>NW_028257406.1:0-341890 GCF_982258835.1 Parasteatoda tepidariorum | reverse complement strand
CTTCTACAGGAAATAATTATAGGTCAATTAGGGGGCACACAGCGTGACCCTAAAGTTTACTATGTATGATTATGTGAAATAAAGTGTTCTGAGAAGCTTAAAATGAAGAAATAAGACTTCTAAAATGTTTTAAAAATTCAAAGACATCTTTCAATGGTTAACTAACGCAAGGCGCGATATCAGACCTTAATATTGACCTATAATATTTTAGTTGGACCAGGTATTATATTACAGGGTAATAGTGTACCCTACCACGGGAAATAATTATATGTCAATTAGAGGGAACACAATGAGTTCCTGTATTTTACTATGTGTGCGTATCTAAAATAAGTGTTCGGAAGAGCTTAAAATGAGGAAATTCGCCTTCTAAAACCCTTTAAAGATAGGAAGCGCGAAGTCCCTCTTCACTGTTAGCCCGATTTCGGACGTTAATATTGACCTATAATATTTTAATTGAATCAGGTATTATGTTGCAGGGTAATAGTGTACACTTCTACAGGAAATAATTATAGGTCAATTAGGGGGCACACAGCGTGACCCTAAAGTTTACTATGTATGCCTATGTGAAATAAAGTGTTCTAAGAAGCTTAAAATGAAGAAATAAGCGTTCTAAAATGCTTTAAAAATTCAAAGACATCTTTCAATGGTTAACTAGCGCAAGGCGCAATATCAGACCTTAATATTGACCCATAATATTTAAATTGGACCAGGTATTATATTACAGGGTAATAGTGTACCCTACCACAGGAAATAATTATAGGTCAATTAGGGGGTACACTATGTATATTTTAAATAGTGCATTAAAACAAGGAAATACGAAGACACTTTTCTATGTTAACTAACGGCACGGTATCGGACCTTAATATTGACCTATAATTTTTAAATTGTACCACGTATTATATTACAGGGTAATAGTGTACCTTACCACAGGAAATAATTATAGGTCAATTAGGTGGTACACAGCGTGACCCTAAAATTTACTATGTATGCCTATGCGAAATAGAGTGTTCTGAGAAGCTTAAAATGAAGAAATAAGCGTTCTAAAATGCTTTAAAAATTCAAAGACATCTTTCAATGGTTAACTAACGCAAGGCGCAATATCAGACCTTAATATTGACCCATAATATTTAAATTGGACCAGGTATTATATTACAGGGTTATAGTGTACCCTACCACAGGAAATAATTATAGGTCAATTAGGGGGTACACTATGTATATTTTAAATAGTGCATTAAAACAAGGAAATACGAAGACACTTTTCTATGTTAACTAACGGCACGGTATCGGACCTTAATATTGACCTATAATTTTTAAATTGGACCACGTATTATATTACAGGGTTATAGTGTACCCTACCACAGGAAATAATTATAGGTCAATTAGGGGGTACACAGAGTGACCCTAAATTTTACTATGTATGCCTATGCGAAATAAAGTGTTCTGAGAAGCTTAAAATGAAGAAATAAGCGTTCTAAAATGCTTTAAAAATTCAAAGACATCTTTCAATGGTTAACTAGCGCAAGGCGCAATATCAGACCTTAATATTGACCCATAATATTTAAATTGGACCAGGTATTATATTACAGGGTAATAGTGCACCCTACCACAGGAAATAATTATAGGTCAATTAGGGGGTACACTATGTATATTTTAAATAGTGCATTAAAACAAGGAAATACGAAGACACTTTTCTATGTTAACTAACGGCACGGTATCGGACCTTAATATTGACCTATAATTTTTAAATTGCACCACGTATTATATTACAGGGTAATAGTGTACCTTACCACAGGAAATAATTATAGGTCAATTAGGTGGTACACAGCATGACCCTAAAATTTACTATGTATGCCTATGCGAAATAGAGTGTTCTGAGAAGCTTAAAATGAAGAAATAAGCGTTCTAAAATGCTTTAAAAATTCAAAGACATCTTTCAATGGTTAACTAACGCAAGGCGCGATATCAGACCTTAATATGGAACCATAATATTTCAATTGGACCAGGTATTATATTACAGGGTAATAGTGTACCCTACAACTGGAAATAATTATAGGTCAATTAGGGGGTACACTATGTATGTTTTAAATAGTGCATTAAAACAAGAAAATACAAAGACACTTTTCTATGTTAACTAACGGCACGGTATCGGACCTTAATATTGACCTATAATTTGTAAATTGGACCACGTATTATATTACAGGGTTATAGTGTACCCTATCACAGGAAATAATTATAGGTCAATTAGGGGGTACGCAGAGTGACCCTAAAGTTTACTATGTATGCCTATGCGAAATAAAGTTTTCTGAGAAGCTTAAAATGAGGAAATAAGCGTTCTAAAATGCTTTAAAAATTCAAAGACATTTTTCTATGCTAACTAACGGCACGGTATCGGACCTTAATATTGACCTATAATTTTTAAATTGGACCACCTATTATATTACAGGGTAATAGTGTACCCAACCACAGGAAATAATTATAGGTCAATTAGGGGGTACACAGCGTGACCCTAAAGTTTACTATGCATGCCTATGCGAAATAAAGTGTTCTGAGAAGCTTAAAATGAAGAAATAAGCGTTCTAAAATGCTTTAAAAATTCAAAGACATCTTTCAATGGTTAACTAACGCAAGGCGCAATATCAAACCTTAATATTGACCCATAATATTTAAATTGAACAAGGTATTGTATTACAGGGTAATAGTGTACCCTACCACAGGAAATAATTATAGGTCAATTAGGGGGTACACTATATATATTTTAAATAGTGCATTAAAACAAGGAAATACGAAGACACTTTTCTATGTTAACTAACGGCCCGGTATCGGACCTTAATATTGACCTATAATTTTTAAATCGGACCACGTATTATATTACATGATAATAATGTACCCTACCACAGGAAATAATTTTAGGTCAATTAGGGGGTACACAGTGTGACCCTAAAGTTTACTATGTATGCCTATGCGAAATAAAGTGTTCTGAGAAGCTTAAAATGAAGAAATAAGCGTTCTAAAATGCTTTAAAAATTCAAAGACATCTTTCAATGGTTAACTAACGCTAGGCGCAATATCAGACCTTAATATTGACCCATAATATTTAAATTGGACCAGGTATTATATTACAGGGTAATAGTGTACCCTACCACAGGAAATAATTATAGGTCAATTAGGGGTTTACTATGTATGCCTATGCGAAATAAAGTGTTCTGAGAAGCTTAAAATGAAGAAATAAGCGTTCTAAAATGCTTTAAAAATTCAAAGACATCTTTCAATGGTTAACTAACGCAAGGCGCAATATCAAACCTTAATATTGACCCATAATATTTAAATTGAACCAGGTATTGTATTACAGGGTAATAGTGTACCCTACCACAGGAAATAATTATAGGTCAATTAGGGGGTACACTATGTATATTTTAAATAGTGCATTAAAACAAGGAAATACGAAGACATTTTTCAATGTTAACTAACGGCACGGTATCGGAACTTAATATTGACCTATAATTTTTAAATTGGACCACGTATTATATTACAGGGTAATAGTGTGCCCTACCACAGGAAATAATTATAGGTCATTTAGGGGGTACACAGCGTGACCCTAAATTTTACTATGTATGCCTATGCGAAATAGAGTGCTCTGAGAAGCTTAAAATGAAGAAATAAGCGTTCTAAAATGCTTTAAAAATTCAAAGACATCTTTCAATGGTTAACTAACGCAAGGCGCAATATCAGACCTTAATATTGACCCATAATATTTAAATTGGACCAGGTATTATATTACAGGGTAATAGTGTACCCCACCAAAGCAAATAATTATAGGTCAATTAGGGGGTACACAGCGTGACCCTAAAGTTTACTATGTATGCCTATGCGAAATAAAGTGTTCTGAGAAGCTTAAAATGAGGAAATAAGCGTTCTAAAATGCTTTAAAAATTCAAAGACATTTTTTTATGTTAACTAACGACACGGTTTCGGACCTTAATATTGACCTATAATTTTTAAATTGGACCACGTATTATATTACAGGGTAATAGTGTACCCTACCACAGGATATAATTATAGGTCATTTAGGGGGTACACAGCGTGACCCTAAATTTTACTATGTATGCCTATGCGAAATAGAGTGTTCTGAGATGCTTAAAATGAAGAAATAAGCGTTCTAAAATGCTTTAAAAATTCAAAGACATCTTTCAATGGTTAACTAACTCAAGGCGCAATATCAGACCTTAATATTGACCCATAATATTTAAATTCGAATAGGTATTATATTACAGGGTAATAGTGTACCCTACCACAGGAAATAATTATAGGTCAATTAGGGGGTACACTATGTATATTTTAAATAGTGCATTAAAACAAGGAAATACGAATACACTTTTCTATGTTAACTAACGGCACGGTATCGGACCTTAATATTGACCTATAATTTTTAAATTGGACCACGTATTATATTACAGGGTTATAGTGTACCCTACCACAGGAAATAATTATAGGTCAATTAGGGGGTACACAGAGAGACCCTAAAGTTTACTATGTATGCCTATGCGAAATAAAGTGTTCTGAGAAGCTTAAAATGAGGAAATAAGCGTTCTAAAATGCTTTAAAAATTCAAAGACATTTTTCAATGTTAACTAACGGCACGGTATCGGTCCTTAATATTGACCTATAATTTTTAAATTGGACCACGTATTATATTACAGGGTAATAGTGTACCCTAATACAGGAAATAATTATAGGTCATTTAGGGGGTACACAGCGTGACCCTAAATTTTACTATGTATACTTATGCGAAATAGAGTGTTCTGAGAAGCTTAAAATGAAGAAATAAGCGTTCTAAAATGCTTTAAAAATTCAAAGACATCTTTCAATGGTTAACTAGCGCAAGGCGCAATATCAGACCTTAATATTGACCCATAATATTTAAATTGGACCAGGTATTATATTACAGGGTAATAGTGTACCCTACCACAGGAAATAATTATAGGTCAATTAGGGGGTACACTATGTATATTTTAAATAGTGCATTAAAACAAGGAAATACGAAGACACTTTTCTATGTTAACTAACGGCACGGTATCGGACCTTAAGATTGACCTATAATTTTTAAATTGTACCACGTATTTTATTACAAGGTAATAGTGTACCTTACCACAGGAAATAATTATAGGTCAATTAGGTGGTACACAGCGTGACCCTAAAATTTACTATGTATGCCTATGCGAAATAGAGTGTTCTGAGAAGCTTAAAATGAAGAAATAAGCGTTCTAAAATGCTTTAAAAATTCAAAGACATCTTTCAATGGTTAACTAACGCAAGGCGCGATATCAGACCTTAATATGGAACCATAATATTTCAATTGGACCAGGTATTATATTACAGGGTAATAGTGTACCCTACAACAGGAAATATTTATAGGTCAATTAGGGGGTACACTATGTATGTTTTAAATAGTGCATTAAAACAAGAAAATACGAAGACACTTTTCTATGTTAACTAACGGCACGGTATTGCACCTTAATATTGACCTATAATTTTTAAATTGGACCACGTATTATATTACAGGGTTATAGTGTACCCTACCACAGGAAATAATTATAGGTCAATTAGGGGGTACACAGAGTGACCCTAAAGTTTACTATGTATGCCTATGCGAAATAAAGTGTTCTGAGAAGCTTAAAATGAGGAAATAAGCGTTCTAAAATGCTTTAAAAATTGAAAGACATTTTTCTATGTTAACTAACGGCACTGTATCGGACCTTAATATTGACCTATAATTTTTAAATTGGACCACGTATTATATTAGAGGGTAATAGTGTACCCTACCACAGGAAATAATTATAGGTCATTTAGGGGGTACACAGCGTGACCCTAAATTTTACTATGTATGCCTATGCGAAATAGAGTGTTCTGAGAAGCTTAAAATGAAGAAATAAGCGTTCTAAAATGCTTTAAAAATTCAAAGACATCTTTCAATGGTTAACTAACGCAAGGCGCAATATCAAACCTTAATATTGACCCATAATATTTAAATTGAACCAGGTATTGTATTACAGGGTAATAGTGTACCCTACCACAGGAAATAATTATAGGTCAATTAGGGGGTACACTATGTATATTTTAAATAGTGCATTAAAACAAGGAAATACGAAGACATTTTTCAATGTTAACTAACGGCACGGTATCGGAACTTAATATTGACCTATAATTTTTAAATTGGACCACGTATTATATTACAGGGTAATAGTGTGCCCTACCGCAGGAAATAATTATAGGTCATTTAGGGGGTACACAGCGTGACCCTAAATTTTACTATGTATGCCTATGCGAAATAGAGTGCTCTGAGAAGCTTAAAATGAAGAAATAAGCGTTCTAAAATGCTTTAAAAATTCAAAGACATCTTTCAATGGTTAACTAACGCAAGGCGCAATATCAGACCTTAATATTGACCCATAATATTTAAATTGGACCAGGTATTATATTACAGGGTAATAGTGTACCCCACCAAAGGAAATAATTATAGGTCAATTAGGGGGTACACTATGTATATTTTAAATAGTGCATTAAAACAAGGAAATACGAATACACTTTTCTATGTTAACTAACGGCACGGTATCGGACCTTAATATTGACCTATAATTTTTAAATTGGACCACGTATTATATTACAGGGTTATAGTGTACCCTACCACAGGAAATAATTATAGGTCAATTAGGGGGTACACAGAGAGACCCTAAAGTTTACTATGTATGCCTATGCGAAATAAAGTGTTCTGAGAAGCTTAAAATGAGGAAATAAGCGTTCTAAAATGCTTTAAAAATTCAAAGACATTTTTCAATGTTAACTAACGGCACGGTATCGGTCCTTAATATTGACCTATAATTTTTAAATTGGACCACGTATTATATTACAGGGTAATAGTGTACCCTAATACAGGAAATAATTATAGGTCATTTAGGGGGTACACAGCGTGACCCTAAATTTTACTATGTATGCTTATGCGAAATAGAGTGTTCTGAGAAGCTTAAAATGAAGAAATAAGCGTTCTAAAATGCTTTAAAAATTCAAAGACATCTTTCAATGGTTAACTAGCGCAAGGCGCAATATCAGACCTTAATATTGACCCATAATATTTAAATTGGACCAGGTATTATATTACAGGGTAATAGTGTACCCTACCACAGGAAATAATTATAGGTCAATTAGGGGGTACACTATGTATATTTTAAATAGTGCATTAAAACAAGGAAATACGAAGACACTTTTCTATGTTAACTAACGGCACGGTATCGGACCTTAATATTGACCTATAATTTTTAAATTGTACCACGTATTTTATTACAAGGTAATAGTGTACCTTACCACAGGAAATAATTATAGGTCAATTAGGTGGTACACAGCGTGACCCTAAAATTGACTATGTATGCCTATGCGAAATAGAGTGTTCTGAGAAGCTTAAAATGAAGAAATAAGCGTTCTAAAATGCTTTAAAAATTCAAAGACATCTTTCAATGGTTAACTAACGCAAGGCGCGATATCAGACCTTAATATGGAACCATAATATTTCAATTGGACCAGGTATTATATTACAGGGTAATAGTGTACCCTACAACAGGAAATATTTATAGGTTAATTAGGGGGTACACTATGTATGTTTTAAATAGTGCATTAAAACAAGAAAATACGAAGACACTTTTCTATGTTAACTAACGGCACGGTATTGCACCTTAATATTGACCTATAATTTTTAAATTGGACCACGTATTATATTACAGGGTTATAGTGTACCCTACCACAGGAAATAATTATAGGTCAATTAGGGGGTACACAGAGTGACCCTAAAGTTTACTATGTATGCCTATGCGAAATAAAGTGTTCTGAGAAGCTTAAAATGAGGAAATAAGCGTTCTAAAATGCTTTAAAAATTCAAAGACATTTTTCTATGTTAACTAACGGCACTGTATCGGACCTTAATATTGACCTATAATTTTTAAATTGGACCACGTATTATATTAGAGGGTAATAGTGTACCCTACCACAGGAAATAATTATAGGTCATTTAGGGGGTACACAGCGTGACCCTAAATTTTACTATGTATGCCTATGCGAAATAGAGTGTTCTGAGAAGCTTAAAATGAAGAAATAAGCGTTCTAAAATGCTTTAAAAATTCAAAGACATCTTTCAATGGTTAACTAACGCAAGGCGCAATATCAAACCTTAATATTGACCCATAATATTTAAATTGAACCAGGTATTGTATTTCAGGGTAATAGTGTACCCTAAAACAGGAAATAATTATAGGTCAATTAGGGGGTACACTATGTATATTTTAAATAGTGCATTAAAACAAGGAAATACGAAGACATTTTTCAATGTTAACTAACGGCACGGTATCGGAACTTAATATTGACCTATAATTTTTAAATTGGACCACGTATTATATTACAGGGTAATAGTGTGCCCTATCGCAGGAAATAATTATAGGTCATTTAGGGGGTACACAGCGTGACCCTAAATTTTACTATGTATGCCTATGCGAAATAGAGTGTTCTGAGAAGCTTAAAATGAAGAAATAAGCGTTCTAAAATGCTTTAAAAATTCAAAGACATCTTTCAATGGTTAACTAACGCAAGGCGCAATATCAAACCTTAATATTGACCCATAATATTTAAATTGAACCAGGTATTGTATTACAGGGTAATAGTGTACCCTACCACAGGAAATAATTATAGGTCAATTAGGGGGTACACTATGTATGTTTTAAATAGTGCATTAAAACAAGAAAATACGAAGACACTTTTCTATGTTAACTAACGGCACGGTATTGCACCTTAATATTGACCTATAATTTTTAAATTGGACCACGTATTATATTACAGGGTTATAGTGTACCCTACCACAGGAAATAATTATAGGTCAATTAGGGGGTACACAGAGTGACCCTAAAGTTTACTATGTATGCCTATGCGAAATAAAGTGTTCTGAGAAGCTTAAAATGAGGAAATAAGCGTTCTAAAATGCTTTAAAAATTCAAAGACATTTTTCTATGTTAACTAACGGCACTGTATCGGACCTTAATATTGACCTATAATTTTTAAATTGGACCACGTATTATATTAGAGGGTAATAGTGTACCCTACCACAGGAAATAATTATAGGTCATTTAGGGGGTACACAGCGTGACCCTAAATTTTACTATGTATGCCTATGCGAAATAGAGTGTTCTGAGAAGCTTAAAATGAAGAAATAAGCGTTCTAAAATGCTTTAAAAATTCAAAGACATCTTTCAATGGTTAACTAACGCAAGGCGCAATATCAAACCTTAATATTGACCCATAATATTTAAATTGAACCAGGTATTGTGTTTCAGGGTAATAGTGTACCCTAAAACAGGAAATAATTATAGGTCAATTAGGGGGTACACTATGTATATTTTAAATAGTGCATTAAAACAAGGAAATACGAAGACATTTTTCAATGTTAACTAACGGCACGGTATCGGAACTTAATATTGACCTATAATTTTTAAATTGGACCACGTATTATATTACAGGGTAATAGTGTGCCCTACCGCAGGAAATAATTATAGGTCATTTAGGGGGTACACAGCGTGACCCTAAATTTTACTATGTATGCCTATGCGAAATAGAGTGTTCTGAGAAGCTTAAAATGAAGAAATAAGCGTTCTAAAATGCTTTAAAAATTCAAAGACATCTTTCAATGGTTAACTAACGCAAGGCGCAATATCAAACCTTAATATTGACCCATAATATTTAAATTGAACCAGGTATTGTATTACAGGGTAATAGTGTACCCTACCACAGGAAATAATTATAGGTCAATTAGGGTTTACACTATGTATATTTTAAATAGTGCATTAAAACAAGGAAATACGAAGACATTTTTCAATGTTAACTAACGGCACGGTATCGGAACTTAATATTGACCTATAATTTTTAAATTGGACCACGTATTATATTACAGGGTAATAGTGTACCCTAATACAGGAAATAATTATAGGTCATTTAGGGGGTACACAGCGTGACCCTAAATTTTACTATGTATGCTTATGCGAAATAGAGTGTTCTGAGAAGCTTAAAATGAAGAAATAAGCGTTCTAAAATGCTTTAAAAATTCAAAGACATCTTTCAATGGTTAACTAGCGCAAGGCGCAATATCACACCTTAATATTGACCCATAATATTTAAATTGGACCAGGTATTATATTACAGGGTAATAGTGTACCCTACCACAGGAAATAATTATAGGTCAATTAGGGGGTACTCTATGTATATTTTAAATAGTGCATTAAAACAAGGAAATACGAAGACACTTTTCTATGTTAACTAACGGCACGGTATCGGACCTTAATGATGACCTATAATTTTTAAATTGTACCACGTATTTTATTACAAGGTAATAGTGTACCTTACCACAGGAAATAATTATAGGTCAATTAGGTGGTACACAGCGTGACCCTAAAATTGACTATGTATGACTATGCGAAATAGAGTGTTCTGAGAAGCTTAAAATGAAGAAATAAGCGTTCTAAAATGCTTTAAAAATTCAAAGACATCTTTCAATGGTTAACTAACGCAAGGCGCGATATCAGACCTTAATATGGAACCATAATATTTCAATTGGACCAGGTATTATATTACAGGGTAATAGTGTACCCTACAACAGGAAATATTTATAGGTCAATTAGGGGGTACACTATGTATGTTTTAAATAGTGCATTAAAACAAGAAAATACGAAGACACTTTTCTATGTTAACTAACGGCACGGTATTGCACCTTAATATTGACCTATAATTTTTAAATTGGACCACATATTATATTACAGGGTTATAGTGTACCCTAAAACAGGAAATAATTATAGGTCAATTAGGGGGTACACAGAGTGACCCTAAAGTTTACTATGTATGCCTATGCGAAATAAAGTGTTCTGAGAAGCTTAAAATGAGGAAATAAGCGTTCTAAAATGCTTTAAAAATTCAAAGACATTTTTCTATGTTAACTAACGGCACTGTATCGGACCTTAATATTGACCTATAATTTTTAAATTGGACCACGTATTATATTAGAGGGTAATAGTGTACCCTACCACAGGAAATAATTATAGGTCATTTAGGGGGTACACAGCGTGACCCTAAATTTTACTATGTATGCCTATGCGAAATAGAGTGTTCTGAGAAGCTTAAAATGAAGAAATAAGCGTTCTAAAATGCTTTAAAAATTCAAAGACATCTTTCAATGGTTAACTAACGCAAGGCGCAATATCAAACCTTAATATTGACCCATAATATTTAAATTGAACCAGGTATTGTATTTCAGGGTAATAGTGTACCCTAAAACAGGAAATAATTATAGGTCAATTACGGGGTACACTATGTATATTTTAAATAGTGCATTAAAACAAGGAAATACGAAGACATTTTTCAATGTTAACTAACGGCACGGTATCGGAACTTAATATTGACCTATAATTTTTAAATTGGACCACGTATTATATTACAGGGTAATAGTGTGCCCTACCGCAGGAAATAATTATAGGTCATTTAGGGGGTACACAGCGTGACCCTAAATTTTACTATGTATGCCTATGCGAAATAGAGTGTTCTGAGAAGCTTAAAATGAAGAAATAAGCGTTCTAAAATGCTTTAAAAATTCAAAGACATCTTTCAATGGTTAACTAACGCAAGGCGCAATATCAAACCTTAATATTGACCCATAATATTTAAATTGAACCAGGTATTGTTTTACAGGGTAATAGTGTACCCTACCACAGGAAATAATTATAGGTCAATTAGGGGGTACACTATGTATATTTTAAATAGTGCAATAAAACAAGGAAATACGAAGACATTTTTCAATGTTAACTAACGGCACGGTATCGGAACTTAATATTGACCTATAATTTTTAAATTGGACCACGTATTATATTACAGGGTAATAGTGTACCCTAATACAGGAAATAATTATAGGTCATTTAGGGGGTACACAGCGTGACCCTAAATTTTACTATGTATGCTTATGCGAAATAGAGTGTTCTGAGAAGCTTAAAATGAAGAAATAAGCGTTCTAAAATGCTTTAAAAATTCAAAGACATCTTTCAATGGTTAACTAGCGCAAGGCGCAATATCAGACCTTAATATTGACCCATAATATTTAAATTGGACCAGGTATTATATTACAGGGTAATAGTGTACCCTACCACAGGAAATAATTATAGGTCAATTAGGGGGTACACTATGTATATTTTAAATAGTGCATTAAAACAAGGAAATACGAAGACACTTTTCTATGTTAACTAACGGAACGGTATCGGACCTTAATATTGACCTATAATTTTTAAATTGGACCACGTATTATATTACAGGGTAATAGTGTGCCCTACCGCAGGAAATAATTATAGGTCATTTAGGGGGTACACAGCGTGACCCTAAATTTTACTATGTATGCCTATGCGAAATAGAGTGCTCTGAGAAGCTTAAAATGAAGAAATAAGCGTTCTAAAATGCTTTAAAAATTCAAAGACATCTTTCAATGGTTAACTAACGCAAGGCGCAATATCAGACCTTAATATTGACCCATAATATTTAAATTGGACCAGGTATTATATTACAGGGTAATAGTGTACCCCACCAAAGGAAATAATTATAGGTCAATTAGGGGGTACACAGCGTGACCCTAAAGTTTACTATGTATGCCTATGCGAAATAAAGTGTTCTGAGAAGCTTAAAATGAGGAAATAAGCGTTCTAAAATGCTTTAAAAATTCAAAGACATTTTTCTATGTTAACTAACGGCACGGTATCGGACCTTAATATTGACCTATAATTTTTAAATTGTACCACGTATTATATTACAGGGTAATAGTGTACCTTACCACAGGAAATAATTATAGGTCAATTAGGTGGTACACAGCGTGACCCTAAAATTTACTATGTATGCCTATGCGAAATAGAGTGTTCTGAGAAGCTTAAAATGAAGAAATAAGCGTTCTAAAATGCTTTAAAAATTCAAAGACATCTTTCAATGGTTAACTAACGCAAGGCGCAATATCAGACCTTAATATTGACCCATAATATTTAAATTGGACCAGGTATTATATTACAGGGTTATAGTGTACCCTACCACAGGAAATAATTATAGGTCAATTAGGGGGTACACTATGTATATTTTAAATAGTGCATTAAAACAAGGAAATACGAAGACACTTTTCTATGTTAACTAACGGCACGGTATCGGACCTTAATATTGACCTATAATTTTTAAATTGGACCACGTATTATATTACAGGGTTATAGTGTACCCTACCACAGGAAATAATTATAGGTCAATTAGGGGGTACACAGAGAGACCCTAAAGTTTACTATGTATGCCTATGCGAAATAAAGTGTTCTGAGAAGCTTAAAATGAGGAAATAAGCGTTCTAAAATGCTTTAAAAATTCAAAGACATTTTTCAATGTTAACTAACGGCACGGTATCGGTCCTTAATATTGACCTATAATTTTTAAATTGGACCACGTATTATATTACAGGGTAATAGTGTGCCCTACCGCAGGAAATAATTATAGGTCATTTAGGGGGTACACAGCGTGACCCTAAATTTTACTATGTATGCCTATGCGAAATAGAGTGCTCTGAGAAGCTTAAAATGAAGAAATAAGCGTTCTAAAATGCTTTAAAAATTCAAAGACATCTTTCAATGGTTAACTAACGCAAGGCGCAATATCAGACCTTAATATTGACCCATAATTTTTAAATTGTACCACGTATTATATTACAGGGTAATAGTGTACCTTACCACAGGAAATAATTATAGGTCAATTAGGTGGTACACAGCGTGACCCTAAAATTTACTATGTATGCCTATGCGAAATAGAGTGTTCTGAGAAGCTTAAAATGAAGAAATAAGCGTTCTAAAATGCTTTAAAAATTCAAAGACATCTTTCAATGGTTAACTAACGCAAGGCGCAATATCAGACCTTAATATTGACCCATAATATTTAAATTGGACCAGGTATTATATTACAGGGTTATAGTGTACCCTACCACAGGAAATAATTATAGGTCAATTAGGGGGTACACTATGTATATTTTAAATAGTGCATTAAAACAAGGAAATACGAAGACACTTTTCTATGTTAACTAACGGCACGGTATCGGACCTTAATATTGACCTATAATTTTTAAATTGGACCACGTATTATATTACAGGGTTATAGTGTACCCTACTACAGGAAATAATTATAGGTCAATTAGGGGGTACACAGAGAGACCCTAAAGTTTACTATGTATGCCTATGCGAAATAAAGTGTTCTGAGAAGCTTAAAATGAGGAAATAAGCGTTCTAAAATGCTTTAAAAATTCAAAGACATTTTTCAATGTTAACTAACGGCACGGTATCGGTCCTTAATATTGACCTATAATTTTTAAATTGGACCACGTATTATATTACAGGGTAATAGTGTACCCTACCACAGAAAATAATTATAGGTCATTTAGGGGGTACACAGCGTGACCCTAAATTTTACTATGTATGCTTATGCGAAATAGAGTGTTCTGAGAAGCTTAAAATGAAGAAATAAGCGTTCTAAAATGCTTTAAAAATTCAAAGACATCTTTCAATGGTTAACTAGCGCAAGGCGCAATATCAGACCTTAATATTGACCCATAATATTTAAATTGGACCAGGTATTATATTACAGGGTAATAGTGTACCCCACCAAAGGAAATAATTATAGGTCAATTAGGGGGTACACTATGTATATTTTAAATAGTGCATTAAAACAAGGAAATACGAATACACTTTTCTATGTTAACTAACGGCACGGTATCGGACCTTAATATTGACCTATAATTTTTAAATTGGACCACGTATTATATTACAGGGTTATAGTGTACCCTACCACAGGAAATAATTATAGGTCAATTAGGGGGTACACAGAGAGACCCTAAAGTTTACTATGTATGCCTATGCGAAATAAAGTGTTCTGAGAAGCTTAAAATGAGGAAATAAGCGTTCTAAAATGCTTTAAAAATTCAAAGACATTTTTCAATGTTAACTAACGGCACGGTATCGGTCCTTAATATTGACCTATAATTTTTAAATTGGACCACGTATTATATTACAGGGTAATAGTGTACCCTAATACAGGAAATAATTATAGGTCATTTAGGGGGTACACAGCGTGACCCTAAATTTTACTATGTATGCTTATGCGAAATAGAGTGTTCTGAGAAGCTTAAAATGAAGAAATAAGCGTTCTAAAATGCTTTAAAAATTCAAAGACATCTTTCAATGGTTAACTAGCGCAAGGCGCAATATCAGACCTTAATATTGACCCATAATATTTAAATTGGACCAGGTATTATATTACAGGGTAATAGTGTACCCTACCACAGGAAATAATTATAGGTCAATTAGGGGGTACACTATGTATATTTTAAATAGTGCATTAAAACAAGGAAATACGAAGACACTTTTCTATGTTAACTAACGGCACGGTATCGGACCTTAATATTGACCTATAATTTTTAAATTGTACCACGTATTTTATTACAAGGTAATAGTGTACCTTACCACAGGAAATAATTATAGGTCAATTAGGTGGTACACAGCGTGACCCTAAAATTGACTATGTATGCCTATGCGAAATAGAGTGTTCTGAGAAGCTTAAAATGAAGAAATAAGCGTTCTAAAATGCTTTAAAAATTCAAAGACATCTTTCAATGGTTAACTAACGCAAGGCGCGATATCAGACCTTAATATGGAACCATAATATTTCAATTGGACCAGGTATTATATTACAGGGTAATAGTGTACCCTACAACAGGAAATATTTATAGGTTAATTAGGGGGTACACTATGTATGTTTTAAATAGTGCATTAAAACAAGAAAATACGAAGACACTTTTCTATGTTAACTAACGGCACGGTATTGCACCTTAATATTGACCTATAATTTTTAAATTGGACCACGTATTATATTACAGGGTTATAGTGTACCCTACCACAGGAAATAATTATAGGTCAATTAGGGGGTACACAGAGTGACCCTAAAGTTTACTATGTATGCCTATGCGAAATAAAGTGTTCTGAGAAGCTTAAAATGAGGAAATAAGCGTTCTAAAATGCTTTAAAAATTCAAAGACATTTTTCTATGTTAACTAACGGCACTGTATCGGACCTTAATATTGACCTATAATTTTTAAATTGGACCACGTATTATATTAGAGGGTAATAGTGTACCCTACCACAGGAAATAATTATAGGTCATTTAGGGGGTACACAGCGTGACCCTAAATTTTACTATGTATGCCTATGCGAAATAGAGTGTTCTGAGAAGCTTAAAATGAAGAAATAAGCGTTCTAAAATGCTTTAAAAATTCAAAGACATCTTTCAATGGTTAACTAACGCAAGGCGCAATATCAAACCTTAATATTGACCCATAATATTTAAATTGAACCAGGTATTGTATTTCAGGGTAATAGTGTACCCTAAAACAGGAAATAATTATAGGTCAATTAGGGGGTACACTATGTATATTTTAAATAGTGCATTAAAACAAGGAAATACGAAGACATTTTTCAATGTTAACTAACGGCACGGTATCGGAACTTAATATTGACCTATAATTTTTAAATTGGACCACGTATTATATTACAGGGTAATAGTGTGCCCTATCGCAGGAAATAATTATAGGTCATTTAGGGGGTACACAGCGTGACCCTAAATTTTACTATGTATGCCTATGCGAAATAGAGTGTTCTGAGAAGCTTAAAATGAAGAAATAAGCGTTCTAAAATGCTTTAAAAATTCAAAGACATCTTTCAATGGTTAACTAACGCAAGGCGCAATATCAAACCTTAATATTGACCCATAATATTTAAATTGAACCAGGTATTGTATTACAGGGTAATAGTGTACCCTACCACAGGAAATAATTATAGGTCAATTAGGGGGTACACTATGTATGTTTTAAATAGTGCATTAAAACAAGAAAATACGAAGACACTTTTCTATGTTAACTAACGGCACGGTATTGCACCTTAATATTGACCTATAATTTTTAAATTGGACCACGTATTATATTACAGGGTTATAGTGTACCCTACCACAGGAAATAATTATAGGTCAATTAGGGGGTACACAGAGTGACCCTAAAGTTTACTATGTATGCCTATGCGAAATAAAGTGTTCTGAGAAGCTTAAAATGAGGAAATAAGCGTTCTAAAATGCTTTAAAAATTCAAAGACATTTTTCTATGTTAACTAACGGCACTGTATCGGACCTTAATATTGACCTATAATTTTTAAATTGGACCACGTATTATATTAGAGGGTAATAGTGTACCCTACCACAGGAAATAATTATAGGTCATTTAGGGGGTACACAGCGTGACCCTAAATTTTACTATGTATGCCTATGCGAAATAGAGTGTTCTGAGAAGCTTAAAATGAAGAAATAAGCGTTCTAAAATGCTTTAAAAATTCAAAGACATCTTTTAATTGTTAACTAACGCAAGGCGCAATATCAAACCTTAATATTGACCCATAATATTTAAATTGAACCAGGTATTGTATTTCAGGGTAATAGTGTACCCTAAAACAGGAAATAATTATATGTCAATTAGGGGGTACACTATGTATATTTTAAATAGTGCATTAAAACAAGGAAATACGAAGACATTTTTCAATGTTAACTAACGGCACGGTATCGGAACTTAATATTGACCTATAATTTTTAAATTGGACCACGTATTATATTACAGGGTAATAGTGTGCCCTACCGCAGGAAATAATTATAGGTCATTTAGGGGGTACACAGCGTGACCCTAAATTTTACTATGTATGCCTATGCGAAATAGAGTGTTCTGAGAAGCTTAAAATGAAGAAATAAGCGTTCTAAAATGCTTTAAAAATTCAAAGACATCTTTCAATGGTTAACTAACGCAAGGCGCAATATCAAACCTTAATATTGACCCATAATATTTAAATTGAACCAGGTATTGTATTACAGGGTAATAGTGTACCCTACCACAGGAAATAATTATAGGTCAATTAGGGGGTACACTATGTATATTTTAAATAGTGCATTAAAACAAGGAAATACGAAGACATTTTTCAATGTTAACTAACGGCACGGTATCGGAACTTAATATTGACCTATAATTTTTAAATTGGACCACGTATTATATTACAGGGTAATAGTGTACCCTAATACAGGAAATAATTATAGGTCATTTAGGGGGTACACAGCGTGACCCTAAATTTTACTATGTATGCTTATGCGAAATAGAGTGTTCTGAGAAGCTTAAAATGAAGAAATAAGCGTTCTAAAATGCTTTAAAAATTCAAAGACATCTTTCAATGGTTAACTAGCGCAAGGCGCAATATCAGACCTTAATATTGACCCATAATATTTAAATTGGACCAGGTATTATATTACAGGGTAATAGTGTACCCTACCACAGGAAATAATTATAGGTCAATTAGGGGGTACTCTATGTATATTTTAAATAGTGCATTAAAACAAGGAAATACGAAGACACTTTTCTATGTTAACTAACGGCACGGTATCGGACCTTAATATTGACCTATAATTTTTAAATTGTACCACGTATTTTATTACAAGGTAATAGTGTACCTTACCACAGGAAATAATTATAGGTCAATTAGGTGGTACACAGCGTGACCCTAAAATTGACTATGTATGACTATGCGAAATAGAGTGTTCTGAGAAGCTTAAAATGAAGAAATAAGCGTTCTAAAATGCTTTAAAAATTCAAAGACATCTTTCAATGGTTAACTAACGCAAGGCGCGATATCAGACCTTAATATGGAACCATAATATTTCAATTGGACCAGGTATTATATTACAGGGTAATAGTGTACCCTACAACAGGAAATATTTATAGGTCAATTAGGGGGTACACTATGTATGTTTTAAATAGTGCATTAAAACAAGAAAATACGAAGACACTTTTCTATGTTAACTAACGGCACGGTATTGCACCTTAATATTGACCTATAATTTTTAAATTGGACCACATATTATATTACAGGGTTATAGTGTACCCTAAAACAGGAAATAATTATAGGTCAATTAGGGGGTACACAGAGTGACCCTAAAGTTTACTATGTATGCCTATGCGAAATAAAGTGTTCTGAGAAGCTTAAAATGAGGAAATAAGCGTTCTAAAATGCTTTAAAAATTCAAAGACATTTTTCTATGTTAACTAACGGCACTGTATCGGACCTTAATATTGACCTATAATTTTTAAATTGGACCACGTATTATATTAGAGGGTAATAGTGTACCCTACCACAGGAAATAATTATAGGTCATTTAGGGGGTACACAGCGTGACCCTAAATTTTACTATGTATGCCTATGCGAAATAGAGTGTTCTGAGAAGCTTAAAATGAAGAAATAAGCGTTCTAAAATGCTTTAAAAATTCAAAGACATCTTTCAATGGTTAACTAACGCAAGGCGCAATATCAAACCTTAATATTGACCCATAATATTTAAATTGAACCAGGTATTGTATTTCAGGGTAATAGTGTACCCTAAAACAGGAAATAATTATAGGTCAATTAGGGGGTACACTATGTATATTTTAAATAGTGCATTAAAACAAGGAAATACGAAGACATTTTTCAATGTTAACTAACGGCACGGTATCGGAACTTAATATTGACCTATAATTTTTAAATTGGACCACGTATTATATTACAGGGTAATAGTGTGCCCTACCGCAGGAAATAATTATAGGTCATTTAGGGGGTACACAGCGTGACCCTAAATTTTACTATGTATGCCTATGCGAAATAGAGTGTTCTGAGACGCTTAAAATGAATAAATAAGCGTTCTAAAATGCTTTAAAAATTCAAAGACATCTTTCAATGGTTAACTAACGCAAGGCGCAATATCAAACCTTAATATTGACCCATAATATTTAAATTGAACCAGGTATTGTATTACAGGGTAATAGTGTACCCTACCACAGGAAATAATTATAGGTCAATTAGGGGGTACACTATGTATATTTTAAATAGTGCATTAAAACAAGGAAATACGAAGACATTTTTCAATGTTAACTAACGGCACGGTATCGGAACTTAATATTGACCTATAATTTTTAAATTGGACCACGTATTATATTACAGGGTAATAGTGTACCCTAATACAGGAAATAATTATAGGTCATTTAGGGGGTACACAGCGTGACCCTAAATTTTACTATGTATGCTTATGCGAAATAGAGTGTTCTGAGAAGCTTAAAATGAAGAAATAAGCGTTCTAAAATGCTTTAAAAATTCAAAGACATCTTTCAATGGTTAACTATCGCAAGGCGCAATATCAGACCTTAATATTGACCCATAATATTTAAATTGGACCAGGTATTATATTACAGGGTAATAGTGTACCCTACCACAGGAAATAATTATAGGTCAATTAGGGGGTACACTATGTATATTTTAAATAGTGCATTAAAACAAGGAAATACGAAGACACTTTTCTATGTTAACTAACGGCACGGTATCGGACCTTAATATTGACCTATAATTTTTAAATTGGACCACGTATTATATTACAGGGTAATAGTGTGCCCTACCGCAGGAAATAATTATAGGTCATTTAGGGGGTACACAGCGTGACCCTAAATTTTACTATGTATGCCTATGCGAAATAGAGTGCTCTGAGAAGCTTAAAAT
Organism: Parasteatoda tepidariorum; assembly: GCF_982258835.1. Classification (NCBI taxonomy): domain Eukaryota; kingdom Metazoa; phylum Arthropoda; class Arachnida; order Araneae; family Theridiidae; genus Parasteatoda; species Parasteatoda tepidariorum. Next base: position 321,164 of record NW_028257406.1, on the reverse strand, counting down.
GAAGAAATAAGCGTTCTAAAATGCTTTAAAAATTCAAAGACATCTTTCAATGGTTAACTAACGCAAGGCGCAATATCAGACCTTAATATTGACCCATAATATTTAAATTGGACCAGGTATTATATTACAGGGTAATAGTGTACCCCACCAAAGGAAATAATTATAGGTCAATTAGGGGGTACACAGCGTGACCCTAAAGTTTACTATGTATGCCTATGCGAAATAAAGTGTTCTGAGAAGCTTAAAATGAGGAAATAAGCGTTCTAAAATGCTTTAAAAATTCAAAGACATTTTTCTATGTTAACTAACGGCACGGTATCGGTCCTTAATATTGACCTATAATTTTTAAATTGGACCACGTATTATATTACAGGGTAATAGTGTGCCCTACCGCAGGAAATAATTATAGGTCATTTAGGGGGTACACAGCGTGACCCTAAATTTTACTATGTATGCCTATGCGAAATAGAGTGCTCTGAGAAGCTTAAAATGAAGAAATAAGCGTTCTAAAATGCTTTAAAAATTCAAAGACATCTTTCAATGGTTAACTAACGCAAGGCGCAATATCAGACCTTAATATTGACCCATAATTTTTAAATTGTACCACGTATTATATTACAGGGTAATAGTGTACCTTACCACAGGAAATAATTATAGGTCAATTAGGTGGTACACAGCGTGACCCTAAAATTTACTATGTATGCCTATGCGAAATAGAGTGTTCTGAGAAGCTTAAAATGAAGAAATAAGCGTTCTAAAATGCTTTAAAAATTCAAAGACATCTTTCAATGGTTAACTAACGCAAGGCGCAATATCAGACCTTAATATTGACCCATAATATTTAAATTGGAATAGGTATTATATTACAGGGTAATAGTGTACCCTACCACAGGAAATAATTATAGGTCAATTAGGGGGTACACTATGTATATTTTAAATAGTGCATTAAAACAAGGAAATACGAAGACACTTTTCTATGTTAACTAACGTCACGGTATAGGACCTTAATATTGACCTATAATTTTTAAATTGGACCACGTATTATATTACAGGGTTATAGTGTACCCTACCACAGGAAATAATTATAGGTCAATTAGGGGGTACACAGAGAGACCCTAAAGTTTACTATGTATGCCTATGCGAAATAAAGTGTTCTGAGAAGCTTAAAATGAGGAAATAAGCGTTCTAAAATGCTTTAAAAATTCAAAGACATTTTTCAATGTTAACTAACGGCACGGTATCGGACCTTAATATTGACCTATAATTTTTAAATTGGACCACGTATTATATTACAGGGAAATAGTGTACCCTACCACAGGAAATAATTATAGGTCATTTAGGGGGTACACAGCGTGACCCTAAATTTTACTATGTATGCTTATGCGAAATAGAGTGTTCTGAGAAGCTTAAAATGAAGAAATAAGCGTTCTAAAATGCTTTAAAAATTCAAAGACATCTTTCAATGGTTAACTAGCGCAAGGCGCAATATCAGACCTTAATATTGACCCATAATATTTAAATTGGACCAGGTATTATATTACAGGGTAATAGTGTACCCTACCACAGGAAATAATTATAGGTCAATTAGGGGGTACACTATGTATATTTTAAATAGTGCATTAAAACAAGGAAATACGAAGACACTTTTCTATGTTAACTAACGGCACGGTATCGGACCTTAATATTGACCTATAATTTTTAAATTGTACCACGTATTATATTACAGGGTAATAGTGTACCTTACCACAGGAAATAATTATAGGTCAATTAGGTGGTACACAGCGTGACCCTAAAATTTACTATGTATGCCTATGCGAAATAGAGTGTTCTGAGAAGCTTAAAATGAAGAAATAAGCGTTCTAAAATGCTTTAAAAATTCAAAGACATCTTTCAATGGTTAACTAACGCAAGGCGCAATATCAGACCTTAATATTGACCCATAATATTTAAATTGGACCAGGTATTATATTACAGGGTTATAGTGTACCCTACCAAAGGAAATAATTATAGGTCAATTAGGGGGTACACTATGTATATTTTAAATAGTGCATTAAAACAAGGAAATACGAAGACACTTTTCTATGTTAACTAACGGCACGGTATCGGACCTTAATATTGACCTATAATTTTTAAATTGGACCACGTATTATATTACAGGGTTATAGTGTACCCTACCACAGGAAATAATTATAGGTCAATTAGGGGGTACACAGAGAGACCCTAAAGTTTACTATGTATGCCTATGCGAAATAAAGTGTTCTGAGAAGCTTAAAATGAGGAAATAAGCGTTCTAAAATGCTTTAAAAATTCAAAGACATTTTTCTATGTTAACTAACGGTACGGTATCGGACCTTAATATTGACTTATAATTTTTAAATTGGACCACGTATTATATTAGAGGGTAATAGTGTACCCTACCACAGGAAATAATTATAGGTCATTTAGGGGGTACACAGCGTGACCCTAAATTTTACTATGTATGCCTATGCGAAATAGAGTGTTCTGAGAAGCTTAAAATGAAGAAATAAGCGTTCTAAAATGCTTTAAAAATTCAAAGACATCTTTCAATGGTTAACTAACGCAAGGCGCAATATCAAACCTTAATATTGACCCATAATATTTAAATTGAACCAGGTATTGTATTACAGGGTAATAGTGTACCCTACCACAGGAAATAATTATAGGTCAATTAGGGGGTACACTATGTATATTTTAAATAGTGCATTAAAACAAGGAAATACGAAGACATTTTTCAATGTTAACTAACGGCACGGTATCGGAACTTAATATAGACCTATAATTTTTAAATTGGACCACGTATTATATTACAGGGTAATAGTGTGCCCTACCACAGGAAATAATTATAGGTCATTTAGGGGGTACACAGCGTGACCCTAAATTTTACTATGTATGCCTATGCGAAATAGAGTGCTCTGAGAAGCTTAAAATGAAGAAATAAGCGTTCTAAAATGCTTTAAAAATTCAAAGACATCTTTCAATGGTTAACTAACGCAAGGCGCAATATCAGACCTTAATATTGACCCATAATATTTAAATTGGACCAGGTATTATATTACAGGGTAATAGTGTACCCCACCAAAGGAAATAATTATAGGTCAATTAGGGGGTACACAGCGTGACCCTAAAGTTTACTATGTATGCCTATGCGAAATAAAGTGTTCTGAGAAGCTTAAAATGAGGAAATAAGCGTTCTAAAATGCTTTAAAAATTCAAAGACATTTTTCTATGTTAACTAACGGCACGGTATCGGACCTTAATATTGACCTATAATTTTTAAATTGGACCACGTATTATATTACAGGGTAATAGTGTACCCTACCACAGGATATAATTATAGGTCATTTAGGGGGTACACAGCGTGACCCTAAATTTTACTATGTATGCCTATGTGAAATAGAGTGTTCTGAGATGCTTAAAATGAAGAAATAAGCGTTCTAAAATGCTTTAAAAATTCAAAGACATCTTTCAATTGTTAACTAACGCAAGGCGCAATATCAGACCTTAATATTGACCCATAATATTTAAATTGGAATAGGTATTATATTACAGGGTAATAGTGTACCCTACCACAGGAAATAATTATAGGTCAATTAGGGGGTACACTATGTATATTTTAAATAGTGCATTAAAACAAGGAAATACGAAGACACTTTTCTATGTTAACTAACGTCACGGTATCGGACCTTAATATTGACCTATAATTTTTAAATTGGACCACGTATTATATTACAGGGTTATAGTGTACCCTACCACAGGAAATAATTATAGGTCAATTAGGGGGTACACAGAGAGACCCTAAAGTTTACTATGTATGCCTATGCGAAATAAAGTGTTCTGAGAAGCTTAAAATGAGGAAATAAGCGTTCTAAAATGCTTTAAAAATTCAAAGACATTTTTCAATGTTAACTAACGGCACGGTATCGGACCTTAATATTGACCTATAATTTTTAAATTGGACCACGTATTATATTACAGGGTAATAGTGTACCCTACCACAGGAAATAATTATAGGTCATTTAGGGGGTACACAGCGTGACCCTAAATTTTACTATGTATGCTTATGCGAAATAGAGTGATCTGAGAAGCTTAAAATGAAGAAATAAGCGTTCAAAAATGCTTTAAAAATTCAAAGACATCTTTCAATGGTTAACTAGCGCAAGGCGCAATATCAGACCTTAATATTGACCCATAATATTTAAATTGGACCAGGTATTATATTACAGGGTAATAGTGTACCCTACCACAGGAAATAATTATAGGTCAATTAGGGGGTACACTATGTATATTTTAAATAGTGCATTAAAACAAGGAAATACGAAGACACTTTTCTATGTTAACTAACGGCACGGTATCGGACCTTAATATTGACCTATAATTTTTAAATTGTACCACGTATTATATTACAGGGTAATAGTGTGCCCTACCGCAGGAAATAATTATAGGTCATTTAGGGGGTACACAGCGTGACCCTAAATTTTACTATGTATGCCTATGCGAAATAGAGTGCTCTGAGAAGCTTAAAATGAAGAAATAAGCGTTCTAAAATGCTTTAAAAATTCAAAGACATCTTTCAATGGTTAACTAACGCAAGGCGCAATATCAGACCTTAATATTGACCCATAATATTTAAATTGGACCAGGTATTATATTACAGGGTAATAGTGTACCCCACCAAAGGAAATAATTATAGGTCAATTAGGGGTTACACAGCGTGACCCTAAAGTTTACTATGTATGCCTATGCGAAATAAAGTGTTCTGAGAAGCTTAAAATGAGGAAATAAGCGTTCTAAAATGCTTTAAAAATTCAAAGACATTTTTCTATGTTAACTAACGGCACGGTATCGGACCTTAATATTGACCTATAATTTTTAAATTGGACCACGTATTATATTACAGGGTAATAGTGTACCCTACCACAGGATATAATTATAGGTCATTTAGGGGGTACACAGCGTGACCCTAAATTTTACTGTGTATGCCTATGCGAAATAGAGTGTTCTGAGATGCTTAAAATGAAGAAATAAGCGTTCTAAAATGCTTTAAAAATTCAAAGACATCTTTCAATGGTTAACTAACGCAAGGCACAATATCAGACCTTAATATTGACCCATAATATTTAAATTGGAATAGGTATTATATTACAGGGTAATAGTGTACCCTACCACAGGAAATAATTATAGGTCAATTAGGGGGTACACTATGTATATTTTAAATAGTGCATTAAAACAAGGAAATACGAAGACACTTTTCTATGTTAACTAACGTCACGGTATCGGACCTTAATATTGACCTATAATTTTTAAATTGGACCACGTATTATATTACAGGGTTATAGTGTACCCTACCACAGGAAATAATTATAGGTCAATTAGGGGGTACACAGAGAGACCCTAAAGTTTACTATGTATGCCTATGAGAAATAAAGTGTTCTGAGAAGCTTAAAATGAGGAAATAAGCGTTCTAAAATGCTTTAAAAATTCAAAGACATTTTTCAATGTTAACTAACGGCACGGTATCGGACCTTAATATTGACCTATAATTTTTAAATTGGACCACGTATTATATTACAGGGTAATAGTGTACCCTACCACAGGAAATAATTATAGGTCATTTAGGGGGTACACAGCGTGACCCTAAATTTTACTATGTATGCTTATGCGAAATAGAGTGTTCTGAGAAGCTTAAAATGAAGAAATAAGCGTTCTAAAATGCTTTAAAAATTCAAAGACATCTTTCAATGGTTAACTAGCGCAAGGCGCAATATCAGACCTTAATATTGACCCATAATATTTAAATTGGACCAGGTATTATATTACAGGGTAATAGTGTACCCTACCACAGGAAATAATTATAGGTCAATTAGGGGGTACACTATGTATATTTTAAATAGTGCATTAAAACAAGGAAATACGAAGACACTTTTCTATGTTAACTAACGGCACGGTATCGGACCTTAATATTGACCTATAATTTTTAAATTGTACCACGTATTATATTACAGGGTAATAGTGTACCTTACCACAGGAAATAATTATAGGTCAATTAGGTGGTACACAGCGTGACCCTAAAATTTACTATGTATGCCTATGCGAAATAGAGTGTTCTGAGAAGCTTAAAATGAAGAAATAAGCGTTCTAAAATGCTTTAAAAATTCAAAGACATCTTTCAATGGTTAACTAACGCAAGGCGCAATATCAGACCTTAATATTGACCCATAATATTTAAATTGGACCAGGTATTATATTACAGGGTTATAGTGTACCCTACCACAGGAAATAATTATAGGTCAATTAGGGGGTACACTATGTATATTTTAAATAGTGCATTAAAACAAGGAAATACGAAGACACTTTTCTATGTTAACTAACGGCACGGTATCGGACCTTAATATTGACCTATAATTTTTAAATTGGACCACGTATTATATTACAGGGTTATAGTGTACCCTACCACAGGAAATAATTATAGGTCAATTAGGGGGTACACAGAGTGACCCTAAATTTTACTATGTATGCCTATGCGAAATAAAGTGTTCTGAGAAGCTTAAAATGAAGAAATAAGCGTTCTAAAATGCTTTAAAAATTCAAAGACATCTTTCAATGGTTAACTAGCGCAAGGCGCAATATCAGACCTTAATATTGACCCATAATATTTAAATTGGACCAGGTATTATATTACAGGGTAATAGTGCACCCTACCACAGGAAATAATTATAGGTCAATTAGGGGGTACACTATGTATATTTTAAATAGTGCATTAAAACAAGGAAATACGAAGACACTTTTCTATGTTAACTAACGGCACGGTATCGGACCTTAATATTGACCTATAATTTTTAAATTGCACCACGTATTATATTACAGGGTAATAGTGTACCTTACCACAGGAAATAATTATAGGTCAATTAGGTGGTACACAGCATGACCCTAAAATTTACTATGTATGCCTATGCGAAATAGAGTGTTCTGAGAAGCTTAAAATGAAGAAATAAGCGTTCTAAAATGCTTTAAAAATTCAAAGACATCTTTCAATGGTTAACTAACGCAAGGCGCGATATCAGACCTTAATATGGAACCATAATATTTCAATTGGACCAGGTATTATATTACAGGGTAATAGTGTACCCTACAACTGGAAATAATTATAGGTCAATTAGGGGGTACACTATGTATGTTTTAAATAGTGCATTAAAACAAGAAAATACAAAGACACTTTTCTATGTTAACTAACGGCACGGTATCGGACCTTAATATTGACCTATAATTTGTAAATTGGACCACGTATTATATTACAGGGTTATAGTGTACCCTATCACAGGAAATAATTATAGGTCAATTAGGGGGTACGCAGAGTGACCCTAAAGTTTACTATGTATGCCTATGCGAAATAAAGTTTTCTGAGAAGCTTAAAATGAGGAAATAAGCGTTCTAAAATGCTTTAAAAATTCAAAGACATTTTTCTATGCTAACTAACGGCACGGTATCGGACCTTAATATTGACCTATAATTTTTAAATTGGACCACCTATTATATTACAGGGTAATAGTGTACCCAACCACAGGAAATAATTATAGGTCAATTAGGGGGTACACAGCGTGACCCTAAAGTTTACTATGCATGCCTATGCGAAATAAAGTGTTCTGAGAAGCTTAAAATGAAGAAATAAGCGTTCTAAAATGCTTTAAAAATTCAAAGACATCTTTCAATGGTTAACTAACGCAAGGCGCAATATCAAACCTTAATATTGACCCATAATATTTAAATTGAACAAGGTATTGTATTACAGGGTAATAGTGTACCCTACCACAGGAAATAATTATAGGTCAATTAGGGGGTACACTATATATATTTTAAATAGTGCATTAAAACAAGGAAATACGAAGACACTTTTCTATGTTAACTAACGGCCCGGTATCGGACCTTAATATTGACCTATAATTTTTAAATCGGACCACGTATTATATTACATGATAATAATGTACCCTACCACAGGAAATAATTTTAGGTCAATTAGGGGGTACACAGTGTGACCCTAAAGTTTACTATGTATGCCTATGCGAAATAAAGTGTTCTGAGAAGCTTAAAATGAAGAAATAAGCGTTCTAAAATGCTTTAAAAATTCAAAGACATCTTTCAATGGTTAACTAACGCTAGGCGCAATATCAGACCTTAATATTGACCCATAATATTTAAATTGGACCAGGTATTATATTACAGGGTAATAGTGTACCCTACCACAGGAAATAATTATAGGTCAATTAGGGGTTTACTATGTATGCCTATGCGAAATAAAGTGTTCTGAGAAGCTTAAAATGAAGAAATAAGCGTTCTAAAATGCTTTAAAAATTCAAAGACATCTTTCAATGGTTAACTAACGCAAGGCGCAATATCAAACCTTAATATTGACCCATAATATTTAAATTGAACCAGGTATTGTATTACAGGGTAATAGTGTACCCTACCACAGGAAATAATTATAGGTCAATTAGGGGGTACACTATGTATATTTTAAATAGTGCATTAAAACAAGGAAATACGAAGACATTTTTCAATGTTAACTAACGGCACGGTATCGGAACTTAATATTGACCTATAATTTTTAAATTGGACCACGTATTATATTACAGGGTAATAGTGTGCCCTACCACAGGAAATAATTATAGGTCATTTAGGGGGTACACAGCGTGACCCTAAATTTTACTATGTATGCCTATGCGAAATAGAGTGCTCTGAGAAGCTTAAAATGAAGAAATAAGCGTTCTAAAATGCTTTAAAAATTCAAAGACATCTTTCAATGGTTAACTAACGCAAGGCGCAATATCAGACCTTAATATTGACCCATAATATTTAAATTGGACCAGGTATTATATTACAGGGTAATAGTGTACCCCACCAAAGCAAATAATTATAGGTCAATTAGGGGGTACACAGCGTGACCCTAAAGTTTACTATGTATGCCTATGCGAAATAAAGTGTTCTGAGAAGCTTAAAATGAGGAAATAAGCGTTCTAAAATGCTTTAAAAATTCAAAGACATTTTTTTATGTTAACTAACGACACGGTTTCGGACCTTAATATTGACCTATAATTTTTAAATTGGACCACGTATTATATTACAGGGTAATAGTGTACCCTACCACAGGATATAATTATAGGTCATTTAGGGGGTACACAGCGTGACCCTAAATTTTACTATGTATGCCTATGCGAAATAGAGTGTTCTGAGATGCTTAAAATGAAGAAATAAGCGTTCTAAAATGCTTTAAAAATTCAAAGACATCTTTCAATGGTTAACTAACTCAAGGCGCAATATCAGACCTTAATATTGACCCATAATATTTAAATTCGAATAGGTATTATATTACAGGGTAATAGTGTACCCTACCACAGGAAATAATTATAGGTCAATTAGGGGGTACACTATGTATATTTTAAATAGTGCATTAAAACAAGGAAATACGAATACACTTTTCTATGTTAACTAACGGCACGGTATCGGACCTTAATATTGACCTATAATTTTTAAATTGGACCACGTATTATATTACAGGGTTATAGTGTACCCTACCACAGGAAATAATTATAGGTCAATTAGGGGGTACACAGAGAGACCCTAAAGTTTACTATGTATGCCTATGCGAAATAAAGTGTTCTGAGAAGCTTAAAATGAGGAAATAAGCGTTCTAAAATGCTTTAAAAATTCAAAGACATTTTTCAATGTTAACTAACGGCACGGTATCGGTCCTTAATATTGACCTATAATTTTTAAATTGGACCACGTATTATATTACAGGGTAATAGTGTACCCTAATACAGGAAATAATTATAGGTCATTTAGGGGGTACACAGCGTGACCCTAAATTTTACTATGTATACTTATGCGAAATAGAGTGTTCTGAGAAGCTTAAAATGAAGAAATAAGCGTTCTAAAATGCTTTAAAAATTCAAAGACATCTTTCAATGGTTAACTAGCGCAAGGCGCAATATCAGACCTTAATATTGACCCATAATATTTAAATTGGACCAGGTATTATATTACAGGGTAATAGTGTACCCTACCACAGGAAATAATTATAGGTCAATTAGGGGGTACACTATGTATATTTTAAATAGTGCATTAAAACAAGGAAATACGAAGACACTTTTCTATGTTAACTAACGGCACGGTATCGGACCTTAAGATTGACCTATAATTTTTAAATTGTACCACGTATTTTATTACAAGGTAATAGTGTACCTTACCACAGGAAATAATTATAGGTCAATTAGGTGGTACACAGCGTGACCCTAAAATTTACTATGTATGCCTATGCGAAATAGAGTGTTCTGAGAAGCTTAAAATGAAGAAATAAGCGTTCTAAAATGCTTTAAAAATTCAAAGACATCTTTCAATGGTTAACTAACGCAAGGCGCGATATCAGACCTTAATATGGAACCATAATATTTCAATTGGACCAGGTATTATATTACAGGGTAATAGTGTACCCTACAACAGGAAATATTTATAGGTCAATTAGGGGGTACACTATGTATGTTTTAAATAGTGCATTAAAACAAGAAAATACGAAGACACTTTTCTATGTTAACTAACGGCACGGTATTGCACCTTAATATTGACCTATAATTTTTAAATTGGACCACGTATTATATTACAGGGTTATAGTGTACCCTACCACAGGAAATAATTATAGGTCAATTAGGGGGTACACAGAGTGACCCTAAAGTTTACTATGTATGCCTATGCGAAATAAAGTGTTCTGAGAAGCTTAAAATGAGGAAATAAGCGTTCTAAAATGCTTTAAAAATTGAAAGACATTTTTCTATGTTAACTAACGGCACTGTATCGGACCTTAATATTGACCTATAATTTTTAAATTGGACCACGTATTATATTAGAGGGTAATAGTGTACCCTACCACAGGAAATAATTATAGGTCATTTAGGGGGTACACAGCGTGACCCTAAATTTTACTATGTATGCCTATGCGAAATAGAGTGTTCTGAGAAGCTTAAAATGAAGAAATAAGCGTTCTAAAATGCTTTAAAAATTCAAAGACATCTTTCAATGGTTAACTAACGCAAGGCGCAATATCAAACCTTAATATTGACCCATAATATTTAAATTGAACCAGGTATTGTATTACAGGGTAATAGTGTACCCTACCACAGGAAATAATTATAGGTCAATTAGGGGGTACACTATGTATATTTTAAATAGTGCATTAAAACAAGGAAATACGAAGACATTTTTCAATGTTAACTAACGGCACGGTATCGGAACTTAATATTGACCTATAATTTTTAAATTGGACCACGTATTATATTACAGGGTAATAGTGTGCCCTACCGCAGGAAATAATTATAGGTCATTTAGGGGGTACACAGCGTGACCCTAAATTTTACTATGTATGCCTATGCGAAATAGAGTGCTCTGAGAAGCTTAAAATGAAGAAATAAGCGTTCTAAAATGCTTTAAAAATTCAAAGACATCTTTCAATGGTTAACTAACGCAAGGCGCAATATCAGACCTTAATATTGACCCATAATATTTAAATTGGACCAGGTATTATATTACAGGGTAATAGTGTACCCCACCAAAGGAAATAATTATAGGTCAATTAGGGGGTACACTATGTATATTTTAAATAGTGCATTAAAACAAGGAAATACGAATACACTTTTCTATGTTAACTAACGGCACGGTATCGGACCTTAATATTGACCTATAATTTTTAAATTGGACCACGTATTATATTACAGGGTTATAGTGTACCCTACCACAGGAAATAATTATAGGTCAATTAGGGGGTACACAGAGAGACCCTAAAGTTTACTATGTATGCCTATGCGAAATAAAGTGTTCTGAGAAGCTTAAAATGAGGAAATAAGCGTTCTAAAATGCTTTAAAAATTCAAAGACATTTTTCAATGTTAACTAACGGCACGGTATCGGTCCTTAATATTGACCTATAATTTTTAAATTGGACCACGTATTATATTACAGGGTAATAGTGTACCCTAATACAGGAAATAATTATAGGTCATTTAGGGGGTACACAGCGTGACCCTAAATTTTACTATGTATGCTTATGCGAAATAGAGTGTTCTGAGAAGCTTAAAATGAAGAAATAAGCGTTCTAAAATGCTTTAAAAATTCAAAGACATCTTTCAATGGTTAACTAGCGCAAGGCGCAATATCAGACCTTAATATTGACCCATAATATTTAAATTGGACCAGGTATTATATTACAGGGTAATAGTGTACCCTACCACAGGAAATAATTATAGGTCAATTAGGGGGTACACTATGTATATTTTAAATAGTGCATTAAAACAAGGAAATACGAAGACACTTTTCTATGTTAACTAACGGCACGGTATCGGACCTTAATATTGACCTATAATTTTTAAATTGTACCACGTATTTTATTACAAGGTAATAGTGTACCTTACCACAGGAAATAATTATAGGTCAATTAGGTGGTACACAGCGTGACCCTAAAATTGACTATGTATGCCTATGCGAAATAGAGTGTTCTGAGAAGCTTAAAATGAAGAAATAAGCGTTCTAAAATGCTTTAAAAATTCAAAGACATCTTTCAATGGTTAACTAACGCAAGGCGCGATATCAGACCTTAATATGGAACCATAATATTTCAATTGGACCAGGTATTATATTACAGGGTAATAGTGTACCCTACAACAGGAAATATTTATAGGTTAATTAGGGGGTACACTATGTATGTTTTAAATAGTGCATTAAAACAAGAAAATACGAAGACACTTTTCTATGTTAACTAACGGCACGGTATTGCACCTTAATATTGACCTATAATTTTTAAATTGGACCACGTATTATATTACAGGGTTATAGTGTACCCTACCACAGGAAATAATTATAGGTCAATTAGGGGGTACACAGAGTGACCCTAAAGTTTACTATGTATGCCTATGCGAAATAAAGTGTTCTGAGAAGCTTAAAATGAGGAAATAAGCGTTCTAAAATGCTTTAAAAATTCAAAGACATTTTTCTATGTTAACTAACGGCACTGTATCGGACCTTAATATTGACCTATAATTTTTAAATTGGACCACGTATTATATTAGAGGGTAATAGTGTACCCTACCACAGGAAATAATTATAGGTCATTTAGGGGGTACACAGCGTGACCCTAAATTTTACTATGTATGCCTATGCGAAATAGAGTGTTCTGAGAAGCTTAAAATGAAGAAATAAGCGTTCTAAAATGCTTTAAAAATTCAAAGACATCTTTCAATGGTTAACTAACGCAAGGCGCAATATCAAACCTTAATATTGACCCATAATATTTAAATTGAACCAGGTATTGTATTTCAGGGTAATAGTGTACCCTAAAACAGGAAATAATTATAGGTCAATTAGGGGGTACACTATGTATATTTTAAATAGTGCATTAAAACAAGGAAATACGAAGACATTTTTCAATGTTAACTAACGGCACGGTATCGGAACTTAATATTGACCTATAATTTTTAAATTGGACCACGTATTATATTACAGGGTAATAGTGTGCCCTATCGCAGGAAATAATTATAGGTCATTTAGGGGGTACACAGCGTGACCCTAAATTTTACTATGTATGCCTATGCGAAATAGAGTGTTCTGAGAAGCTTAAAATGAAGAAATAAGCGTTCTAAAATGCTTTAAAAATTCAAAGACATCTTTCAATGGTTAACTAACGCAAGGCGCAATATCAAACCTTAATATTGACCCATAATATTTAAATTGAACCAGGTATTGTATTACAGGGTAATAGTGTACCCTACCACAGGAAATAATTATAGGTCAATTAGGGGGTACACTATGTATGTTTTAAATAGTGCATTAAAACAAGAAAATACGAAGACACTTTTCTATGTTAACTAACGGCACGGTATTGCACCTTAATATTGACCTATAATTTTTAAATTGGACCACGTATTATATTACAGGGTTATAGTGTACCCTACCACAGGAAATAATTATAGGTCAATTAGGGGGTACACAGAGTGACCCTAAAGTTTACTATGTATGCCTATGCGAAATAAAGTGTTCTGAGAAGCTTAAAATGAGGAAATAAGCGTTCTAAAATGCTTTAAAAATTCAAAGACATTTTTCTATGTTAACTAACGGCACTGTATCGGACCTTAATATTGACCTATAATTTTTAAATTGGACCACGTATTATATTAGAGGGTAATAGTGTACCCTACCACAGGAAATAATTATAGGTCATTTAGGGGGTACACAGCGTGACCCTAAATTTTACTATGTATGCCTATGCGAAATAGAGTGTTCTGAGAAGCTTAAAATGAAGAAATAAGCGTTCTAAAATGCTTTAAAAATTCAAAGACATCTTTCAATGGTTAACTAACGCAAGGCGCAATATCAAACCTTAATATTGACCCATAATATTTAAATTGAACCAGGTATTGTATTTCAGGGTAATAGTGTACCCTAAAACAGGAAATAATTATAGGTCAATTAGGGGGTACACTATGTATATTTTAAATAGTGCATTAAAACAAGGAAATACGAAGACATTTTTCAATGTTAACTAACGGCACGGTATCGGAACTTAATATTGACCTATAATTTTTAAATTGGACCACGTATTATATTACAGGGTAATAGTGTGCCCTACCGCAGGAAATAATTATAGGTCATTTAGGGGGTACACAGCGTGACCCTAAATTTTACTATGTATGCCTATGCGAAATAGAGTGTTCTGAGAAGCTTAAAATGAAGAAATAAGCGTTCTAAAATGCTTTAAAAATTCAAAGACATCTTTCAATGGTTAACTAACGCAAGGCGCAATATCAAACCTTAATATTGACCCATAATATTTAAATTGAACCAGGTATTGTATTACAGGGTAATAGTGTACCCTACCACAGGAAATAATTATAGGTCAATTAGGGTGTACACTATGTATATTTTAAATAGTGCATTAAAACAAGGAAATACGAAGACATTTTTCAATGTTAACTAACGGCACGGTATCGGAACTTAATATTGACCTATAATTTTTAAATTGGACCACGTATTATATTACAGGGTAATAGTGTACCCTAATACAGGAAATAATTATAGGTCATTTAGGGGGTACACAGCGTGACCCTAAATTTTACTATGTATGCTTATGCGAAATAGAGTGTTCTGAGAAGCTTAAAATGAAGAAATAAGCGTTCTAAAATGCTTTAAAAATTCAAAGACATCTTTCAATGGTTAACTAGCGCAAGGCGCAATATCACACCTTAATATTGACCCATAATATTTAAATTGGACCAGGTATTATATTACAGGGTAATAGTGTACCCTACCACAGGAAATAATTATAGGTCAATTAGGGGGTACTCTATGTATATTTTAAATAGTGCATTAAAACAAGGAAATACGAAGACACTTTTCTATGTTAACTAACGGCACGGTATCGGACCTTAATGATGACCTATAATTTTTAAATTGTACCACGTATTTTATTACAAGGTAATAGTGTACCTTACCACAGGAAATAATTATAGGTCAATTAGGTGGTACACAGCGTGACCCTAAAATTGACTATGTATGACTATGCGAAATAGAGTGTTCTGAGAAGCTTAAAATGAAGAAATAAGCGTTCTAAAATGCTTTAAAAATTCAAAGACATCTTTCAATGGTTAACTAACGCAAGGCGCGATATCAGACCTTAATATGGAACCATAATATTTCAATTGGACCAGGTATTATATTACAGGGTAATAGTGTACCCTACAACAGGAAATATTTATAGGTCAATTAGGGGGTACACTATGTATGTTTTAAATAGTGCATTAAAACAAGAAAATACGAAGACACTTTTCTATGTTAACTAACGGCACGGTATTGCACCTTAATATTGACCTATAATTTTTAAATTGGACCACATATTATATTACAGGGTTATAGTGTACCCTAAAACAGGAAATAATTATAGGTCAATTAGGGGGTACACAGAGTGACCCTAAAGTTTACTATGTATGCCTATGCGAAATAAAGTGTTCTGAGAAGCTTAAAATGAGGAAATAAGCGTTCTAAAATGCTTTAAAAATTCAAAGACATTTTTCTATGTTAACTAACGGCACTGTATCGGACCTTAATATTGACCTATAATTTTTAAATTGGACCACGTATTATATTAGAGGGTAATAGTGTACCCTACCACAGGAAATAATTATAGGTCATTTAGGGGGTACACAGCGTGACCCTAAATTTTACTATGTATGCCTATGCGAAATAGAGTGTTCTGAGAAGCTTAAAATGAAGAAATAAGCGTTCTAAAATGCTTTAAAAATTCAAAGACATCTTTCAATGGTTAACTAACGCAAGGCGCAATATCAAACCTTAATATTGACCCATAATATTTAAATTGAACCAGGTATTGTATTTCAGGGTAATAGTGTACCCTAAAACAGGAAATAATTATAGGTCAATTACGGGGTACACTATGTATATTTTAAATAGTGCATTAAAACAAGGAAATACGAAGACATTTTTCAATGTTAACTAACGGCACGGTATCGGAACTTAATATTGACCTATAATTTTTAAATTGGACCACGTATTATATTACAGGGTAATAGTGTGCCCTACCGCAGGAAATAATTATAGGTCATTTAGGGGGTACACAGCGTGACCCTAAATTTTACTATGTATGCCTATGCGAAATAGAGTGTTCTGAGAAGCTTAAAATGAAGAAATAAGCGTTCTAAAATGCTTTAAAAATTCAAAGACATCTTTCAATGGTTAACTAACGCAAGGCGCAATATCAAACCTTAATATTGACCCATAATATTTAAATTGAACCAGGTATTGTTTTACAGGGTAATAGTGTACCCTACCACAGGAAATAATTATAGGTCAATTAGGGGGTACACTATGTATATTTTAAATAGTGCAATAAAACAAGGAAATACGAAGACATTTTTCAATGTTAACTAACGGCACGGTATCGGAACTTAATATTGACCTATAATTTTTAAATTGGACCACGTATTATATTACAGGGTAATAGTGTACCCTAATACAGGAAATAATTATAGGTCATTTAGGGGGTACACAGCGTGACCCTAAATTTTACTATGTATGCTTATGCGAAATAGAGTGTTCTGAGAAGCTTAAAATGAAGAAATAAGCGTTCTAAAATGCTTTAAAAATTCAAAGACATCTTTCAATGGTTAACTAGCGCAAGGCGCAATATCAGACCTTAATATTGACCCATAATATTTAAATTGGACCAGGTATTATATTACAGGGTAATAGTGTACCCTACCACAGGAAATAATTATAGGTCAATTAGGGGGTACACTATGTATATTTTAAATAGTGCATTAAAACAAGGAAATACGAAGACACTTTTCTATGTTAACTAACGGAACGGTATCGGACCTTAATATTGACCTATAATTTTTAAATTGGACCACGTATTATATTACAGGGTAATAGTGTGCCCTACCGCAGGAAATAATTATAGGTCATTTAGGGGGTACACAGCGTGACCCTAAATTTTACTATGTATGCCTATGCGAAATAGAGTGCTCTGAGAAGCTTAAAATGAAGAAATAAGCGTTCTAAAATGCTTTAAAAATTCAAAGACATCTTTCAATGGTTAACTAACGCAAGGCGCAATATCAGACCTTAATATTGACCCATAATATTTAAATTGGACCAGGTATTATATTACAGGGTAATAGTGTACCCCACCAAAGGAAATAATTATAGGTCAATTAGGGGGTACACAGCGTGACCCTAAAGTTTACTATGTATGCCTATGCGAAATAAAGTGTTCTGAGAAGCTTAAAATGAGGAAATAAGCGTTCTAAAATGCTTTAAAAATTCAAAGACATTTTTCTATGTTAACTAACGGCACGGTATCGGACCTTAATATTGACCTATAATTTTTAAATTGTACCACGTATTATATTACAGGGTAATAGTGTACCTTACCACAGGAAATAATTATAGGTCAATTAGGTGGTACACAGCGTGACCCTAAAATTTACTATGTATGCCTATGCGAAATAGAGTGTTCTGAGAAGCTTAAAATGAAGAAATAAGCGTTCTAAAATGCTTTAAAAATTCAAAGACATCTTTCAATGGTTAACTAACGCAAGGCGCAATATCAGACCTTAATATTGACCCATAATATTTAAATTGGACCAGGTATTATATTACAGGGTTATAGTGTACCCTACCACAGGAAATAATTATAGGTCAATTAGGGGGTACACTATGTATATTTTAAATAGTGCATTAAAACAAGGAAATACGAAGACACTTTTCTATGTTAACTAACGGCACGGTATCGGACCTTAATATTGACCTATAATTTTTAAATTGGACCACGTATTATATTACAGGGTTATAGTGTACCCTACCACAGGAAATAATTATAGGTCAATTAGGGGGTACACAGAGAGACCCTAAAGTTTACTATGTATGCCTATGCGAAATAAAGTGTTCTGAGAAGCTTAAAATGAGGAAATAAGCGTTCTAAAATGCTTTAAAAATTCAAAGACATTTTTCAATGTTAACTAACGGCACGGTATCGGTCCTTAATATTGACCTATAATTTTTAAATTGGACCACGTATTATATTACAGGGTAATAGTGTGCCCTACCGCAGGAAATAATTATAGGTCATTTAGGGGGTACACAGCGTGACCCTAAATTTTACTATGTATGCCTATGCGAAATAGAGTGCTCTGAGAAGCTTAAAATGAAGAAATAAGCGTTCTAAAATGCTTTAAAAATTCAAAGACATCTTTCAATGGTTAACTAACGCAAGGCGCAATATCAGACCTTAATATTGACCCATAATTTTTAAATTGTACCACGTATTATATTACAGGGTAATAGTGTACCTTACCACAGGAAATAATTATAGGTCAATTAGGTGGTACACAGCGTGACCCTAAAATTTACTATGTATGCCTATGCGAAATAGAGTGTTCTGAGAAGCTTAAAATGAAGAAATAAGCGTTCTAAAATGCTTTAAAAATTCAAAGACATCTTTCAATGGTTAACTAACGCAAGGCGCAATATCAGACCTTAATATTGACCCATAATATTTAAATTGGACCAGGTATTATATTACAGGGTTATAGTGTACCCTACCACAGGAAATAATTATAGGTCAATTAGGGGGTACACTATGTATATTTTAAATAGTGCATTAAAACAAGGAAATACGAAGACACTTTTCTATGTTAACTAACGGCACGGTATCGGACCTTAATATTGACCTATAATTTTTAAATTGGACCACGTATTATATTACAGGGTTATAGTGTACCCTACCACAGGAAATAATTATAGGTCAATTAGGGGGTACACAGAGAGACCCTAAAGTTTACTATGTATGCCTATGCGAAATAAAGTGTTCTGAGAAGCTTAAAATGAGGAAATAAGCGTTCTAAAATGCTTTAAAAATTCAAAGAAATTTTTCAATGTTAACTAACGGCACGGTATCGGTCCTTAATATTGACCTATAATTTTTAAATTGGACCACGTATTATATTACAGGGTAATAGTGTACCCTACCACAGAAAATAATTATAGGTCATTTAGGGGGTACACAGCGTGACCCTAAATTTTACTATGTATGCTTATGCGAAATAGAGTGTTCTGAGAAGCTTAAAATGAAGAAATAAGCGTTCTAAAATGCTTTAAAAATTCAAAGACATCTTTCAATGGTTAACTAGCGCAAGGCGCAATATCAGACCTTAATATTGACCCATAATATTTAAATTGGACCAAGTATTATATTACAGGGTAATAGTGTACCCTACCAGAGGAAATAATTATAGGTCAATTAGGGGGTACGCAGAGTGACCCTAAAGTTTACTATGTATGCCTATGCGAAATAAAGTGTTCTGAGAAGCTTAAAATGAGGAAATAAGCGTTCTAAAATGCTTTAAAAATTCAATGACATTTTTCTATGCTAACTAACGACACGGTATAGGACCTTAATATTGACCTATAATTTTTAAATTGGACCACGTATTATATTAGAGGGTAATAGTGTACCCTACCACAGGAAATAATTATAGGTCAATTAGGGGGTACACTATGTATATTTTAAATAGCGCATTAAAACAAGGAAATACGAAGACATTTTTCAATGTTAACTAACGGCACGGTATCGGAACTTAATATTGACCTATAATTTTTAAATTGGACCACGTATTATATTACAGGGTAATAGTGTGCCCTACCGCAGGAAATAATTATAGGTCATTTAGGGGGTACACAGCGTGACCCTAAATTTTACTATGTATGCCTATGCGAAATAGAGTGTTCTGAGAAGCTTAAAATGAAGAAATAAGCGTTCTAAAATGCTTTAAAAATTCAAAGACATCTTTCAATGGTTAACTAACGCAAGGCGCAATATCAGACCTTAATATTGACCCATAATATTTAAATTGGACCAGGTATTATATTACAGGGTTATAGTGTACCCTACCACAGGAAATAATTATAGGTCAATTAGGGGGTACACTATGTATATTTTAAATAGTGCATTAAAACAAGGAAATACGAAGACACTTTTCTATGTTAACTAACGGCACGGTATCGGACCTTAATATTGACCTATAATTTTTAAATTGGACCACGTATTATATTACAGGGTTATAGTGTACCCTACTACAGGAAATAATTATAGGTCAATTAGGGGGTACACAGAGAGACCCTAAAGTTTACTATGTATGCCTATGCGAAATAAAGTGTTCTGAGAAGCTTAAAATGAGGAAATAAGCGTTCTAAAATGCTTTAAAAATTCAAAGACATTTTTCAATGTTAACTAACGGCACGGTATCGGTCCTTAATATTGACCTATAATTTTTAAATTGGACCACGTATTATATTACAGGGTAATAGTGTACCCTACCACAGAAAATAATTATAGGTCATTTAGGGGGTACACAGCGTGACCCTAAATTTTACTATGTATGCTTATGCGAAATAGAGTGTTCTGAGAAGCTTAAAATGAAGAAATAAGCGTTCTAAAATGCTTTAAAAATTCAAAGACATCTTTCAATGGTTAACTAGCGCAAGGCGCAATATCAGACCTTAATATTGACCCATAATATTTAAATTGGACCAGGTATTATATTACAGGGTAATAGTGTACCCTACCACAGGAAATAATTATAGGTCAATTAGGGGGTACACTATGTATATTTTAAATAGTGCATTAAAACAAGGAAATACGAAGACACTTTTCTATGTTAACTAACGGCACGGTATCGGACCTTAATATTGACCTACAATTTTTACATTGGACCACGTATTATATTACAGGGTTATAGTGTACCCTACCACAGGAAATAATTATAGGTCAATTAGGGGGTACGCAGAGTGACCCTAAAGTTTACTATGTATGCCTATGCGAAATAAAGTGTTCTGAGAAGCTTAAAATGAGGAAATAAGCGTTCTAAAATGCTTTAAAAATTCAATGACATTTTTCTATGCTAACTAACGGCACGGTATCGGACCTTAATATTGACCTATAATTTTTAAATTGGACCACCTATTATATTACAGGGTAATAGTGTACCTTACCACAGGAAATAATTATAGGTCAATTAGGTGGTACACAGCGTGACCCTAAAATTTACTATGTATGCCTATGCGAAATAGAGTGTTCTGAGAAGCTTAAAATGAAGAAATAAGCGTTCTAAAATGCTTTAAAAATTCAAAGACATCTTTCAATGGTTAACTAACGCAAGGCGCGATATCA
This sequence comes from Parasteatoda tepidariorum, assembly GCF_982258835.1. Taxonomy (NCBI): domain Eukaryota; kingdom Metazoa; phylum Arthropoda; class Arachnida; order Araneae; family Theridiidae; genus Parasteatoda; species Parasteatoda tepidariorum. The sequence goes on along the minus strand of NW_028257406.1, from coordinate 299,366 downwards.
GACCTTAATATGGAACCATAATATTTCAATTGGACCAGGTATTATATTACAGGGTAATAGTGTACCCTACAACAGGAAATAATTATAGGTCAATTAGGGGGTACACTATGTATGTTTTAAATAGTGCATTAAAACAAGAAAATACGAAGACACTTTTCTATGTTAACTAACGGCACGGTATTGCACCTTAATATTGACCTATAAATTTTAAATTGGACCACGTATTATATTACAGGGTTATAGTGTACCCTACCACAGGAAATAATTATAGGTCAATTAGGGGGTACACAGAGTGACCCTAAAGTTTACTATGTATGCCTATGCGAAATAAAGTGTTCTGAGAAGCTTAAAATGAGGAAATAAGCGTTCTAAAATGCTTTAAAAATTCAAAGACATTTTTCTATGTTAACTAACGGTACGGTATCGGTCCTTAATATTGACCTATAATTTTTAAATTGGACCACGTATTATATTAAAGGGTAATAGTGTACCCTACCACAGGAAATAATTATAGGTCATTTAGGGGGTACACAGCGTGACCCTAAATTTTACTATGTATGCTTATGCGAAATAGAGTGTTCTGAGAAGCTTAAAATGAAGAAATAAGCGTTCTAAAATGCTTTAAAAATTCAAAGACATCTTTCAATGGTTAACTAACGCAAGGCGCGATATCAGACCTTAATATGGAACCATAATATTTCAATTGGACCAGGTATTATATTACAGGGTAATAGTGTACCCTACAACAGGAAATAATTATAGGTCAATTAGGGGGTACACTATGTATGTTTTAAATAGTGCATTAAAACAAGAAAATACGAAGACACTTTTCTATGTTAACTAACGGCACGGTATTGCACCTTAATATTGACCTATAATTTTTAAATTGGACCACGTATTATATTACAGGGTTATAGTGTACCCTACCACAGGAAATAATTATAGGTCAATTAGGGGGTACACAGAGTGACCCTAAAGTTTACTATGTATGCCTATGCGAAATAAAGTGTTCTGAGAAGCTTAAAGTGAGGAAATAAGCGTTCTAAAATGCTTTAAAAATTCAAAGACATTTTTCTATGTTAACTAACGGCACTGTATCGGACCTTAATATTGACCTATAATTTTTAAATTGGACCACGTATTATATTAGAGGGTAATAGTGTACCCTACCACAGGAAATAATTATAGGTCATTTAGGGGGTACACAGCGTGACCCTAAATTTTACTATGTATGCCTATGCGAAATAGAGTGTTCTGAGAAGCTTAAAATGAAGAAATAAGCGTTCTAAAATGCTTTAAAAATTCAAAGACATCTTTCAATGGTTAACTAACGCAAGGCGCAATATCAAACCTTAATATTGACCCATAATATTTAAATTGAACCAGGTATTGTATTACAGGGTAATAGTGTACCCTACCACAGGAAATAATTATAGGTCAATTAGGGGGTACACTATGTATATTTTAAATAGTGCATTAAAACAAGGAAATACGAAGACATTTTTCAATGTTAACTAACGGCACGGTATCGGAACTTAATATTGACCTATAATTTTTAAATTGGACCACGTATTATATTACAGGGTAATAGTGTGCCCTACCGCAGGAAATAATTATAGGTCATTTAGGGGGTACACAGCGTGACCCTAAATTTTACTATGTATGTCTATGCGAAATAGAGTGCTCTGAGAAGCTTAAAATGAAGAAATAAGCGTTCTAAAATGCTTTAAAAATTCAAAGACATCTTTCAATGGTTAACTAACGCAAGGCGCAATATCAGACCTTAATATTGACCCATAATATTTAAATTGGACCAGGTATTATATTACAGGGTAATAGTGTACCCCACCAAAGGAAATAATTATAGGTCAATTAGGGGTTAAACAGCGTGACCCTAAAGTTTACTATGTATGCCTATGCGAAATAAAGTGTTCTGAGAAGCTTAAAATGAGGAAATAAGCGTTCTAAAATGCTTTAAAAATTCAAAGACATTTTTCTATGTTAACTAACGGCACGGTATCGGACCTTAATATTGACCTATAATTTTTAAATTGGACCACGTATTATATTTCAGGGTAATAGTGTACCCTACCACAGGATATAATTATAGGTCATTTAGGGGGTACACAGCGTGACCCTAAATTTTACTATGTATGCCTATGCGAAACAGAGTGTTCTGAGATGCTTAAAATGAAGAAATAAGCGTTCTAAAATGCTTTAAAAATTCAAAGACATCTTTCAATGGTTAACTAACGCAAGGCACAATATCAGACCTTAATATTGACCCATAATATTTAAATTGGAATAGGTATTATATTACAGGGTAATAGTGTACCCTACCACAGGAAATAATTATAGGTCAATTAGGGGGTACACTATGTATATTTTAAATAGTGCATTAAAACAAGGAAATACGAAGACACTTTTCTATGTTAACTAACGTCACGGTATCGGACCTTAATATTGACCTATAATTTTTAAATTGGACCACGTATTATATTACAGGGTTATAGTGTACCCTACCACAGGAAATAATTATAGGTCAATTAGGGGGTACACAGAGATACCCTAAAGTTTACTATGTATGCCTATGAGAAATAAAGTGTTCTGAGAAGCTTAAAATGAGGAAATAAGCGTTCTAAAATGCTTTAAAAATTCAAAGACATTTTTCAATGTTAACTAACGGCACGGTATCGGACCTTAATATTGACCTATAATTTTTAAATTGGACCACGTATTATATTACAGGGTAATAGTGTACCCTACCACAGGAAATAATTATAGGTCATTTAGGGGGTACACAGCGTGACCCTAAATTTTACTATGTATGCTTATGCGAAATAGAGTGTTCTGAGAAGCTTAAAATGAAGAAATAAGCGTTCTAAAATGCTTTAAAAATTCAAAGACATCTTTCAATGGTTAACTAGCGCAAGGCGCAATATCAGACCTTAATATTGACCCATAATATTTAAATTGGACCAGGTATTATATTACAGGGTAATAGTGTACCCTACCACAGGAAATAATTATAGGTCAATTAGGGGGTACACTATGTATATTTTAAATAGTGCATTAAAACAAGGAAATACGAAGACAATTTTCTATGTTAACTAACGGCACGGTATCGGACCTTAATATTGACCTATAATTTTTAAATTGTACCACGTATTATATTACAGGGTAATAGTGTACCTTAAAACAGGAAATAATTATAGGTCAATTAGGTGGTACACAGCGTGACCCTAAAATTTACTATGTATGCCTATGCGAAATAGAGTGTTCTGAGAAGCTTAAAATGAAGAAATAAGCGTTCTAAAATGCTTTAAAAATTCAAAGACATCTTTCAATGGTTAACTAACGCAAGGCGCAATATCAGACCTTAATATTGACCCATAATATTTAAATTGGACCAGGTATTATATTACAGGGTTATAGTGTACCCTACCACAGGAAATAATTATAGGTCAATTAGGGGGTACACTATGTATATTTTAAATAGTGCATTAAAACAAGGAAATACGAAGACACTTTTCTATGTTAACTAACGGCACGGTATCGGACCTTAATATTGACCTATAATTTTTAAATTGGACCACGTATTATATTACAGGGTTATAGTGTACCCTACCACAGGAAATAATTATAGGTCAATTAGGGGGTACACAGAGAGACCCTAAAGTTTACTATGTATGCCTATGCGAAATAAAGTGTTCTGAGAAGCTTAAAATGAGGAAATAAGCGTTTTAAAATGCTTGAAAAATTCAAAGACATTTTTCTATGTTAACTAACGGTACGGTATCGGACCTTAATATTGACTTATAATTTTTAAATTGGACCACGTATTATATTAGAGGGTAATAGTGTACCCTACCACAGGAAATAATTATAGGTCATTTAGGGGGTACACAGCGTGACCCTAAATTTTACTATGTATGCTTATGCGAAATAGAGTGTTCTGAGAAGCTTAAAATGAAGAAATAAGCGTTCTAAAATGCTTTAAAAATTCAAAGACATCTTTCAATGGTTAACTAGCGCAAGGCGCAATATCAGACCTTAATATTGACCCATAATATTTAAATTGGACCAGGTATTATATTACAGGGTAATAGTGTACCCTACCACAGGAAATAATTATAGGTCAATTAGGGGGTACACTATGTATATTTTAAATAGTGCATTAAAACAAGGAAATACGAAGACACTTTTCTATGTTAACTAACGGCACGGTATCGGACCTTAATATTGACCTACAATTTTTACATTGGACCACGTATTATATTACAGGGTTATAGTGTACCCTACCACAGGAAATAATTATAGGTCAATTAGGGGGTACGCAGAGTGACCCTAAAGTTTACTATGTATGCCTATGCGAAATAAAGTGTTCTGAGAAGCTTAAAATGAGGAAATAAGCGTTCTAAAATGCTTTAAAAATTCAATGACATTTTTCTATGCTAACTAACGGCACGGTATCGGACCTTAATATTGACCTATAATTTTTAAATTGGACCACCTATTATATTACAGGGTAATAGTGTACCTTACCACAGGAAATAATTATAGGTCAATTAGGTGGTACACAGCGTGACCCTAAAATTTACTATGTATGCCTATGCGAAATAGAGTGTTCTGAGAAGCTTAAAATGAAGAAATAAGCGTTCTAAAATGCTTTAAAAATTCAAAGACATCTTTCAATGGTTAACTAACGCAAGGCGCGATATCAGACCTTAATATGGAACCATAATATTTCAATTGGACCAGGTATTATATTACAGGGTAATAGTGTACCCTACAACAGGAAATAATTATAGGTCAATTAGGGGGTACACTATGTATGTTTTAAATAGTGCATTAAAACAAGAAAATACGAAGACACTTTTCTATGTTAACTAACGGCACGGTATTGCACCTTAATATTGACCTATAAATTTTAAATTGGACCACGTATTATATTACAGGGTTATAGTGTACCCTACCACAGGAAATAATTATAGGTCAATTAGGGGGTACACAGAGTGACCCTAAAGTTTACTATGTATGCCTATGCGAAATAAAGTGTTCTGAGAAGCTTAAAATGAGGAAATAAGCGTTCTAAAATGCTTTAAAAATTCAAAGACATTTTTCTATGTTAACTAACGGTACGGTATCGGTCCTTAATATTGACCTATAATTTTTAAATTGGACCACGTATTATATTAAAGGGTAATAGTGTACCCTACCACAGGAAATAATTATAGGTCATTTAGGGGGTACACAGCGTGACCCTAAATTTTACTATGTATGCTTATGCGAAATAGAGTGTTCTGAGAAGCTTAAAATGAAGAAATAAGCGTTCTAAAATGCTTTAAAAATTCAAAGACATCTTTCAATGGTTAACTAACGCAAGGCGCGATATCAGACCTTAATATGGAACCATAATATTTCAATTGGACCAGGTATTATATTACAGGGTAATAGTGTACCCTACAACAGGAAATAATTATAGGTCAATTAGGGGGTGCACTATGTATGTTTTAAATAGTGCATTAAAACAAGAAAATACGAAGACACTTTTCTATGTTAACTAACGGCACGGTATTGCACCTTAATATTGACCTATAATTTTTAAATTGGACCACGTATTATATTACAGGGTTATAGTGTACCCTACCACAGGAAATAATTATAGGTCAATTAGGGGGTACACAGAGTGACCCTAAAGTTTACTATGTATGCCTATGCGAAATAAAGTGTTCTGAGAAGCTTAAAGTGAGGAAATAAGCGTTCTAAAATGCTTTAAAAATTCAAAGACATTTTTCTATGTTAACTAACGGCACTGTATCGGACCTTAATATTGACCTATAATTTTTAAATTGGACCACGTATTATATTAGAGGGTAATAGTGTACCCTACCACAGGAAATAATTATAGGTCATTTAGGGGGTACACAGCGTGACCCTAAATTTTACTATGTATGCCTATGCGAAATAGAGTGTTCTGAGAAGCTTAAAATGAAGAAATAAGCGTTCTAAAATGCTTTAAAAATTCAAAGACATCTTTCAATGGTTAACTAACGCAAGGCGCAATATCAAACCTTAATATTGACCCATAATATTTAAATTGAACCAGGTATTGTATTACAGGGTAATAGTGTACCCTACCACAGGAAATAATTATAGGTCAATTAGGGGGTACACTATGTATATTTTAAATAGTGCATTAAAACAAGGAAATACGAAGACATTTTTCAATGTTAACTAACGGCACGGTATCGAAACTTAATATTGACCTATAATTTTTAAATTGGACCACGTATTATATTACAGGGTAATAGTGTGCCCTACCGCAGGAAATAATTATAGGTCATTTAGGGGGTACACAGCGTGACCCTAAATTTTACTATGTATGTCTATGCGAAATAGAGTGCTCTGAGAAGCTTAAAATGAAGAAATAAGCGTTCTAAAATGCTTTAAAAATTCAAAGACATCTTTCAATGGTTAACTAACGCAAGGCGCAATATCAGACCTTAATATTGACCCATAATATTTAAATTGGACCAGGTATTATATTACAGGGTAATAGTGTACCCCACCAAAGGAAATAATTATAGGTCAATTAGGGGTTAAACAGCGTGACCCTAAAGTTTACTATGTATGCCTATGCGAAATAAAGTGTTCTGAGAAGCTTAAAATGAGGAAATAAGCGTTCTAAAATGCTTTAAAAATTCAAAGACATTTTTCTATGTTAACTAACGGCACGGTATCGGACCTTAATATTGACCTATAATTTTTAAATTGGACCACGTATTATATTTCAGGGTAATAGTGTACCCTACCACAGGATATAATTATAGGTCATTTAGGGGGTACACAGCGTGACCCTAAATTTTACTATGTATGCCTATGCGAAACAGAGTGTTCTGAGATGCTTAAAATGAAGAAATAAGCGTTCTAAAATGCTTTAAAAATTCAAAGACATCTTTCAATGGTTAACTAACGCAAGGCACAATATCAGACCTTAATATTGACCCATAATATTTAAATTGGAATAGGTATTATATTACAGGGTAATAGTGTACCCTACCACAGGAAATAATTATAGGTCAATTAGGGGGTACACTATGTATATTTTAAATAGTGCATTAAAACAAGGAAATACGAAGACACTTTTCTATGTTAACTAACGTCACGGTATCGGACCTTAATATTGACCTATAATTTTTAAATTGGACCACGTATTATATTACAGGGTTATAGTGTACCCTACCACAGGAAATAATTATAGGTCAATTAGGGGGTACACAGAGATACCCTAAAGTTTACTATGTATGCCTATGAGAAATAAAGTGTTCTGAGAAGCTTAAAATGAGGAAATAAGCGTTCTAAAATGCTTTAAAAATTCAAAGACATTTTTCAATGTTAACTAACGGCACGGTATCGGACCTTAATATTGACCTATAATTTTTAAATTGGACCACGTATTATATTACAGGGTAATAGTGTACCCTACCACAGGAAATAATTATAGGTCATTTAGGGGGTACACAGCGTGACCCTAAATTTTACTATGTATGCTTATGCGAAATAGAGTGTTCTGAGAAGCTTAAAATGAAGAAATAAGCGTTCTAAAATGCTTTAAAAATTCAAAGACATCTTTCAATGGTTAACTAGCGCAAGGCGCAATATCAGACCTTAATATTGACCCATAATATTTAAATTGGACCAGGTATTATATTACAGGGTAATAGTGTACCCTACCACAGGAAATAATTATAGGTCAATTAGGGGGTACACTATGTATATTTTAAATAGTGCATTAAAACAAGGAAATACGAAGACAATTTTCTATGTTAACTAACGGCACGGTATCGGACCTTAATATTGACCTATAATTTTTAAATTGTACCACGTATTATATTACAGGGTAATAGTGTACCTTAAAACAGGAAATAATTATAGGTCAATTAGGTGGTACACAGCGTGACCCTAAAATTTACTATGTATGCCTATGCGAAATAGAGTGTTCTGAGAAGCTTAAAATGAAGAAATAAGCGTTCTAAAATGCTTTAAAAATTCAAAGACATCTTTCAATGGTTAACTAACGCAAGGCGCAATATCAGACCTTAATATTGACCCATAATATTTAAATTGGACCAGGTATTATATTACAGGGTTATAGTGTACCCTACCACAGGAAATAATTATAGGTCAATTAGGGGGTACACTATGTATATTTTAAATAGTGCATTAAAACAAGGAAATACGAAGACACTTTTCTATGTTAACTAACGGCACGGTATCGGACCTTAATATTGACCTATAATTTTTAAATTGGACCACGTATTATATTACAGGGTTATAGTGTACCCTACCACAGGAAATAATTATAGGTCAATTAGGGGGTACACAGAGAGACCCTAAAGTTTACTATGTATGCCTATGCGAAATAAAGTGTTCTGAGAAGCTTAAAATGAGGAAATAAGCGTTTTAAAATGCTTGAAAAATTCAAAGACATTTTTCTATGTTAACTAACGGTACGGTATCGGACCTTAATATTGACTTATAATTTTTAAATTGGACCACGTATTATATTAGAGGGTAATAGTGTACCCTACCACAGGAAATAATTATAGGTCATTTAGGGGGTACACAGCGTGACCCTAAAGTTTACTATGTATGCCTATGCGAAATAAAGTGTTCTGAGAAGCTTAAAAAGGAAGAAATAAGCGTTCTAAAATGCTTTAAAAATTCAAAGACATCTTTCAATGGTTAACTAACGCAAGGCGCAATATCAAACCTTAATATTGACCCATAATATTTAAATTGAACCAGGTATTGTATTACAGGGTAATAGTGTACCCTACCACAGGAAATAATTATAGGTCAATTAGGGGGTACACTATGTATATTTTAAATAGTGCATTAAAACAAGGAAATACGAAGACATTTTTCAATGTTAACTAACGGCACGGTATCGGAACTTAATATAGACCTATAATTTTTAAATTGGACCACGTATTATATTACAGGGTAATAGTGTGCCCTACCACAGGAAATAATTATAGGTCATTTAGGGGGTACACAGCGTGACCCTAAATTTTACTATGTATGCCTATGCGAAATAGAGTGCTCTGAGAAGCTTAAAATGAAGAAATAAGCGTTCTAAAATGCTTTAAAAATTCAAAGACATCTTTCAATGGTTAACTAACGCAAGGCGCAATATCAGACCTTAATATTGACCCATAATATTTAAATTGGACCAGGTATTATATTACAGGGTAATAGTGTACCCCACCAAAAGGAAATAATTATAGGTCAATTAGGGGGTACACAGCGTGACCCTAAAGTTTACTATGTATGCCTATGCGAAATAAAGTGTTCTGAGAAGCTTAAAATGAGGAAATAAGCGTTCTAAAATGCTTTAAAAATTCAAAGACATTTTTCTATGTTAACTAACGGCACGGTATCGGACCTTAATATTGACCTATAATTTTTAAATTGGAACACGTATTATATTACAGGGTAATAGTGTACCCTACCACAGGATATAATTATAGGTCATTTAGGGGGTACACAGCGTGACCCTAAATTTTACTATGTATGCCTATGTGAAATAGAGTGTTCTGAGATGCTTAAAATGAAGAAATAAGCGTTCTAAAATGCTTTAAAAATTCAAAGACATCTTTCAATGGTTAACTAACGCAAGGCGCAATATCAGACCTTAATATTGACCCATAATATTTAAATTGGAATAGGTATTATATTACAGGGTAATAGTGTACCCTACCACAGGAAATAATTATAGGTCAATTAGGGGGTACACTATGTATATTTTAAATAGTGCATTAAAACAAGGAAATACGAAGACACTTTTCTATGTTAACTAACGTCACGGTATCGGACCTTAATATTGACCTATAATTTTTAAATTGGACCACGTATTATATTACAGGGTTATAGTGTACCCTTCCACAGGAAATAATTATAGGTCAATTAGGGGGTACACAGAGAGACCCTAAAGTTTACTATGTATGCCTATGCGAAATAAAGTGTTCTGAGAAGCTTAAAATGAGGAAATAAGCGTTCTAAAATGCTTTAAAAATTCAAAGACATTTTTCAATGGTTAACTAACGCAAGGCGCAATATCAGACCTTAATATTGACCCATAATATTTAAATTGGACCAGGTATTATATTACAGGGTAATAGTTTACCCTACCACAGGAAATAATTATAGGTCAATTAGGGGGTACACTATGTATATTTTAAATAGTGCATTAAAACAAGGAAATACGAAGACATTTTTCAATGTTAACTAACGGCACGGTATCGGAACTTAATATTGACCTATAATTTTTAAATTGGACCACGTATTACATTACAGGGTAATAGTGTACCCTACCACAGGAAATAATTATAGGTCATTTAGGGGGTACACAGCGTGACCCTAAATTTTACTATGTATGCCTATGCGAAATAGAGTGTTCTGAGAATCTTAAAATGAAGAAATAAGCGTTCTAAAATGCTTTAAAAATTCAAAGACATCTTTCAATGGTTAACTAACGCAAGGCGCAATATCAGACCTTAATATTGACCCATAAAATTTAAATTGGACCAGGTATTATATTACAGGGTAATAGTGTACCCTACCAAAGGAAATAATTATAGGTCAATTAGGGGGTACACTATGTATATTTTAAATAGTGCATTAAAACAAGGAAATACGAAGACACTTTTCTATGTTAACTAACGGCACGGTATCGGACCTTAATATTGACCTATAATTTTTAAATTGGACCACGTATTATATTACAGGGTTATAGTGTACCCTACCACAGGAAATAATTATAGGTCAATTAGGGGGTACACAGAGTGACCCTAAAGTTTACTATATATATGCCTATGCGAAATAGAGTGTTCTGAGATGCTTAAAATGAAGAAATAAGCGTTCTAAAATGCTTTAAAAATTCAAAAACATCTTTCAATGGTTAACTAACGCAATTCGCAATATCAGACCTTAATATTGACCCATAATATTTAAATTGGACCAGGTATTATATTACAGGGTAATAGTGTACCCTACCACAGGAAATAATTATAGGTCAATTAGGGGGTACACTATGTATATTTTAAATAGTGCATTAAAACAAGGAAATACGAAGACACTTTTCTATGTTAACTAACGGCACGGTATCGGACCTTAATATTGACCTATAATTTTTAAATTGGACCACGTATTATATTACAGGGTTATAGTGTACCCTACCACAGGAAATAATTATAGGTCAATTAGGGGGTACGCAGAGTGACCCTAAAGTTTACTATGTATGCGTATGCGAAATAAAGTGTTCTGAGAAGCTTAAAATGAGGAAATAAGCGTTCTAAAATGCTTTAAAAATTCAATGACATTTTTCTATGCTTACTAACGGCACGGTATCGGACCTTAATATTGACCTATAATTTTTAAATTGGACCACCTATTATATTACAGGGTTATAGTGTACCCTACCACAGGAAATAATTATAGGTCAATTAGGGGGTACGCAGAGTGACCCTAAAGTTTTCTATGTATGCCTATGCGAAATGAAGTGTTCTGAGAAGCTTAAAATGAAGAAATAAGCGTTCTAAAATGCTTTAAAAATTCAAAGACATCTTTCAATGGTTAACTAGCGCAAGGCGCAATATCAGACCTTAATATTGACCCATAATATTTAAATTGGACCAGGTATTATATTACAGGGTAATAGTGTACCCTACCACAGGAAATAATTATAGGTCAATTAGGGGGTACACTATGTATATTTTAAATAGTGCATTAAAACAAGGAAATACGAAGACAATTTTCTATGTTAACTAACGGCACGGTATCGGACCTTAATATTGACCTATAATTTTTAAATTGTACCACGTATTATATTACAGGGTAATAGTGTACCTTACCACAGGAAATAATTATAGGTCAATTAGGTGGTACACAGCGTGACCCTAAAATTTACTATGTATGCCTATGCGAAATAGAGTGTTCTGAGAAGCTTAAAATGAAGAAATAAGCGTTCTAAAATGCTTTAAAAATTCAAAGACATCTTTCAATGGTTAACTAACGCAAGGCGCAATATCAGACCTTAATATTGACCCATAATATTTAAATTGGACCAGGTATTATATTACAGGGTTATAGTGTACCCTACCACAGGAAATAATTATAGGTCAATTAGGGGGTACACTATGTATATTTTAAATAGTGCATTAAAACAAGGAAATACGAAGACACTTTTCTATGTTAACTAACGGCACGGTATCGGACCTTAATATTGACCTATAATTTTTAAATTGGACCACGTATTATATTACAGGGTTATAGTGTACCCTACCACAGGAAATAATTATAGGTCATTTAGGGGGTACACAGCGTGACCCTAAAGTTTACTATGTATGCCTATGCGAAATAAAGTGTTCTGAGAAGCTTAAAATGAGGAAATAAGCGTTTTAAAATGCTTGAAAAATTCAAAGACATTTTTCTATGTTAACTAACGGTACGGTATCGGACCTTAATATTGACTTATAATTTTTAAATTGGACCACGTATTATATTAGAGGGTAATAGTGTACCCTACCACAGGAAATAATTATAGGTCATTTAGGGGGTACACAGCGTGACCCTAAAGTTTACTATGTATGCCTATGCGAAATAAAGTGTTCTGAGAAGCTTAAAAAGGAAGAAATAAGCGTTCTAAAATTCTTTAAAAATTCAAAGACATCTTTCAATGGTTAACTAACGCAAGGCGCAATATCAAACCTTAATATTGACCCATAATATTTAAATTGAACCAGGTATTGTTTTACAGGGTAATAGTGTACCCTACCACAGGAAATAATTATAGGTCAATTAGGGGGTACACTATGTATATTTTAAATAGTGCATTAAAACAAGGAAATACGAAGACATTTTTCAATGTTAACTAACGGCACGGTATCGGAACTTAATATAGACCTATAATTTTTAAATTGGACCACGTATTATATTACAGGGTAATAGTGTGCCCTACCACAGGAAATAATTATAGGTCATTTAGGGGGTACACAGCGTGACCCTAAATTTTACTATGTATGCCTATGCGAAATAGAGTGCTCTGAGAAGCTTAAAATGAAGAAATAAGCGTTCTAAAATGCTTTAAAAATTCAAAGACATCTTTCAATGGTTAACTAACGCAAGGCGCAATATCAGACCTTAATATTGACCCATAATATTTAAATTGGACCAGGTATTATATTACAGGGTAATAGTGTACCCCACCAAAAGGAAATAATTATAGGTCAATTAGGGGGTACACAGCGTGACCCTAAAGTTTACTATGTATGCCTATGCGAAATAAAGTGTTCTGAGAAGCTTAAAATGAGGAAATAAGCGTTCTAAAATGCTTTAAAAATTCAAAGACATTTTTCTATGTTAACTAACGGCACGGTATCGGACCTTAATATTGACCTATAATTTTTAAATTGGACCACGTATTATATTACAGGGTAATAGTGTACCCTACCACAGGATATAATTATAGGTCATTTAGGGGGTACACAGCGTGACCCTAAATTTTACTATGTATGCCTATGTGAAATAGAGTGTTCTGAGATGCTTAAAATGAAGAAATAAGCGTTCTAAAATGCTTTAAAAATTCAAAGACATCTTTCAATGGTTAACTAACGCAAGGCGCAATATCAGACCTTAATATTGACCCATAATATTTAAATTGGACCAGGTATTATATTACAGGGTAATAGTTTACCCTACCACAGGAAATAATTATAGGTCAATTAGGGGGTACACTATGTATATTTTAAATAGTGCATTAAAACAAGGAAATACGAAGACATTTTTCAATGTTAACTAACGGCACGGTATCGGAACTTAATATTGACCTATAATTTTTAAATTGGACCACGTATTACATTACAGGGTAATAGTGTACCCTACCACAGGAAATAATTATAGGTCATTTAGGGGGTACACAGCGTGACCCTAAATTTTACTATGTATGCCTATGCGAAATAGAGTGTTCTGAGAAGCTTAAAATGAAGAAATAAGCGTTCTAAAATGCTTTAAAAATTCAAAGACATCTTTCAATGGTTAACTAACGCAAGGCGTAATATCAGACCTTAATATTGACCCATAAAATTTAAATTGGACCAGGTATTATATTACAGGGTAATAGTGTACCCCACCAAAGGAAATAATTATAGGTCAATTAGGGGGTACACAGCGTGACCCTAAAGTTTACTATGTATGCCTATGCGAAATAAAGTGTTCTGAGAAGCTTAAAATGAGGAAATAAGCGTTCTAAAATGCTTTAAAAATTCAAAGACATTTTTCTATGTTAACTAACGGCACGGTATCGGACCTTAATATTGACCCATAATATTTAAATTGGACCAGGTATTATATTACAGGGTAATAGTGTACCCTACCACAGAAAATAATTATAGGTCAATTAGGGGGTACACTATGTACTAACGGCACGGTATCGGACCTTAATATTGACCTATAATTTTTAAATTGGACCACGTATTATATTACAGGGTTATAGTGTACCCTACCACAGGAAATAATTATAGGTCAATTAGGGGGTACGCAGAGTGACCCTAAAGTTTTCTATGTATGCCTATGCGAAATGAAGTGTTCTGAGAAGCTTAAAATGAAGAAATAAGCGCTCTAAAATGCTTTAAAAATTCAAAGACATCTTTCAATGGTTAACTAGCGCAAGGCGCAATATCAGACCTTAATATTGACCCATAATATTTAAATTGGACCAGGTATTATATTACAGGGTAATAGTGTACCCTACCACAGGAAATAATTATAGGTCAATTAGGGGGTACACTATGTATATTTTAAATAGTGCATTAAAACAAGGAAATACGAAGACAATTTTCTATGTTAACTAACGGCACGGTATCGGACCTTAATATTGACCTATAATTTTTAAATTGTACCACGTATTATATTACAGGGTAATAGTGTACCTTACCACAGGAAATAATTATAGGTCAATTAGGTGGTACACAGCGTGACCCTAAAATTTACTATGTATGCCTATGCGAAATAGAGTGTTCTGAGAAGCTTAAAATGAAGAAATAAGCGTTCTAAAATGCTTTAAAAATTCAAAGACATCTTTCAATGGTTAACTAACGCAAGGCGCAATATCAGACCTTAATATTGACCCATAATATTTAAATTGGACCAGGTATTATATTACAGGGTTATAGTGTACCCTACCACAGGAAATAATTATAGGTCAATTAGGGGGTACACTATGTATATTTTAAATAGTGCATTAAAACAAGGAAATACGAAGACACTTTTCTATGTTAACTAACGGCACGGTATCGGACCTTAATATTGACCTATAATTTTTAAATTGGACCACGTATTATATTACAGGGTTATAGTGTACCCTACCACAGGAAATAATTATAGGTCAATTAGGGGGTACACAGAGAGACCCTAAAGTTTACTATGTATGCCTATGCGAAATAAAGTGTTCTGAGAAGCTTAAAATGAGGAAATAAGCGTTTTAAAATGCTTGAAAAATTCAAAGACATTTTTCTATGTTAACTAACGGTACGGTATCGGACCTTAATGTTGACTTATAATTTTTAAATTGGACCACGTATTATATTAGAGGGTAATAGTGTACCCTACCACAGGAAATAATTATAGGTCATTTAGGGGGTACACAGCGTGACCCTAAAGTTTACTATGTATGCCTATGCGAAATAAAGTGTTCTGAGAAGCTTAAAAAGGAAGAAATAAGCGTTCTAAAATGCTTTAAAAATTCAAAGACATCTTTCAATGGTTAACTAACGCAAGGCGCAATATCAAACCTTAATATTGACCCATAATATTTAAATTGAACCAGGTATTGTATTACAGGGTAATAGTGTACCCTACCACAGGAAATAATTATAGGTCAATTAGGGGGTACACTATGTATATTTTAAATAGTGCATTAAAACAAGGAAATACGAAGACATTTTTCAATGTTAACTAACGGCACGGTATCGGAACTTAATATAGACCTATAATTTTTAAATTGGACCACGTATTATATTACAGGGTAATAGTGTGCCCTACCACAGGAAATAATTATAGGTCATTTAGGGGGTACACAGCGTGACCCTAAATTTTACTATGTATGCCTATGCGAAATAGAGTGCTCTGAGAAGCTTAAAATGAAGAAATAAGCGTTCTAAAATGCTTTAAAAATTCAAAGACATCTTTCAATGGTTAACTAACGCAAGGCGCAATATCAGACCTTAATATTGACCCATAATATTTAAATTGGACCAGGTATTATATTACAGGGTAATAGTGTACCCCACCAAAAGGAAATAATTATAGGTCAATTAGGGGGTACACAGCGTGACCCTAAAGTTTACTATGTATGCCTATGCGAAATAAAGTGTTCTGAGAAGCTTAAAATGAGGAAATAAGCGTTCTAAAATGCTTTAAAAATTCAGACATTTTTCTATGTTAACTAACGGCACGGTATCGGACCTTAATATTGACCTATAATTTTTAAATTGGACCACGTATTATATTACAGGGTAATAGTGTACCCTACCACAGGATATAATTATAGGTCATTTAGGGGGTACACAGCGTGACCCTAAATTTTACTATGTATGCCTATGTGAAATAGAGTGTTCTGAGATGCTTAAAATGAAGAAATAAGCGTTCTAAAATGCTTTAAAAATTCAAAGACATCTTTCAATGGTTAACTAACGCAAGGCGCAATATCAGACCTTAATATTGACCCATAATATTTAAATTGGAATAGGTATTATATTACAGGGTAATAGTGTACCCTACCACAGGAAATAATTATAGGTCAATTAGGGGGTACACTATGTATATTTTAAATAGTGCATTAAAACAAGGAAATACGAAGACACTTTTCTATGTTAACTAACGTCACGGTATCGGACTTTAATATTGACCTATAATTTTTAAATTGGACCACGTATTATATTACAGGGTTATAGTGTTCCCTTCCACAGGAAATAATTATAGGTCAATTAGGGGGTACACAGAGAGACCCTAAAGTTTACTATGTATGCCTATGCGAAATAAAGTGTTCTGAGAAGCTTAAAATGAGGAAATAAGCGTTCTAAAATGCTTTAAAAATTCAAAGACATTTTTCAATGGTTAACTAACGCAAGGCGCAATATCAGACCTTAATATTGACCCATAATATTTAAATTGGACCAGGTATTATATTACAGGGTAATAGTGTACCCTACCACAGGAAATAATTATAGGTCAATTAGGGGGTACACTATGTATATTTTAAATAGTGCATTAAAACAAGGAAATACGAAGACATTTTTCAATGTTAACTAACGGCACGGTATCGGAACTTAATATTGACCTATAATTTTTAAATTGGACCACGTATTACATTACAGGGTAATAGTGTACCCTACCACAGGAAATAATTATAGGTCATTTAGGGGGTACACAGCGTGACCCTAAATTTTACTATGTATGCCTATGCGAAATAGAGTGTTCTGAGAAGCTTAAAATGAAGAAATAAGCGTTCTAAAATGCTTTAAAAATTCAAAGACATCTTTCAATGGTTAACTAACGCAAGGCGCAATATCAGACCTTAATATTGACCCATAAAATTTAAATTGGACCAGGTATTATATTACAGGGTAATAGTGTACCCTACCAAAGGAAATAATTATAGGTCAATTAGGGGGTACACTATGTATATTTTAAATAGTGCATTAAAACAAGGAAATACGAAGACACTTTTCTATGTTAACTAACGGCACGGTATCGGACCTTAATATTGACCTATAATTTTTAAATTGGACCACGTATTATATTACAGGGTTATAGTGTACCCTACCACAGGAAATAATTATAGGTCAATTAGGGGGTACACAGAGTGACCCTAAAGTTTACTATATATATGCCTATGCGAAATAGAGTGTTCTGAGATGCTTAAAATGAAGAAATAAGCGTTCTAAAATGCTTTAAAAATTCAAAAACATCTTTCAATGGTTAACTAACGCAATTCGCAATATCAGACCTTAATATTGACCCATAATATTTAAATTGGACCAGGTATTATATTACAGGGTAATAGTGTACCCTACCACAGGAAATAATTATAGGTCAATTAGGGGGTACACTATGTATATTTTAAATAGTGCCATAAAACAAGGAAATACGAAGACACTTTTCTATGTTAACTAACGGCACGGTATCGGACCTTAATATTGACCTATAATTATTAAATTGGACCACGTATTATATTACAGGGTTATAGTGTACCCTACCACAGGAAATAATTATAGGTCAATTAGGGGGTACGCAGAGTGACCCTAAAGTTTACTATGTATGCGTATGCGAAATAAAGTGTTCTGAGAAGCTTAAAATGAGGAAATAAGCGTTCTAAAATGCTTTAAAAATTCAATGACATTTTTCTATGCTTACTAACGGCACGGTATCGGACCTTAATATTGACCTATAATTTTTAAATTGGACCACCTATTATATTACAGGGTAATAGTGTACCTTACCACAGGAAATAATTATAGGTCAATTAGGGGGTACACAGCGTGACCCTAAAGTTTACTATGTATGCCTATGCGAAATAAAGTGTTCTGAGAAGCTTAAAATGAAGAAATAAGCGTTCTAAAATGCTTTAAAAATTCAAAGACATCTTTCAATGGTTAACTAACGCAAGGCGCAATATCAAATCTTAATATTGACCCATAATATTTAAATTGAACCAGGTATTGTATTACAGGGTAATAGTGTACCCTACCACAGGAAATAATTATAGGTCAATTAGGGGGTACACTATGTATATTTTAAATAGTGCATTAAAACAAGGAAATACGAAGACATTTTTCAATGTTAACTAACGGCACGGTATCGGAACTTAATATTGACCTATAAATTTTAAATTGGACCACGTATTATATTACAGGGTAATAGTGTGCCCTACCACAGGAAATAATTATAGGTCATTTAGGGGGTACACAGCGTGACCCTAAATTTTACTATGTATGCCTATGCGAAATAGAGTGCTCTCAGAAGCTTAAAATGAAGAAATAAGCGTTCTAAAATGCTTTAAAAATTCAAAGACATCTTTCAATGGTTAACTAACGCAAGGCGCAATATCAGACCTTAATATTGACCCATAATATTTAAATTGGACCAGGTATTATATTACAGGGTAATAGTGTACCCCACCAAAGGAAATAATTATAGGTCAATTAGGGGGTACACAGCGTGACCCTAAAGTTTATTATGTATGCCTATGCGAAATAAAGTGTTCTGAGAAGCTTAAAATGAGGAAATAAGTGTTCTAAAATGCTTTAAAAATTCAAAGACATTTTTTTATGTTAACTAACGGCACGGTATCGGACCTTAATATTGACCTATAATTTTTAAATTGGACCACGTATTATATTACAGGGTAATAGTGTACCCTACCACAGGATATAATTATAGGTCATTTAGGGGGTACACAGCGTGACCCTAAATTTTACTATGTATGCCTATGCGAAATAGAGTGTTCTGAGATGCTTAAAATGAAGAAATAAGCGTTCTAAAATGCTTTAAAAATTCAAAGACATCTTTCAATGGTTAACTAACGCAAGGCGCAATATCAGACCTTAATATTGACCCATAATATTTAAATTGGAATAGGTATTATATTACAGGGTAATAGTGTACCCTACCACAGGAAATAATTATAGGTCAATTAGGGGGTACACTATGTATATTTTAAATAGTGCATTAAAACAAGGAAATACGAATACACTTTTCTATGTTAACTAACGGCACGGTATCGGACCTTAATATTGACCTATAATTTTTAAATTGGACCACGTATTATATTACAGGGTTATAGTGTACCCTACCACAGGAAATAATTATAGGTCAATTAGGGGGTACACAGAGAGACCCTAAAGTTTACTATGTATGCCTATGCGAAATAAAGTGTTCTGAGAAGCTTAAAATGAGGAAATAAGCGTTCTAAAATGCTTTAAAAATTTAAAGACATTTTTCAATGTTAACTAACGGCACGGTATCGGTCCTTAATATTGACCTATAATTTTTAAATTGGACCACGTATTATATTACAGGGTAATAGTGTACCCTACCACAGGAAATAATTATAGGTCATTTAGGGGGTACACAGCGTGACCCTAAATTTTACTATGTATGCTTATGCGAAATAGAGTGTTCTGAGAAGCTTAAAATGAAGAAATAAGCATTCTAAAATGCTTTAAAAATTCAAAGACATCTTTCAATGGTTAACTAGCGCAAGGCGCAATATCAGACCTTAATATTGACCCATAATATTTAAATTGGACCAGGTATTATATTACAGGGTAATAGTGTACCCTACCACAGGAAATAATTATAGGTCAATTAGGGGGTATACTATGTATATTTTAAATAGTGCATTAAAACAAGGAAATACGAAGACACTTTTCTATGTTAACTAACGGCACGGTATCGGACCTTAATATTGACCTATAATTTTTAAATTGTACCACGTATTATATTACAGGGTAATAGTGTACCTTACCACAGGAAATAATTATAGGTCAATTAGGTGGTACACAGCGTGACCCTAAAATTTACTATGTATGCCTATGCGAAATAGAGTGTTCTGAGAAGCTTAAAATGTAGAAATAAGCGTTCTAAAATGCTTTAAAAATTCAAAGACATCTTTCAATGGTTAACTAACGCAAGGCGCGATATCAGACCTTAATATGGAACCATAATATTTCAATTGGACCAGGTATTATATTACAGGGTAATAGTGTACCCTACAACAGGAAATAATTATAGGTCAATTAGGGGGTACACTATGTATGTTTTAAATAGTGCATTAAAACAAGAAAATACGAAGACACTTTTCTATGTTAACTAACGGCACGGTATTGCACCTTAACATTGACCTATAATTTTTAAATTGGACCACGTATTATATTACAGGGTTATAGTGTACCCTACCACAGGATATAATTATAGGTCAATTAGGGGGTACACAGAGTGACCCTAAAGTTTACTATGTATGCCTATGCGAAATAAAGTGTTCTGAGAAGCTTAAAATGAGGAAATAAGCGTTCCAAAATGCTTTAAAAATTCAAAGACATTTTTCTATGTTAACTAACGGCACGGTATCGAACCTTAATATTGACCTATAATTTTTAAATTGGACCACGTATTATATTAGAGGGTAATAGTGTACCCTACCACAGGAAATAATTATAGGTCATTTAGGGGATACACAGCGTGACCCTAAAGTTTACTATGTATGCCTATGCGAAATAAAGTGTTCTGAGAAGCTTAAAATAAAGAAATAAGCGTTCTAAAATGCTTTAAAAATTCAAAGACATTTTTCTATGTTAACTAACGGCACGGTATCGGACCTTAATATTGACCCATAATATTTAAATTGGACCAGGTATTATATTACAGGGTAATAGTGTACCCCTACCACAGGAAATAATTATAGGTCAATTAGGGGGTACACTATGTACTAACGGCACGGTATCGGACCTTAATATTGACCTATAATTTTTAAATTGGACCACGTATTATATTACAGGGTTATAGTGTACCCTACCACAGGAAATAATTATAGGTCAATTAGGGGGTACGCAGAGTGACCCTAAAGTTTTCTATGTATGCCTATGCGAAATGAAGTGTTCTGAGAAGCTTAAAATGAAGAAATAAGCGTTCTAAAATGCTTTAAAAATTCAAAGACATCTTTCAATGGTTAACTAACGCAAGGCGCAATATCAAACCTTAATATTGACCCATAATATTTAAACTGAACCAGGTATTGTATTACAGGGTAATAGTGTACCCTACCACAGGAAATAATTATAGGTCAATTAGGGGGTACACAGCGTGACCCTAAAGTTTACTATGTATGCCTATGCGAAATAAAGTGTTCTGAGAAGCTTAAAATGAGGAAATAAGCGTTCTAAAATGCTTTAAAAATTCAAAGACATTTTTCTATGTTAACTAACGGCACGGTATTGGACCTTAATATTGACCTATAATTTTTAAATTGGACCACGTATTATATTACAGGGTAATAGTGTACCCTACCACAGGATATAATTATAGGTCATTTAGGGGGTACACAGCGTGACCCTAAATTTTACTATGTATGCCTATGCGAAATAGAGTGTTCTGAGATGCTTAAAATGAAGAAATAAGCGTTCTAAAATGCTTTAAAAATTCAAAGACATCTTTCAATGGTTAACTAACGCAAGGCGCAATATCAGACCTTAATATTGACCCATAATATTTAAATTGGACCAGGTATTATATTACAGGGTAATAGTGTACCCTACCACAGGAAATAATTATAGGTCAATTAGGGGGTACGCTATGTATATTTTAAATAGTGCATTAAAACAAGGAAATACGAAGACACTTTTCTATGTTAACAAACGGCACGGTATCGGACCTTAATATTGACCTATAATTTTTAAATTGGACCACGTATTATATTACAGGGTTATAGTGTACCCTACCACAGGAAATAATTATAGGTCAATTAGGGGTACGCAGAGTGACCCTAAAGTTTTCTATGTATGCCTATGCGAAATGAAGTGTTCTGAGAAGCTTAAAATGAGGAAATAAGCGTTCTAAAATGCTTTAAAAATTCAAAGACATTTTTCTATGCTAACTAACGGCACGGTATCGGACCTTAATATTGACCTATAATTTTTAAATTGGACCACCTTTTATATTACAGGGTAATAGTGTACCCTACCACAGGAAATAATTATAGGTCAATTAGGGGGTACACAGCGTGACCCTAAAGTTTACTATGTATTGCTATGCGAAATAAAGTGTTCTGAGAAGCTTAAAATGAAGAAATAAGCGTTCTAAAATGCTTTAAAAATTCAAAGACATCTTTCAATGGTTAACTAACGCAAGGCGCAATATCAAACTTAATATGACCCATAATATTTAAATTGAACCAGGTATTGTATTACAGGGTAATAGTGTACCCTACCACAGGAAATAATTATAGGTCAATTAGGGGGTACACTATGAATATTTTAAATAGTGCATTAAAACAAGGAAATACGAAGACATTTTTCAATGTTAAATAACGGCACGGTATCGGAACTTAATATTGACCTATAATTTTTAAATTGGAACACGTATTATATTACAGGGTAATAGTGTACCCTACCACAGGAAATAATTATAGGTCATTTAGGGGGTACACAGCGTGACCCTAAATTTTACTATGTATGCCTATGCGAAATAGAGTGTTCTGAGAAGCTTAAAATGAAGAAATAAGCGTTCTAAAATGCTTTAAAAATTCAAAGACATCTTTCAATGGTTAACTAACGCAAGGCGCAATATCAGACCTTAATATTAACCCATAATATTTAAATTGGACCAGGTATTATATTACAGGGTAATAGTGTACCCTTCCAAAGGAAATAATTATAGGTCAATTAGGGGGTACACAGCGTGACCCTAAAGTTTACTATGTATGCCTATGCGAAATAAAGTGTTCTGAGAAGCTTAAAATGAGGAAATAAGCGTTCTAAAATGCTTTAAAAATTCAAAGACATTTTTCTATGTTAACTAACGGCACGGTATCGGACCTTAATATTGACCTATAATTTTTAAATTGGACCACGTATTATATTACAGGGTAATAGTGTACCCTACCACAGGATATAATTATAGGTCATTTAGGGGGTACACAGCGTGACCCTAAATTTTACTATGTATGCCTATGTGAAATAGAGTGTTCTGAGATGCTTAAAATGAAGAAATAAGCGTTCTAAAATGCTTTAAAAATTCAAAGACATCTTTCAATGGTTAACTAACGCAAGGCGCAATATCAGACCTTAATATTGACCCATAATATTTAAATTGGAATAGGTATTATATTACAGGGTAATAGTGTACCCTACCACAGGAAATAATTATAGGTCAATTAGGGGGTACACTATGTATATTTTAAATAGTGCATTAAAACAAGGAAATACGAAGACACTTTTCAATGTTAACTAACGGCACGGTATCGACCTTAATATTGACCTATAATTTTTAAATTGGAACACGTATTATATTACAGGGTTATAGTGTACCCTACCACAGGAAATAATTATAGGTCAATTAGGGGGTACACAGAGTGACCCTAAAGTTTACTATGTATGCCTATGCGAAATAAAGTGTTCTGAGAAGCTTAAAATGTGGAAATAAGCGTTCTAAAATGCTTTAAAAATTCAAAGACATTTTTCTATGTTAACTAACGGCACGGTATCGGACCTTAATATTGACCTATAATTTTTAAATTGGACCACGTATTATATTACAGGGTAATAGTGTACCCTACCACAGGAAATAATTATAGGTCATTTAGGGGGTACACAGCGTGACCCTAAATTTTACTATGTATGCCTATGCGAAATAGAGTGTTCTGCGATGCTTAAAATGAAGAAATAAGCATTCTAAAATGCTTTAAAAATTCAAAGACATCTTTCAATGGTTAACTAACGCAAGGCGCAATATCAGACCTTAATATTGACCCATAATATTTAACTTGAACCAGGTATTATATCTGAGGGTAATAGTGTACCCTACCACAGGAAATAATTATAGGTCAATTAGGGGGTACACTATGTATATTTTAAATAGTGCATTAAAACAAGGAAATACGAAGACACTTTTCTATGTTAACTAACGGCACGGTATCGGACCTTAATATTGACCTATAATTTTTAAATTGTACCACGTATTATATTACAGGGTAATAGTGTACCTTACCACAGGAAATAATTATAGGTCAATTAGGTGGTACACAGCATGACCCTAAAATTTACTATGTATGCCTATGCGAAATAGAGTGTTCTGAGAAGCTTAAAATGAAGAAATAAGCGTTCTAAAATGCTTTAAAAATTCAAAGACATCTTTCAATGGTTAACTAACGCAAGGCGCGATATCAGACCTTAATATGGAACCATAATATTTCAATTGGACCAGGTATTATATTACAGGGTAATAGTGTACCCTACAACAGGAAATAATTATAGGTCAATTAGGGGGTACACTATGTATGTTTTAAATAGTGCATTAAAACAAGAAAATACAAAGACACTTTTCTATGTTAACTAACGGCACGGTATCGGACCTTAATATTGATCTATAATTTTTAAATTGGACCACGTATTATATTACAGGGTTATAGTGTACCCTACCACAGGAAATAATTATAGGTCAATTAGGGGGTACACAGAGTGACCCTAAAGTTTACTATGTATGCCTATGCGAAATAGAGTGTTCTGAGAAGCTTAAAATGAAGAAATAAGCGTTCTAAAATGCTTTAAAAATTCAAAGACATCTTTCAATGGTTAACTAGCGCAAGGCGCAATATCAGACCTTAATATTGACCCATAATATTTAAATTGGACCAGGTATTATATTACAGGGTAATAGTGCACCCTACCACAGGAAATAATTATAGGTCAATTAGGGGGTACACTATGTATATTTTAAATAGTGCATTAAAACAAGGAAATACGAAGACACTTTTCTATGTTAACTAACGGCACGGTATCGGACCTTAATATTGACCTATAATTTTTAAATTGTACCACGTATTATATTACAGGGTAATAGTGAACCTTACCACAGGAAATAATTATAGGTCAATTAGGAGGTACACAGCATGACCCTAAAATTTACTATGTATGCCTATGCGAAATAGAGTGTTCTGAGCAGCTTAAAATGAAGAAATAAGCGTTCTAAAATGCTTTAAAAATTCAAAGACATCTTTCAATGGTTAACTAACGCAAGGCGCGATATCAGACCTTAATATGGAACCATAATATTTCAATTGGACCAGGTATTATATTACAGGGTAATAGTGTACAATACAACAGGAAATAATTATAGGTCAATTAGGGGGTACACTATGTATGTTTTAAATAGTGCATTAAAACAAGAAAATACGAAGACACTTTTCTATGTTAACTAACGGCACGGTATCGGACCTTAATATTGACCTATAATTTTTAAATTGGACCACGTATTATATTACAGGGTTATAGTGTACCCTACCACAGGAAATATATATAGGTTAATTAGGGGGTACACAGAGTGACCCTAAAGATTATGTATGCCTATGCGAAATAAAGTGTTCTGAGAAGCTTAAAATGAGGAAATAAGCGTTCTAAAATGCTTTAAAAATTCAAAGACATTTTTCTATGTTAACTAACGGCACGGTATCGGACCTTAATATTGACCTATAATTTTTAAATTGGACCACGTATTATATTACAGGGAAATAGTGTACCCTACCACAGGAAATAATTATAGGTCATTTAGGGGGTACACAGCGTGACCCTAAATTTTACTATGTATGCCTATGCGAAATAGAGTGTTCTGAGATGCTTAAATGAAGAAATAAGCGTTCAAAAATGCTTTAAAAATTCAAAGACATCTTTCAATGGTTAACTAACGCAAGGCGCAATATCAGACCTTAATATTGACCCATAATATTTAAATTGGACCAGGTATTATATTACAGGGTAATAGTGTACCCTACCACAGGAAATAATTATAGGTCAATTAGGGGGTACACTATGTATATTTTAAATAGTGCATTAAAACAAGGAAATACGAAGACACTTTTCTATGTTAACTAACGGCACGGTATCGGACCTTAATATTGACCTATAATTTGTAAATTGGACCACGTATTATATTACAGGGTTATAGTGCACCCTATCACAGGAAATAATTATAGGTAAATTAGGGGGTACACAGCGTGACCCTAAATTTTACTATGTATGCCTATGCGAAATAAAGTGTTCTGAGAAGCTTAAAATGAAGAAATAAGCGTTCTAAAATGCTTTAAAAATTCAAAGACATCTTTCAATGGTTAACTAGCGCAAGGCGCAATATCAGACCTTAATATTGACCCATAATATTTAAATTGGACCAGGTATTATATTACAGGGTAATAGTGCACCCTACCACAGGAAATAATTATAGGTCAATTAGGGGGTACACTATGTATATTTTAAATAGTGCATTAAAACAAGGAAATACGAAGACACTTTTCTATGTTAACTAACGGCACGGTATCGGACCTTAATATTGACCTATAATTTTTAAATTGTACCACGTATTATATTACAGGGTAATAGTGTACCTTACCACAGGAAATAATTATAGGTCAATTAGGTGGTACACAGCATGACCCTAAAATTTACTATGTATGCCTATGCGAAATAGAGTGTTCTGAGAAGCTTAAAATGAAGAAATAAGCGTTCTAAAATGCTTTAAAAATTCAAAGACATCTTTCAATGGTTAACTAACGCAAGGCGCGATATCAGACCTTAATATGGAACCATAATATTTCAATTGGACCAGGTATTATATTACAGGGTAATAGTGTACCCTACAACAGGAAATAATTATAGGTCAATTAGGGGGTACACTATGGATGTTTTAAATAGTGCATTAAAACAAGAAAATACAAAGACACTTTTCTATGTTAACTAACGGCACGGTATCGGACCTTAATATTGACCTATAATTTTTAAATTGGACCACGTATTATATTACAGGGTTATAGTGTACCCTACCACAGGAAATAATTATAGGTCAATTAGGGGGTACACAGAGTGACCCTAAAGTTTACTATGTATGCCTATGCGAAATAAAGTGTTCTGAGAAGCTTAAAATGAAGAAATAAGCGTTCTAAAATGCTTTAAAAATTCAAAGACATCTTTCAATGGTTAACTAGCGCAAGGCGCAATATCAGACCTTAATATTGACCCATAATATTTAAATGGACCAGGTATTATATTACAGGGTAATAGTGCACCCTACCACAGGAAATAATTATAGGTCAATTAGGGGGTACACTATGTATATTTTAAATAATGCATTAAAACAAGGAAATACGAAGACACTTTTCTATGTTAACTAACGGCACGGTATATTACCTTAATATTGACCTATAATTTTTAAATTGTACCACGTATTATATTACAGGGTAATAGTGTACCTTACCACAGGAAATAATTATAGGTCAATTAGGAGGTACACAGCATGACCCTAAAATTTACTATGTATGCCTATGCGAAATAGAGTGTTCTGAGCAGCTTAAAATGAAGAAATAAGCGTTCTAAAATGCTTTAAAAATTCAAAGACATCTTTCAATGGTTAACTAACGCAAGGCGCGATATCAGACCTTAATATGGAACCATAATATTTCAATTGGACCAGGTATTATATTACAGGGTAATAGTGTACCCTACAACAGGAAATAATTATAGGTCAATTAGGGGGTACACTATATATGTTTTAAATAGTGCATTAAAACAAGAAAATACGAAGACACTTTTCTATGTTAACTAACGGCACGGTATCGGACCTTAATATTGACCTATAATTTTTAAATTGGACCACGTATTATATTACAGGGTTATAGTGTACCCTACCACAGGAAATAATTATAGGTTAATTAGGGGGTACACAGAGTGACCCTAAAGTTTACTATGTATGCCTATGCGAAATAAAGTGTTCTGAGAAGCCTAAAATGAGGAAATAAGCGTTCTAAAATGCTTTAAAAATTCAAAGACATTTTTCTATGTTAACTAACGGCACGGTATCGGACCTTAATATTGACCTATAATTTTTAAATTGGACCACGTATTATATTACAGGGAAATAGTGTACCCTACCACAGAAAATAATTATAGGTCATTTAGGGGGTACACAGCGTGACCCTAAATTTTACTATGTATGCCTATGCGAAATAGAGTGTTCTGAGATGCTTAAAATGAAGAAATAAGCGTTCAAAAATGCTTTAAAAATTCAAAGACATCTTTCAATGGTTAACTAACGCAAGGCGCAATATCAGACCTTAATATTGACCCATAATATTTAAATTGGACCAGGTATTATATTACAGGGTAATAGTGTACCCTACAACAGGAAATAATTATAGGTCAATTAGGGGGTACACTATGTATGTTTTAAATAGTGCATTAAAACAAGAAAATACAAAGACACTTTTCTATGGTAACTAACGGCACGGTATCGGACCTTAATATTGACCTATAATTTTTAAATTGGACCACGTATTATATTACAGGGTTATAGTGTACCCTACCACAGGAAATAATTATAGGTCAATTAGGGGGTACACAGAGTGACCCTAAATTTTACTATGTATGCCTATGCGAAATAAAGAGTTCTGAGAAGCTTAAAATGAAGAAATAAGCGTTCTAAAATGCTTTAAAAATTCAAAGACATCTTTCAATGGTTAACTAACGCAAGGCGCAATATCAAACCTTAATATTGACCCATAATATTTAAATTGAACAAGGTATTGTATTACAGGGTAATAGTGTACCCTACCACAGGAAATAATTATAGGTCAATTAGGGGGTACACTATGTATATTTTAAATAGTGCATTAAAACAAGGAAATACGAAGACACTTTTCTATGTTAACTAACGGCACGGTATCGGACCTTAATATTGACCTATAATTTGTAAATTGGACCACGTATTATATTACAGGGTTATAGTGTACCCTATCACAGGAAATAATTATAGGTCAATTAGGGGGTACGCAGAGTGACCCTAAAGTTTACTATGTATGCCTATGCGAAATAAAGTGTTCTGAGAAGCTTAAAATGAGGAAATAAGCGTTCTAAAATGCTTTAAAAATTCAAAGACATTTTTCTATGCTAACTAACGGCACGGTATCGGACCTTAATATTGACCTATAATTTTTAAATTGGACCACCTATTATATTACAGGGTATTAGTGTACCCAACCACAGGAAATAATTATAGGTCAATTAGGGGGTACACAGCGTGACCCTAAAGTTTACTATGTATGCCTATGCGAAATAAAGTGTTCTGAGAAGCTTAAAATGAAGAAATAAGCGTTCTAAAATGCTTTAAAAATTCAAAGACATCTTTCAATGGTTAACTAACGCAAGGCGCAATATCAAACCTTAATATTGACGCATAATATTTAAATTGAACAAGGTATTGTATTACAGGGTAATAGTGTACCCTACCACAGGAAATAATTATAGGTCAATTAGGGGGTACACTATGTATATTTTAAATAGTGCATTAAAACAAGGAAATACGAAGACACTTTTCTATGTTAACTAACGGCCCGGTATCGGACCTTAATATTGACCTATAATTTTTAAATCGGACCACGTATTATATTACATGATAATAATGTACCCTACCACAGGAAATAATTTTAGGTCAATTAGGGGGTACACAGTGTGACCCTAAAGTTTACTATGTATGCCTATGCGAAATAAAGTGTTCTGAGAAGCTTAAAATGAAGAAATAAGCGTTCTAAAATGCTTTAAAAATTCAAAGACATCTTTCAATGGTTAACTAACGCTAGGCGCAATATCAGACCTTAATATTGACCCATAATATTTAAATTGGACCAGGTATTATATTACAGGGTAATAGTGTACCCTACCACAGGAAATAATTATAGGTCAATTAGGGGGTACACTATGTATATTTTAAATAGTGCATTAAAACAAGGAAATACGAAGACACTTTTCTATGTTAACTAACGGCACGGTTACGGACCTTAATATTGACCTATAATTTTTAAATTTGACCACGTATTATATTACAGGGTTATAGTGTACCCTACCACAGGAAATAATTATAGGTCAATTAGGGGGTACACAGAGTGACCCTAAAGTTTACTATATATGCCTATGCGAAATAGAGTGTTCTGAGATGCTTAAAATGAAGAAATAAGCGTTCTAAAATGCTTTAAAAATTCAAAGACATCTTTCAATGGTTAACTAACGCAAGGCGCAATATCAGACCTTAATATTGACCCACAATATTTAAATTGGACCAGGTATTATATTACAGGGTAATAGTGTACCCTACCACAGGAAATAATTATAGGTCAATTAGGGGGTACACTATGTATATTTTAAATAGTGCATTAAAACAAGGAAATACGAAGACACTTTTCTATGTTAACTAACGGCACGGTATCGGACCTTAATATTGACCTATAATTTTTAAACTGGACCACGTATTATATTACAGGGTTATAGTGTACCCTACCACAGGAAATAATTATAGGTCAATTAGGGGGTACACAGAGTGACCCTAAAGTTTACTATGTATGCCTATGCGAAATAAAGTGTTCTGAGAAGCTTAAAATGAGGAAATAAGCGTTCTAAAATGCTTTAAAAATTCAAAGACATTTTTCTATGTTAACTAACGGCACGGTATCGGACCTTAATATTGACCTATAATTTTTAAATTGGATCACGTATTATATTACAGGGTAATAGTGTGCCCTACCACAGGAAATAATTATAGGTCATTTAGGGGGTACACAGCGTGACCCTAAATTTTACTATGTATGCCTATGCGAAATAAAGTGTTCTGAGAAGCTTAAAATGAAGAAATAAGCGTTCTAAAATGCTTTAAAAATTCAAAGACATCTTTCAATGGTTAACTAACGCAAGGCGCAATATCAAACCTTAATATTGACCCATAATATTTAAATTGAACAAGGTATTGTATTACAGGGTAATAGTGTAAACTACCACAGGAAATAATTATAGGTCAATTAGGGGGTACACTATGTATATTTTAAATAGTGCATTAAAACAAGGAAATACGAAGACACTTTTCTATGTTAACTAACGGCACGGTATCGGACCTTAATATTGACCTATAATTTGTAAATTGGACCACGTATTATATTACAGGGTTATAGTGTACCCTATCACAGGAAATATTTATAGGTCAATTAGGGGGTACGCAGAGTGACCCTAAAGTTTACTATGTATGCCTATGCGAAATAAAGTGTTCTGAGAAGCTTAAAATGAGGAAATAAGCGTTCTAAAATGCTTTAAAAATTCAAAGACATTTTTCTATGCTAACTAACGGCACGGTATCGGACCTTAATATTGACCTATAATTTTTAAATTGGACCACCATTATATTACAGGGTAATAGTGTACCCTACCACAGGAAATAATTATAGGTCAATTAGGGGGTACACAGCGTGACCCTAAAGTTTACTATGTATGCCTATGCGAAATAAAGTGTTCTGAGAAGCTTAAAATGAAGAAATAAGCGTTCTAAAATGCTTTAAAAATTCAAAGACATCTTTCAATGGTTAACTAACGCAAGGCGCAATATAAATCCTTAATATTGACCCATAATATTTAAATTGAACAAGGTATTGTATTACAGGGTAATAGTGTACCCTACCACAGGAAATAATTATAAGTCAATTAGGGGGTACACTATGTGTATTTTAAATAGTGCATTAAAACAAGGAAATACGAAGACATTTTTCAATGTTAACTAACGGCACGGTATCGGAACTTAATATTGACCTATAATTTTTACATTGGACCACGTATTATATTACAGGGTAATAGTGTACCCTACCACAGGAATTAATTATAGGTCATTTAAGGGGTACACAGCGTGACCCTAAATTTTACTATGTATGCCTATGCGAAATAAAGTGTTCTGAGAAGCTTAAAATGAGGAAATAAGCGTTCTAAAATGCTTTAAAAATTCAAAGACATTTTTCTATGTTAACTAACGGCACGGTATCGGACCTTAATATTGACCTATAATTTTTAAATTGGACCACGTATTATATTACAGGGTAATAGTGTACCCTACCACAGGAAATAATTATAGGTCATTTAGGGGGTACACAGCGTGACCCTAAATTTTACTATGTATGCCTATGCGAAATAGAGTGTTCTGAGATGCTTAAAATGAAGAAATAAGCGTTCAAAAATGCTTTAAAAATTCAAAGACATCTTTCAATGGTTAACTAACGCAAGGCGCAATATCAGACCTTAATATTGACCCATAATATTTAAATTGGACCAGGTATTATATTACAGGGTAATAGTGTACCCTACCACAGGAAATAATTATAGGTCAATTAGTCGGTACACTATGTATATTTTAAATAGTGCATTAAAACAAGGAAATACGAAGACACTTTTCTATGTTAACTAACGGCACGGTATCGGACCTTAATATTGACCTATAATTTTTAAATTGGACCACTTATTATATTACAGGGTTATAGTGTACCCTACCACAGGAAATAATTATAGGTCAATTAGGGGGTACACAGAGTGACCCTAAAGTTTACTATGTATGCCTATGCGAAATAAAGTGTTCTGAGAAGCTTAAAATGAAGAAATAAGCGTTCTAAAATGCTTTAAAAATTCAAAGACATCTTTCAATGGTTAACTAACGCAAGGCGCAATATCAAACCTTAATATTGACCCATAATATTTAAATTGAACAAGGTATTGTATTACAGGGTAATAGTGTACCCTACCACAGGAAATAATTATAGGTCAATTAGGGGGTACACTATGTATATTTTAAATAGTGCATTAAAACAAGGAAATACGAAGACACTTTTCTATGTTAACTAACGGCACGGTATCGGACCTTAATATTGACCTATAATTTGTAAATTGGACCACGTATTATATTACAGGGTTATAGTGTACCCTATCACAGGAAATAATTATAGGTCAATTAGGGGGTACGCAGAGTGACCCTAAAGTTTACTATGTATGCCTATGCGAAATAAAGTGTTCTGAGAAGCCTAAAATGAGGAAATAAGCGTTCTAAAATGCTTTAAAAATTCAAAGACATTTTTCTATGTTAACTAACGGCACGGTATCGGACCTTAATATTGACCTATAATTTTTAAATTGGACCACGTATTATATTACAGGGTTATAGTGTACCCTACCACAGGAAATAATTATAGGTTAATTAGGGGGTACACAGAGTGACCCTAAAGTTTACTATGTATGCCTATGCGAAATAGAGTGTTCTGAGATGCTTAAAATGAAGAAATAAGCGTTCAAAAATGCTTTAAAAATTCAAAGACATCTTTCAATGGTTAACTAACGCAAGGCGCAATATCAGACCTTAATATTGACCCATAATATTTAAATTGGACCAGGTATTATATTACAGGGTAATAGTGTACCCTACAACAGGAAATAATTATAGGTCAATTAGGGGGTACACTATGTATGTTTTAAATAGTGCATTAAAACAAGAAAATACAAAGACACTTTTCTATGGTAACTAACGGCACGGTATCGGACCTTAATATTGACCTATAATTTTTAAATTGGACCACGTATTATATTACAGGGTTATAGTGTACCCTACCACAGGAAATAATTATAGGTCAATTAGGGGGTACACAGAGTGACCCTAAATTTTACTATGTATGCCTATGCGAAATAAAGTGTTCTGAGAAGCTTAAAATGAAAAAATAAGCGTTCTAAAATGCTTTAAAAATTCAAAGACATCTTTCAATGGTTAACTAGCGCAAGGCGCAATATCAGACCTTAATATTGACCCATAATATTTAAATTGAACCAGGAATTATATTACAGGGTAATAGTGCACCCTACCACAGGAAATAATTATAGGTCAATTAGGGGGTACACTATGTATATTTTAAATAGTGCATTAAAACAAGGAAATACGAAGACACTTTTCTATGTTAACTAACGGCACGGTATCGGACCTTAATATTGACCTATAATTTTTAAATTGTACCACGTATTATATTACAGGGTAATAGTGTAGCTTACCACAGGAAATAATTATAGGTCAATTAGGTGGTACAAGCATGACCCTAAAATTTACTATGTATGCCTATGCGAAATAGAGCGTTCTGAGAAGCTTAAAATGAAGAAATAAGCGTTCTAAAATGCTTTAAAAATTCAAAGACATCTTTCAATGGTTAACTAACGCAAGGCGCGATATCAGACCTTAATATGGAACCATAATATTTCAATTGGACCAGGTATTATATTACAGGGTAATAGTGTACCCTACCACAGGAAACAATTATAGGTCAATTAGGGGGTACACTATGTATATTTTAAATAGTGCATTAAAACAAGGAAATACGAAGACACTTTTCTATGTTAACTAACGGCCCGGTATCGGACCTTAATATTGACCTATAATTTTTAAATCGGACCACGTATTATATTACATGATAATAATGTACCCTACCACAGGAAATAATTTTAGGTCAATTAGGGGGTACACAGTGTGACCCTTAAGTTTACTATGTATGCCTATGCGAAATAAAGTGTTCTGAGAAGCTTAAAATGAAGAAATAAGCGTTCTAAAATGCTTTAAAAATTCAAAGACATCTTTCAATGGTTAACTAACGCTAGGCGCAATATCAGACCTTAATATTGACCCATAATATTTAAATTGGACCAGGTATTATATTACAGGGTAATAGTGTACCCTACCACAGGAAATAATTATAGGTCAATTAGGGGGTACACTATGTATATTTTAAATAGTGCATTAAAACAAGGAAATACGAAGACACTTTTCTATGTTAACTAACGGCACGGTTACGGACCTTAATATTGACCTATAATTTTTAAATTTGACCACGTATTATATTACAGGGTTATAGTGTACCCTACCACAGGAAATAATTATAGGTCAATTAGGGGGTACACAGAGTGACCCTAAAGTTTACTATATATGCCTATGCGAAATAGAGTGTTCTGAGATGCTTAAAATGAAGAAATAAGCGTTCTAAAATGCTTTAAAAATTCAAAGACATCTTTCAATGGTTAACTAACGCAAGGCGCAATATCAGACCTTAATATTGACCCATAATATTTAAATTGGACCAGGTATTATATTACAGGGTAATAGTGTACCCTACCACAGGAAATAATTATAGGTCAATTAGGGGGTACACTATGTATATTTTAAATAGTGCATTAAAACAAGGAAATACGAAGACACTTTTCTATGTTAACTAACGGCACGGTATCGGACCTTAATATTGACCTATAATTTTTAAACTGGACCACGTATTATATTACAGGGTTATAGTGTACCCTACCACAGGAAATAATTATAGGTCAATTAGGGGGTACACAGAGTGACCCTAAAGTTTACTATGTATGCCTATGCGAAATAAAGTGTTCTGAGAAGCTTAAAATGAGGAAATAAGCGTTCTAAAATGCTTTAAAAATTCAAAGACATTTTTCTATGTTAACTAACGGCACGGTATCGGACCTTAATATTGACCTATAATTTTTAAATTGGATCACGTATTATATTACAGGGTAATAGTGTGCCCTACCACAGGAAATAATTATAGGTCATTTAGGGGGTACACAGCGTGACCCTAAATTTTACTATGTATGCCTATGCGAAATAAAGTGTTCTGAGAAGCTTAAAATGAAGAAATAAGCGTTCTAAAATGCTTTAAAAATTCAAAGACATCTTTCAATGGTTAACTAACGCAAGGCGCAATATCAAACCTTAATATTGACCCATAATATTTAAATTGAACAAGGTATTGTATTACAGGGTAATAGTGTAAACTACCACAGGAAATAATTATAGGTCAATTAGGGGGTACACTATGTATATTTTAAATAGTGCATTAAAACAAGGAAATACGAAGACACTTTTCTATGTTAACTAACGGCACGGTATCGGACCTTAATATTGACCTATAATTTGTAAATTGGACCACGTATTATATTACAGGGTTATAGTGTACCCTATCACAGGAAATAATTATAGGTCAATTAGGGGGTACGCAGAGTGACCCTAAAGTTTACTATGTATGCCTATGCGAAATAAAGTGTTCAGAGAAGCTTAAAATGAGGAAATAAGCGTTCTAAAATGCTTTAAAAATTCAAAGACATTTTTCTATGCTAACTAACGGCACGGTATCGGACCTTAATATTGACCTATAATTTTTAAATTGGACCACCATTATATTACAGGGTAATAGTGTACCCTACCACAGGAAATAATTATAGGTCAATTAGGGGGTACACAGCGTGACCCTAAAGTTTACTATGTATGCCTATGCGAAATATAGTGTTCTGAGAAGCTTAAAATGAAGAAATAAGCGTTCTAAAATGCTTTAAAAATTCAAAGACATCTTTCAATGGTTAACTAACGCAAGGCGCAATATAAATCCTTAATATTGACCCATAATATTTAAATTGAACAAGGTATTGTATTACAGGGTAATAGTGTACCCTACCACAGGAAATAATTATAAGTCAATTAGGGGGTACACTATGTGTATTTTAAATAGTGCATTAAAACAAGGAAATACGAAGACATTTTTCAATGTTAACTAACGGCACGGTATCGGAACTTAATATTGACCTATAATTTTTACATTGGACCACGTATTATATTACAGGGTAATAGTGTACCCTACCACAGGAATTAATTATAGGTCATTTAAGGGGTACACAGCGTGACCCTAAATTTTACTATGTATGCCTATGCGAAATAAAGTGTTCTGAGAAGCTTAAAATGAGGAAATAAGCGTTCTAAAATGCTTTAAAAATTCAAAGACATTTTTCTATGTTAACTAACGGCACGGTATCGGACCTTAATATTGACCTATAATTTTTAAATTGGACCACGTATTATATTACAGGGTAATAGTGTACCCTACCACAGGAAATAATTATAGGTCATTTAGGGGGTACACAGCGTGACCCTAAATTTTACTATGTATGCCTATGCGAAATAGAGTGTTCTGAGATGCTTAAAATGAAGAAATAAGCGTTCAAAAATGCTTTAAAAATTCAAAGACATCTTTCAATGGTTAACTAACGCAAGGCGCAATATCAGACCTTAATATTGACCCATAATATTTAAATTGGACCAGGTATTATATTACAGGGTAATAGTGTACCCTACCACAGGAAATAATTATAGGTCAATTAGGGGGTACACTATGTATATTTTAAATAGTGCATTAAAACAAGGAAATACGAAGACACTTTTCTATGTTAACTAACGGCACGGTATCGGACCTTAATATTGACCTATAATTTTTAAATTGGACCACTTATTATATTACAGGGTTATAGTGTACACTACCACAGGAAATAATTATAGGTCAATTAGGGGGTACACAGAGTGACCCTAAAGTTTACTATGTATGCCTATGCGAAATAAAGTGTTCTGAGAAGCTTAAAATGAAGAAATAAGCGTTCTAAAATGCTTTAAAAATTCAAAGACATCTTTCAATGGTTAACTAACGCAAGGCGCAATATCAAACCTTAATATTGACCCATAATATTTAAATTGAACAAGGTATTGTATTACAGGGTAATAGTGTACCCTACCACAGGAAATAATTATAGGTCAATTAGGGGGTACACTATGTATATTTTAAATAGTGCATTAAAACAAGGAAATACGAAGACATTTTTCTATGTTAACTAACGGCACGGTATCGGACCTTAATATTGACCTATAATTTGTAAATTGGACCACGTATTATATTACAGGGTTATAGTGTACCCTATCACAGGAAATAATTATAGGTCAATTAGGGGGTACGCAGAGTGACCCTAAAGTTTACTATGTATGCCTATGCGAAATAAAGTGTTCTGAGAAGCTTAAAATGAGGAAATAAGCGTTCTAAAATGCTTTAAAAATTCAAAGACATTTTTCTATGCTAACTAACGGCACGGTATCGGACCTTAATATTGACCTATAATTTTTAAATTGAACCACCTATTATATTACAGGGTATTAGTGTACCCAACCACAGGAAATAATTATAGGTCAATTAGGGGGTACACAGCGTGACCCTAAAGTTTACTATGTATGCCTATGCGAAATAAAGTGTTCTGAGAAGCTTAAAATGAAGAAATAAGCGTTCTAAAATGCTTTAAAAATTCAAAGACATCTTTCAATGGTTAACTAACGCAAGGCGCAATATCAAACCTTAATATTGACCCATAATATTTAAATTGAACAAGGTATTGTATTACAGGGTAATAGTGTACCCTACCACAGGAAATAATTATAGGTCAATTAGGGGGTACACTATGTATATTTTAAATAGTGCATTAAAACAAGGAAATACGAAGACACTTTTCTATGTTAACTAACGGCCCGGTATCGGACCTTAATATTGACCTATAATTTTTAAATTGGACCACGTATTATATTACAGGGTAATAGTGTACCCTACCACAGGATATAATTATAGGTCATTTAGGGGGTACACAGCGTGACCCTAAAGTTTACTATGTATGCCTATGCGAAATAAAGTGTTCTGAGAAGCTTAAAATGAAGAAATAAGCGTTCTAAAATGCTTTAAAAATTCAAAGACATCTTTCAATGGTTAACTAACGCAAGGCGCAATATAAATCCTTAATATTGACCCATAATATTTAAATTGAACAAGGTATTGTATTACAGGGTAATAGTGTACCCTACCACAGGAAATAATTATAAGTCAATAAGGGGGTACACTATGTGTATTTTAAATAGTGCATTAAAACAAGGAAATACGAAGACATTTTTCAATGTTAACTAACGGCACGGTATCGGAACTTAATATTGACCTATAATTTTTACATTGGACCACGTATTATATTACAGGGTAATAGTGTACCCTACCACAGGAATTAATTATAGGTCATTTAAGGGGTACACAGCGTGACCCTAAATTTTACTATGTATGCCTATGCGAAATAAAGTGTTCTGAGAAGCTTAAAATGAGGAAATAAGCGTTCTAAAATGCTTTAAAAATTCAAAGACATTTTTCTATGTTAACTAACGGCACGGTATCGGACCTTAATATTGACCTATAATTTTTAAATTGGACCACGTATTATATTACAGGGTAATAGTGTACCCTACCACAGGAAATAATTATAGGTCATTTAGGGGGTACACAGCGTGACCCTAAATTTTACTATGTATGCCTATGCGAAATAGAGTGTTCTGAGATGCTTAAAATGAAGAAATAAGCGTTCAAAAATGCTTTAAAAATTCAAAGACATCTTTCAATGGTTAACTAACGCAAGGCGCAATATCAGACCTTAATATTGACCCATAATATTTAAATTGGACCAGGTATTATATTACAGGGTAATAGTGTACCCTACCACAGGAAATAATTATAGGTCAATTAGGGGGTACACTATGTATATTTTAAATAGTGCATTAAAACAAGGAAATACGAAGACACTTTTCTATGTTAACTAACGGCACGGTATCGGACCTTAATATTGACCTATAATTTTTAAATTGGACCACTTATTATATTACAGGATTATAGTGTACCCTACCACAGGAAATAATTATAGGTCA
Organism: Parasteatoda tepidariorum; assembly: GCF_982258835.1. Classification (NCBI taxonomy): domain Eukaryota; kingdom Metazoa; phylum Arthropoda; class Arachnida; order Araneae; family Theridiidae; genus Parasteatoda; species Parasteatoda tepidariorum. The sequence goes on along the minus strand of NW_028257406.1, from coordinate 259,112 downwards.
ATTAGGGGGTACACAGAGTGACCCTAAAGTTTACTATGTATGCCTATGCGAAATAAAGTGTTCTGAGAAGCTTAAAATGAAGAAATAAGCGTTCTAAAATGCTTTAAAAATTCAAAGACATCTTTCAATGGTTAACTAACGCAAGGCGCAATATCAAACCTTAATATTGACCCATAATATTTAAATTGAACAAGGTATTGTATTACAGGGTAATAGTGTACCCTACCACAGGAAATAATTATAGGTCAATTAGGGGGTACACTATGTATATTTTAAATAGTGCATTAAAACAAGGAAATACGAAGACATTTTTCTATGTTAACTAACGGCACGGTATCGGACCTTAATATTGACCTATAATTTGTAAATTGGACCACGTATTATATTACAGGGTTATAGTGTACCCTATCACAGGAAATAATTATAGGTCAATTAGGGGGTACGCAGAGTGACCCTAAAGTTTACTATGTATGCCTATGCGAAATAAAGTGTTCTGAGAAGCTTAAAATGAGGAAATAAGCGTTCTAAAATGCTTTAAAAATTCAAAGACATTTTTCTATGCTAACTAACGGCACGGTATCGGACCTTAATATTGACCTATAATTTTTAAATTGAACCACCTATTATATTACAGGGTATTAGTGTACCCAACCACAGGAAATAATTATAGGTCAATTAGGGGGTACACAGCGTGACCCTAAAGTTTACTATGTATGCCTATGCGAAATAAAGTGTTCTGAGAAGCTTAAAATGAAGAAATAAGCGTTCTAAAATGCTTTAAAAATTCAAAGACATCTTTCAATGGTTAACTAACGCAAGGCGCAATATCAAACCTTAATATTGACCCATAATATTTAAATTGAACAAGGTATTGTATTACAGGGTAATAGTGTACCCTACCACAGGAAATAATTATAGGTCAATTAGGGGGTACACTATGTATATTTTAAATAGTGCATTAAAACAAGGAAATACGAAGACACTTTTCTATGTTAACTAACGGCCCGGTATCGGACCTTAATATTGACCTATAATTTTTAAATCGGACCACGTATTATATTACATGATAATAATGTACCCTACCACAGGAAATAATTTTAGGTCAATTAGGGGGTACACAGTGTGACCCTAAAGTTTACTATGTATGCCTATGCGAAATAAAGTGTTCTGAGAAGCTTAAAATGAAGAAATAAGCGTTCTAAAATGCTTTAAAAATTCAAAGACATCTTTCAATGGTTAACTAACGCTAGGCGCAATATCAGACCTTAATATTGACCCATAATATTTAAATTGGACCAGGTATTATATTACAGGGTAATAGTGTACCCTACCACAGGAAATAATTATAGGTCAATTAGGGGGTACACTATGTATATTTTAAATAGTGCATTAAAACAAGGAAATACGAAGACACTTTTCTATGTTAACTAACGGCACGGTAACGGACCTTAATATTGACCTATAATTTTTAAATTTGACCACGTATTATATTACAGGGTTATAGTGTACCCTACCACAGGAAATAATTATAGGTCAATTAGGGGATACACAGAGTGACCCTAAAGTTTACTATATATGCCTATGCGAAATAGAGTGTTCTGAGATGCTTAAAATGAAGAAATAAGCGTTCTAAAATGCTTTAAAAATTCAAAGACATCTTTCAATGGTTAACTAACGCAAGGCGCAATATCAGACCTTAATATTGACCCATAATATTTAAATTGGACCAGGTATTATATTACAGGGTAATAGTGTACCCTACCACAGGAAATAATTATAGGTCAATTAGGGGGTACACTATGTATATTTTAAATAGTGCATTAAAACAAGGAAATACGAAGACACTTTTCTATGTTAACTAACGGCACGGTATCGGACCTTAATATTGACCTATAATTTTTAAACTGGACCACGTATTATATTACAGGGTTATAGTGTACCCTACCACAGGAAATAATTATAGGTCAATTAGGGGGTACACAGAGTGACCCTAAAGTTTACTATGTATGCCTATGCGAAATAAAGTGTTCTGAGAAGCTTAAAATGAGGAAATAAGCGTTCTAAAATGCTTTAAAAATTCAAAGACATTTTTCTATGTTAACTAACGGCACGGTATCGGACCTTAATATTGACCTATAATTTTTAAATTGGATCACGTATTATATTACAGGGTAATAGTGTGCCCTACCACAGGAAATAATTATAGGTCATTTAGGGGGTACACAGCGTGACCCTAAATTTTACTATGTATGCCTATGCGAAATAAAGTGTTCTGAGAAGCTTAAAATGAAGAAATAAGCGTTCTAAAATGCTTTAAAAATTCAAAGACATCTTTCAATGGTTAACTAACGCAAGGCGCAATATCAAACCTTAATATTGACCCATAATATTTAAATTGAACAAGGTATTGTATTACAGGGTAATAGTGTAAACTACCACAGGAAATAATTATAGGTCAATTAGGGGGTACACTATGTATATTTTAAATAGTGCATTAAAACAAGGAAATACGAAGACACTTTTCTATGTTAACTAACGGCACGGTATCGGACCTTAATATTGACCTATAATTTGTAAATTGGACCACGTATTATATTACAGGGTTATAGTGTACCCTATCACAGGAAATAATTATAGGTCAATTAGGGGGTACGCAGAGTGACCCTAAAGTTTACTATGTATGCCTTTGCGAAATAAAGTGTTCTGAGAAGCTTAAAATGAGGAAATAAGCGTTCTAAAATGCTTTAAAAATTCAAAGACATTTTTCTATGCTAACTAACGGCACGGTATCGGACCTTAATATTGACCTATAATTTTTAAATTGGACCACCATTATATTACAGGGTAATAGTGTACCCTACCACAGGAAATAATTATAGGTCAATTAGGGGGTACACAGCGTGACCCTAAAGTTTACTATGTATGCCTATGCGAAATAAAGTGTTCTGAGAAGCTTAAAATGAAGAAATAAGCGTTCTAAAATGCTTTAAAAATTCAAAGACATCTTTCAATGGTTAACTAACGCAAGGCGCAATATAAATCCTTAATATTGACCCATAATATTTAAATTGAACAAGGTATTGTATTACAGGGTAATAGTGTACCCTACCACAGGAAATAATTATAAGTCAATTAGGGGGTACACTATGTGTATTTTAAATAGTGCATTAAAACAAGGAAATACGAAGACATTTTTCAATGTTAACTAACGGCACGGTATCGGAACTTAATATTGACCTATAATTTTTACATTGGACCACGTATTATATTACAGGGTAATAGTGTACCCTACCACAGGAATTAATTATAGGTCATTTAAGGGGTACACAGCGTGACCCTAAATTTTACTATGTATGCCTATGCGAAATAAAGTGTTCTGAGAAGCTTAAAATGAGGAAATAAGCGTTCTAAAATGCTTTAAAAATTCAAAGACATTTTTCTATGTTAACTAACGGCACGGTATCGGACCTTAATATTGACCTATAATTTTTAAATTGGACCACGTATTATATTACAGGGTAATAGTGTACCCTAACACAGGAAATAATTATAGGTCATTTAGGGGGTACACAGCGTGACCCTAAATTTTACTATGTATGCCTATGCGAAATAGAGTGTTCTGAGATGCTTAAAATGAAGAAATAAGCGTTCAAAAATGCTTTAAAAATTCAAAGACATCTTTTAATGGTTAACTAACGCAAGGCGCAATATCAGACCTTAATATTGACCCATAATATTTAAATTGGACCAGGTATTATATTACAGGGTAATAGTGTACCCTACCACAGGAAATAATTATAGGTCAATTAGGGGGTACACTATGTATATTTTAAATAGTGCATTAAAACAAGGAAATACGAAGACACTTTTCTATGTTAACTAACGGCACGGTATCGGACCTTAATATTGACCTATAATTTTTAAATTGGACCACTTATTATATTACAGGGTTATAGTGTACCCTACCACAGGAAATAATTATAGGTCAATTAGGGGGTACGCAGAGTGACCCTAAAGTTTACTATGTATTCCTATGCGAAATAAAGTGTTCTGAGAAGCTTAAAATGAGGAAATAAGCGTTCTAAAATGCTTTAAAAATTCAAAGACATTTTTCTATGCTAACTAACGGCACGGTATCGGACCTTAATATTGACCTGTAATTTTTAAATTGGACCACCTATTATATTACAGGGTAATAGTGTACCCTACCACAGGAAATAATTATAGGTCAATTAGGGGGTACACAGCGTGACCCTAAAGTTTACTATGTATGCCTATGCGAAATAAAGTGTTCTGAGAAGCTTAAAATGAAGAAATAAGCGTTCTAAAATGCTTTAAAAATTCAAAGACATCTTTCAATGGTTAACTAACGCAAGGCGCAATATCAAACCTTAATATTGACCCATAATATTTAAATTAACCAGGTATTGTATTACAGGGTAATAGTGTACCCTACCACAGGAAATAATTATAGGTCAATTAGGGGGTACACTATGTATATTTTAAATAGTGCATTAAAACAAGGAAATACGAAGACATTTTTCAATGTTAACTAACGGCACGGTATCGGACCTTAATATTGACCTATAATTTTTAAATTGGACCACGTATTATATTACAGGGTTATAGTGTACCCTACCACAGGAAATAATTATAGGTCATTTAGGGGGTACACTATGTATATTTTAAATAGTGCATTAAAACAAGGAAATACGAAGACACTTTTCTATGTTAACTAACGGCACGGTATCGGACCTTAATATTGACCTATAATTTTTAAATTGGACCACGTATTATATTACAGGGTTATAGTGTAACCTACCACAGGAAATAATTATAGGTCAATTAGGGGGTACACAGTGTGACCCTAAAGTTTACTATGTATGCCTATGCGAAATAAAGTGTTCTGAGAAGCTTAAAATGAAGAAATAAGCGTTCTAAAATGCTTTAAAAATTCAAAGACATCTTTCAATGGTTAACTAACGCTAGGCGCAATATCAGACCTTAATATTGACCCATAATATTTAAATTGGACCAGGTATTGTATTACAGGGTAATAGTGTACCCTACCACAGGAAATAATTATAGGTCAATTAGGGGGTACACTATGTATATTTTAAATAGTGCATTAAAACAAGGAAATACGAAGACACTTTTCTATGTTAACTAACGGCACGGTATCGGACCTTAATATTGACCTATAATTTTTAAACTGGACCACGTATTATATTACAGGGTTATAGTGTACCCTACCACAGGAAATAATTATAGGTCAATTAGGGGGTACACAGAGTGACCCTAAAGTTTACTATGTATGCCTATGCGAAATAAAGTGTTCTGAGAAGCTTAAAATGAGGAAATAAGCGTTCTAAAATGCTTAAAAATTCAAAGACATTTTTCTATGTTAACTAACGGCACGGTATCGGACCTTAATATTGACCTATAATTTTTAAATTGGATCACGTATTATATTACAGGGTAATAGTGTGCCCTACCACAGGAAATAATTATAGGTCATTTAGGGGGTACACAGCGTGACCCTAAATTTTACTATGTATGCCTATGCGAAATAAAGTGTTCTGAGAAGCTTAAAATGAAGAAATAAGCGTTCTAAAATGCTTTAAAAATTCAAAGACATCTTTCAATGGTTAACTAACGCAAGGCGCAATATAAATCCTTAATATTGACCCATAATATTTAAATTGAACAAGGTATTGTATTACAGGGTAATAGTGTACCCTACCACAGGAAATAATTATAAGTCAATTAGGGGGTACACTATGTATATTTTAAATAGTGCATTAAAACAAGGAAATACGAAGACATTTTTCAATGTTAACTAACGGCACGGTATCGGAACTTAATATTGACCTATAATTTTTACATTGGACCACGTATTATATTACAGGGTAATAGTGTACCCTACCACAGGAATTAATTATAGGTCATTTAAGGGGTACACAGCGTGACCCTAAATTTTACTATGTATGCCTATGCGAAATAAAGTGTTCTGAGAAGTTTAAAATGAGGAAATAAGCGTTCTAAAATGCTTTAAAAATTCAAAGACATTTTTCTATGTTAACTAACGGCACGGTATCGGACCTTAATATTGACCTATAATTTTTAAATTGGACCACGTATTATATTACAGGGTAATAGTGTACCCTACCACAGGAAATAATTATAGGTCATTTAGGGGGTACACAGCGTGACCCTAAATTTTACTATGTATGCCTATGCGAAATAGAGTGTTCTGAGATGCTTAAAATGAAGAAATAAGCGTTCAAAAATGCTTTAAAAATTCAAAGACATCTTTCAATGGTTAACTAACGCAAGGCGCAATATCAGACCTTAATATTGACCCATAATATTTAAATTGGACCAGGTATTATATTACAGGGTAATAGTGTACCCTACCACAGGAAATAATTATAGGTCAATTAGGGGGTACACTATGTATATTTTAAATAGTGCATTAAAACAAGGAAATACGAAGACACTTTTCTATGTTAACTAACGGCACGGTATCGGACCTTAATATTGACCTATAATTTTTAAATTGGACCACTTATTATATTACAGGGTTATAGTGTACCCTACCACAGGAAATAATTATAGGTCAATTAGGGGGTACGCAGAGTGACCCTAAAGTTTACTATGTATTCCTATGCGAAATAAAGTGTTCTGAGAAGCTTAAAATGAGGAAATAAGCGTTCTAAAATGCTTTAAAAATTCAAAGACATTTTTCTATGCTAACTAACGGCACGGTATCGGACCTTAATATTGACCTGTAATTTTTAAATTGGACCACCTATTATATTACAGGGTAATAGTGTACCCTACCACAGGAAATAATTATAGGTCAATTAGGGGGTACACAGCGTGACCCTAAAGTTTACTATGTATGCCTATGCGAAATAAAGTGTTCTGAGAAGCTTAAAATGAAGAAATAAGCGTTCTAAAATGCTTTAAAAATTCAAAGACATCTTTCAATGGTTAACTAACGCAAGGCGCAATATCAAATATTAATATTGACCCATAATATTTAAATTAACCAGGTATTGTATTACAGGGTAATAGTGTACCCTACCACAGGAAATAATTATAGGTCAATTAGGGGGTACACTATGTATATTTTAAATAGTGCATTAAAACAAGGAAATACGAAGACATTTTTCAATGTTAACTAACGGCAAGGTATCGGACCTTAATATTGACCTATAATTTTTAAATTGGACCACGTATTATATTACAGGGTTATAGTGTACCCTACCACAGGAAATAATTATAGGTCATTTAGGGGGTACACTATGTATATTTTAAATAGTGCATTAAAACAAGGAAATACGAAGACACTTTTCTATGTTAACTAACGGCACGGTATCGGACCTTAATATTGACCTATAATTTTTAAATTGGACCACGTATTATATTACAGGGTTATAGTGTACCCTACCACAGGAAATAATTATAGGTCAATTAGGGGGTACGCAGAGTGACCCTAAAGTTTACTATGTATGCCTATGCGAAATAAAGTGTTCTGAGAAGCTTAAAATGAGGAAATAAGCGTTCTAAAATGCTTTAAAAATTCAAAGACATTTTTCTATGCTAACTAACGGCACGGTATCGGACCTTAATATTGACCTATAATTTTTAAATTGGACCACCTATTATATTACAGGGTAATAGTTTACCCTACCACAGGAAATAATTATAGGTCAATTAGGGGGTACACAGCGTGACCCTAAAGTTTACTATGTATGCCTATGCGAAATAAAGTCTTCTGAGAAGCTTAAAATGAAGAAATAAGCGTTCTAAAATGCTTTAAAAATTCAAAGACATCTTTCAATGGTTAACTAACGCAAGGCGCAATATCAAACCTTAATATTGACCCATAATATTTAAATTGAACCAGGTATTGTATTACAGGGTAATAGTGTACCCTACCACAGGAAATAATTATAGGTCATTTAGGGGGTACACAGCGTGACCCTAAATTTTACTATGTATGCCTATGCGAAATAGAGTGTTCTGAGAAGCTTAAAATGAAGAAATAAGCGTTCTAAAATGCTTTAAAAATTCAAAGACATCTTTCAATGGTTAAATAACGCAAGGCGCAATATCAGACCTTAATATTGACCCATAATATTTAAATTGAACAAGGTATTGTATTACAGGGTAATAGTGTACCCTACCACAGGAAATAATTATAAGTCAATTAGGGGGTACACTATGTATATTTTAAATAGTGCATTAAAACAAGGAAATACGAAGACATTTTTCAATGTTAACTAACGGCACGGTATCGGAACTTAATATTGACCTATAATTTTTACATTGGACCACGTATTATATTACAGGGTAATAGTGTACCCTACCACAGGAATTAATTATAGGTCATTTAAGGGGTACACAGCGTGACCCTAAATTTTACTATGTATGCCTATGCGAAATAAAGTGTTCTGAGAAGCTTAAAATGAGGAAATAAGCGTTCTAAAATGCTTTAAAAATTCAAAGACATTTTTCTATGTTAACTAACGGCACGGTATCGGACCTTAATATTGACCTATAATTTTTAAATTGGACCACGTATTATATTACAGGGTAATAGTGTACCCTACCACAGGAAATAATTATAGGTCATTTAGGGGGTACACAGCGTGACCCTAAATTTTACTATGTATGCCTATGCGAAATAGAGTGTTCTGAGATGCTTAAAATGAAGAAATAAGCGTTCAAAAAAGCTTAAAAATTCAAAGACATCTTTCAATGGTTAACTAACGCAAGGCGCAATATCAGACCTTAATATTGACCCATAATATTTAAATTGGACCAGGTATTATATTACAGGGTAATAGTGTACCCTACCACAGGAAATAATTATAGGTCAATTAGGGGGTACACTATGTATATTTTAAATAGTGCATTAAAACAAGGAAATACGAAGACACTTTTCTATGTTAACTAACGTCACGGTATCGGACCTTAATATTGACCTATAATTTTTAAATTGGACCACTTATTATATTACAGGGTTATAGTGTACCCTACCACAGGAAATAATTATAGGTCAATTAGGGGGTACGCAGAGTGACCCTAAAGTTTACTATGTATTCCTATGCGAAATAAAGTGTTCTGAGAAGCTTAAAATGAGGAAATAAGCGTTCTAAAATGCTTTAAAAATTCAAAGACATTTTTCTATGCTAACTAACGGCACGGTATCGGACCTTAATATTGACCTATAATTTTTAAATTGGACCACCTATTATATTACAGGGTAATAGTGTACCCTACCACAGGAAATAATTATAGGTCAATTAGGGGGTACACAGCGTGACCCTAAAGTTTACTATGTATGCCTATGCGAAATAAAGTGTTCTGAGAAGCTTAAAATGAAGAAATAAGCGTTCTAAAATGCTTTAAAAATTCAAAGACATCTTTCAATGGTTAACTAACGCAAGGCGCAATATCAAACCTTGATATTGACCCATAATATTTAAATTAACCAGGTATTGTATTACAGGGTAATAGTGTACCCTACCACAGGAAATAATTATAGGTCAATTAGGGGGTACACTATGTATATTTTAAATAGTGCATTAAAACAAGGAAATACGAAGACATTTTTCAATGTTAACTAACGGCACGGTATCGGACCTTAATATTGACCTATAATTTTTAAATTGGACCACGTATTATATTACAGGGTTATAGTGTACCCTACCACAGGAAATAATTATAGGTCATTTAGGGGGTACACTATGTATATTTTAAATAGTGCATTAAAACAAGGAAATACGAAGACACTTTTCTATGTTAACTAACGGCACGGTATCGGACCTTAATATTGACCTATAATTTTTAAATTGGACCACGTATTATATTACAGGGTTATAGTGTACCCTACCACAGGAAATAATTATAGGTCAATTAGGGGGTACGCAGAGTGACCCTAAAGTTTACTGTGTATGCCTATGCGAAATAAAGTGTTCTGAGAAGCTTAAAATGAGGAAATAAGCGTTCTAAAATGCTTTAAAAATTCAAAGACATTTTTCTATGCTAACTAACGGCACGGTATCGGACCTTAATATTGACCTATAATTTTTAAATTGGACCACCTATTATATTACAGGGTAATAGTGTACCCTACCACAGGAAATAATTATAGGTCAATTAGGGGGTACACAGCGTGACCCTAAAGTTTACTATGTATGCCTATGCGAAATAGAGTGTTCTGAGAAGCTTAAAATGAAGAAATAAGCGTTCTAAAATGCTTTAAAAATTCAAAGACATCTTTCAATGGTTAAATAACGCAAGGCGCAATATCAGACCTTAATATTGACCCATAATATTTAAATTGGACCAGGTATTATATTACAGGGTAATAGTGTACCCTTCCAAAGGAAATAATTATAGGTCAATTAGGGGGTACACAGCGTGACCCTAAAGTTTACTATGTATGCCTATGCGAAATAAAGTGTTCTGAGAAGCTTAAAATGAGGAAATAAGCGTTCTAAAATGCTTTAAAAATTCAAAGACATTTTTCTATGTTAACTAACGGCACGGTATCGGACCTTAATATTGACCTATAATTTTTAAATTGGACCACGTATTATATTACAGGGTAATAGTGTACCCTACCACAGGATATAATTATAGGTCATTTAGGGGGGTTCACAGCGTGACCCTAAATTTTACTATGTATGCCTATGCGAAATAGAGTGTTCTGAGATGCTTAAAATGAAGAAATAAGCGTTCTAAAATACTTTAAAAATTCAAAGACATCTTTCAATGGTTAACTAACGCAAGGCGCAATATCAGACCTTAATATTGACCCATAATATTTAAATTGGACCAGGTATTATATTACAGGGTAATAGTGTACCCTACCACAGGAAATAATTATAGGTCAATTAGGGAGTACACTATGTATATTTTAAATAGTGCATTAAAACAAGGAAATACGAAGACACTTTTCTATGTTAACTAACGTCACGGTATCGGACCTTAATATTGACCTATAATTTTTAAATTGGACCACTTATTATATTACAGGGTTATAGTGTACCCTACCACAGGAAATAATTATAGGTCAATTAGGGGGTACGCAGAGTGACCCTAAAGTTTACTATGTATTCCTATGCGAAATAAAGTGTTCTGAGAAGCTTAAAATGAGGAAATAAGCGTTCTAAAATGCTTTAAAAATTCAAAGACATTTTTCTATGCTAACTAACGGCACGGTATCGGACCTTAATATTGACCTATAATTTTTAAATTGGACCACCTATTATATTACAGGGTAATAGTGTACCCTACCACAGGAAATAATTATAGGTCAATTAGGGGGTACACAGCGTGACCCTAAAGTTTACTATGTATGCCTATGCGAAATAAAGTGTTCTGAGAAGCTTAAAATGAAGAAATAAGCGTTCTAAAATGCTTTAAAAATTCAAAGACATCTTTCAATGGTTAACTAACGCAAGGCGCAATATCAAACCTTGATATTGACCCATAATATTTAAATTAACCAGGTATTGTATTACAGGGTAATAGTGTACCCTACCACAGGAAATAATTATAGGTCAATTAGGGGGTACACTATGTATATTTTAAATAGTGCATTATAACAAGGAAATACGAAGACATTTTTCAATGTTAACTAACGGCACGGTATCGGACCTTAATATTGACCTATAATTTTTAAATTGGACCACGTATTATATTACAGGGTTATAGTGTACCCTACCACAGGAAATAATTATAGGTCATTTAGGGGGTACACTATGTATATTTTAAATAGTGCATTAAAACAAGGAAATACGAAGACACTTTTCTATGTTAACTAACGGCACGGTATCGGACCTTAATATTGACCTATAATTTTTAAATTGGACCACGTATTATATTACAGGGTTATAGTGTACCCTACCACAGGAAATAATTATAGGTCAATTAGGGGGTACGCAGAGTGACCCTAAAGTTTACTGTTTATGCCTATGCGAAATAAAGTGTTCTGAGAAGCTTAAAATGAGGAAATAAGCGTTCTAAAATGCTTTAAAAATTCAAAGACATTTTTCTATGCTAACTAACGGCACGGTATCGGACCTTAATATTGACCTATAATTTTTAAATTGGACCACCTATTATATTACAGGGTAATAGTGTACCCTACCACAGGAAATAATTATAGGTCAATTAGGGGGTACACAGCGTGACCCTAAAGTTTACTATGTATGCCTATGCGAAATAAAGTGTTCTGAGAAGCTTAAAATGAAGAAATAAGCGTTCTAAAATGCTTTAAAAATTCAAAGACATCTTTCAATGGTTAACTAACGCAAGGCGCAATATCAAACCTTAATATTGACCCATAATATTTAAATTGAACCAGGTATTGTATTACAGGGTAATAGTGTACCCTACCACAGGAAATAATTATAGGTCATTTAGGGGGTACACAGCGTGACCCTAAATTTTACTATGTATGCCTATGCGAAATAGAGTGTTCTGAGAAGCTTAAAATGAAGAAATAAGCGTTCTAAAATGCTTTAAAAATTCAAAGACATCTTTCAATGGTTAAATAACGCAAGGCGCAATATCAGACCTTAATATTGACCCATAATATTTAAATTGGACCAGGTATTATATTACAGGGTAATAGTGTACCCTTCCAAAGGAAATAATTATAGGTCAATTAGGGGGTACACAGCGTGACCCTAAAGTTTACTATGTATGCCTATGCGAAATAAAGTGTTCTGAGAAGCTTAAAATGAGGAAATAAGCGTTCTAAAATGCTTTAAAAATTCAAAGACATTTTTCTATGTTAACTAACGGCACGGTATCGGACCTTAATATTGACCTATAATTTTTAAATTGGACCACGTATTATATTACAGGGTAATAGTGTACCCTACCACAGGATATAATTATAGGTCATTTAGGGGGTTCACAGCGTGACCCTAAATTTTACTATGTATGGCTATGCGAAATAGAGTGTTCTGAGATGCTTAAAATGAAGAAATAAGCGTTCTAAAATACTTTAAAAATTCAAAGACATCTTTCAATGGTTAACTAACGCAAGGCGCAATATCAGACCTTAATATTGACCCATAATATTTAAATTGGACCAGGTATTATATTACAGGGTAATAGTGTACCTTACCACAGGAAATAATTATAGGTCAATTAGGGAGTACACTATGTATATTTTAAATAGTGCATTAAAACAAGGAAATACGAAGACACTTTTCTATGTTAACTAACGGCACGGTATCGGACCTTAATATTGACCTATAATTTTTAAATTGGACCACGTATTATATTACAGGGTTATAGTGTATCCTACCACAGGAAATAATTATAGGTCAATTAGGGGGTACACAGCGTGACCCTAAAGTTTACTATGTATGCCTATGCGAAATAAAGTGTTCTGAGAAGCTTAAAATGAGGAAATAAGCGTTCTAAAATGCTTTAAAAATTCAAAGACATTTTTCAATGTTAACTAACGGCACGGTATCGGACCTTAATATTGACCTATAATTTCTAAATTGGACCACGTATTATATTACAGGGTAATAGTGTACCCTACCACAGGAAATAATTATAGGTCATTTAGGGGGTACACAGCGTGACCCTAAATTTTACTATGTATGCTTATGCGAAATAGAGTGTTCTGAGAAGCTTAAAATGAAGAAATAAGCGTTCTAAAATGCTTTAAAAATTCAAAGACATCTTTCAATGGTTAAATAGCGCAAGGCGCAATATCAGACCTTAATATTGACCCATAATATTTAAATTGGACCAGGTATTATATTACAGGGTAATAGTGTACCCTACCACAGGAAATAATTATAGGTCAATTAGGGGGTACACTATGTATATTTTAAATTGTGCATTAAAACAAGGAAATACGAAGACACTTTTCTATGTTAACTAACGGCACGGTATCGGACCTTAATATTGACCTATAATTTTTAAATTGGACCACGTATTATATTATAGGGTAATATTGTACCCTACCACAGGAAATAATTATAGGTCAATTAGAGGGTACACAGCGTGACCCTAAAGTTTACTATGTATGCCTATGCGAAATAGAGTGTTCTGAGAAGCTTAAAATGAAGAAATTAGCGTTCTAAAATGCTTTAAAAATTTAAAGACATCTTTCAATGGTTAACTAACGCAAGGCGCAATATCAGACCTTAATATTGACCCATAATATTTGAATTGGACCAGGTATTATATTACAGGGTAATAGTGCACCCTACCACAGGAAATAATTATAGGTCAATTAGGGGGAACACTATGTATATTTTAAATAGTGCATTAAAACAAGGAAATACGAAGACACTTTTCTATGTTAACTAACGGCACGGTATCGGAACTTAATATTGACCTATAATTTTTAAATTGGACCACGTATTATATTATAGGGTAATAGTGTACCCTACCACAGGAAATAATTATAGGTCAATTAGAGGGTACACAGCGTGACCCTAAAGTTTACTATGTATGCCTATGCGAAATAGAGTGTTCTGAGAAGCTTAAAATGAAGAAATTAGCGTTCTAAAATGCTTTAAAAATTCAAAGACATCTTTCAATGGTTAACTAACGCAAGGCGCAATATCAGACCTTAATATTGACCCATAATATTTGAATTGGACCAGGTATTATATTACGGGGTAATAGTGTACCCTACCACAGGAAATAATTATAGGTCAATTAGGGGGTACACTATGTATATTTTAAATAGTGCATTAAAACAAGGAAATACGAAGACACTTTTCTATGTTAACTAACGGCCCGGTATCGGACCTTAATATTGACCTATAATTTTTAAATTGGACCACGTATTATATTACATGATAATAGTGTAAACTACCACAGGAAATAATTATAGGTCAATTAGGGGGTACGCAGAGTGACCCTAAAGTTTACTATGTATGCCTATGCGAAATAAAGTATTCTGAGAAGCTTAAAACGAGGAAATAAGCGTTCTAAAATGCTTTAAAAATTCAAAGACATTTTTCTATGCTAACTAACGGCACGGTATCGGACCTTAATATTGACCTATAATTTTTAAATTGGACCACCTATTATATTACAGGGTAATAGTGTACCCTACCACAGGAAATAATTATAGGTCAATTAGGGGGTACACAGCGTGACCCTAAAGTTTACTATGTATGCCTATGCGAAATAAAGTGTTCTGAGAAGCTTAAAATGAAGAAATAAGCGTTCTAAAATGCTTTAAAAATTCAAAGACATCTTTCAATGGTTAACTAACGCAAGGCGCAATATCAAACCTTAATATTGACCCATAATATTTAAATTAACCAGGTATTGTATTACAGGGTAATAGTGTACCCTACCACAGGAAATAATTATAGGTCAATACATAGTGTACCCCCTAATTGACCTATAATTATTTCCTGTGGTAGGGTACACTATTACCCCGTAATATAATACCTGGTCCAATTCAAATATTATGGGTCAATATTAAGGTCTGATATTGCGCCTTGCGTTAGTTAACCATTGAAAGATGTCTTTGAATTTTTAAAGCATTTTAGAACGCTAATTTCTTCATTTTAAGCTTCTCAGAACACTCTATTTCGCATAGGCATACATAGTAAACTTTAGGGTCACGCTGTGTACCCTCTAATTGACCTATAATTATTTCCTGTGGTAGGGTACACTATTACCCTATAATATAATACGTGGTCCAATTTAAAAAATATAGGTCAATATTAAGGTCCGATACCGTGCCGTTAGTTAACATAGAAAAGTGTCTTCGTATTTCCTTGTTTTAATGCACTATTTAAAATATACATAGTGTACCCCCTAATTGACCTATAATTATTTCCTGGGGTAGGGTACACTATTACCCTGTAATATAATACCTGGTCCAATTTAAATATTATGGGTCAATATTAAGGTCTGATATTGCGCCTTGCGCTAGTGAACCATTGAAAGATGTCTTTGAATTTTTAAAGCATTTTAGAACGTTTATTTCTTCATTTTAAGCTTCTCAGAACACTCTATTTCGCATAGGCATACATAGTAAACTTTAGGGTCACGCTGTGTACCCCCTAATTGACCTATAATTATTTCCTGTGGTAGGGTACACTATTACCATGTAATATAATACGTGGTCCAATTTAAAAATTATAGGTCAATATTAAGTTCCGATACCGTGCCGTTAGTTAACATAGAAAAGTGTCTTCGTATTTCCTTGTTTTAATGCACTATTTAAAATATACATAGTGTACCCCCTAATTGACCTATAATTATTTCCTGTGGTAGGGTGCACTATTACCCTGTAATATAATACCTGGTCCAATTCAAATATTATGGGTCAATATTAAGGTCTGATATTGCGCCTTGCGTTAGTTAACCATTGAAAGATGTCTTTGAATTTTTAAAGCATTTTAGAACGCTTATTTCTTCATTTTAAGCTTCTCAGAACACTCTATTTCGCATAAGCATACATAGTAAAATTTAGGGTCAGGCTGTGTACCCCCTAAATGACCTATAATTATTTCCTGTGGTAGGGTACACTATTACCCTGTAATATAATACGTGGTCCAATTTAAAAATTATAGGTCAATATTAAGGTCCGATACCGTGCCGTTAGTTAACATTGAAAAATGTCTTTGAATTTTTAAAGCATTTTAGAACGCTTATTTCCTCATTTTAAGCTTCTCAGAACACTTTATTTCGCATAGGCATACATAGTAAACTTTAGGGTCACGCTGTGTACCCCCTAATTGACCTATAATTATTTCCTGTGGTAGGATACACTATAACCCTGTAATATAATACGTGGTCCAATTTAAAAATTATAGGTCAATATTAAGGTCCGATACCGTGCCGTTAGTTAACATAGAAAAGTGTCTTCGTATTTCCTTGTTTTAATGCACTATTTAAAATATACATAGTGTACCCCCTAATTGACCTATAATTATTTCCTGTGGTAGGGTACACTATTACCCTGTAATATAATACCTGGTCCAATTTAATATTATGGGTCAATATTAAGGTCTGATATTGCGCCTTGCGTTAGTTAACCATTGAAAGATGTCTTTGAAGTTTTAAAGTATTTTATAACGCTTATTTCTTCATTTTAAGCATCTCAGAACACTCTATTTCGCATAGGCATACATAGTAAAATTTAGGGTCACGCTGTGAACCCCCTAAATGACCTATAATTATATCCTGTGGTAGGGGTACACTATTACCCTGTAATATAATACGTGGTCCAATTTAAAAATTATAGGTCAATATTAAGATCCGATACCGTGCCGTTAGTTAACATAGAAAAATGTCTTTGAATTTTTAAAGCATTTTAGAACGCTTATTTCCTCATTTTAAGCTTCTCAGAACACTTTATTTCGCATAGGCATACATAGTAAACTTTAGGGTCACGCTGTGTACCCCCTAATTGACCTATAATTATTTCCTTTGGAAGGGTACACTATTACCCTGTAATATAATACCTGGTCCAATTTAAATATTATGGGTCAATATTAAGGTCTGATATTGCGCCTTGCGTTATTTAACCATTGAAAGATGTCTTTGAATTTTTAAAGCATTTTAGAACGCTTATTTCTTCATTTTAAGCTT
This sequence comes from Parasteatoda tepidariorum, assembly GCF_982258835.1. Classification (NCBI taxonomy): domain Eukaryota; kingdom Metazoa; phylum Arthropoda; class Arachnida; order Araneae; family Theridiidae; genus Parasteatoda; species Parasteatoda tepidariorum. Next base: position 241,493 of record NW_028257406.1, on the reverse strand, counting down.
CTCAGAACACTCTATTTCGCATAGGCATACATAGTAAAATTTAGGGTCACGCTGTGTACCCCCTAAATGTCCTATAATTATTTCCTGTGGTAGGGTACACTATTACCCTGTAATATAATACGTGGTCCAATTTAAAAATTATAGGTCAATATTAAGTTCCGATACCGTGCCGTTAGTTAACATTGAAAAATGTCTTCGTATTTCCTTGTTTTAATGCACTATTTAAAATATACATAGTGTACCCCCTAATTGACCTATAATTATTTCCTGTGGTAGGGTACACTATTACCCTGTATTACAATACCTGGTTCAATTTAAATATTATGGTCAATATTAAGGTTTGATATTGCGCCTTGCGTTAGTTAACCATTGAAAGATGTCTTTGAATTTTTAAAGCATTTTAGAACGCTTATTTCTTCATTTCAAGCTTCTCAGAACACTTTATTTCGCATAGGCATACATAGTAAACTTTAGGGGTCACGCTGTGTATCCCCTAATTGACCTATAATTATTTCCTGTGGTAGGGTACACTATTACCCTGTAATACAATACCTGGTTAATTTAAATATTATGGGTCAATATTAAGGTTTGATATTGCGCCTTGCGTTAGTTAACCATTGAAAGATGTCTTTGAATTTTTAAAGCATTTTAGAACGCTTATTTCTTCATTTTAAGCTTCTCAGAACACTTTATTTCGCATAGGCATACATAGTAAACTTTAGGGTCACGCTGTGTACCCCCTAATTGACCTATAATTATTTCCTGTGGTAGGGTACACTATTACCCTGTAATATAATAGGTGGTCCAATTTAAAAATTATAGGTCAATATTAAGGTCCGATACCGTGCCGTTAGTTAGCATAGAAAAATGTCTTTGAATTTTTAAAGCATTTTAGAACGCTTATTTCCTCGTTTTAAGCTTCTCAGAACACTTTATTTTGCATAGGCATACATAGTAAACTTTAGGGTCACACTGTGTACCCCCTAATTGACCTATAATTATTTCCTGTGGTAGGGTACACTATTACCATGTAATATAATACGTGGTCCAATTTAAAAATTATAGGTCAATATTAAGTTCCGATACCGTGCCGTTAGTTAACATAGAAAAGTGTCTTCGTATTTCCTGGTTTTAATGCACTATTTAAAATATACATAGTGTACCCCCTAATTGACCTATAATTATTTCCTGTGGTAGGGTGCACTATTACCCTGTAATATAATACCTGGTCCAATTCAAATATTATGGGTCAATATTAAGGTCTGATATTGCGCCTTGCGTTAGTTAACCATTGAAAGATGTCTTTAAATTTTTAAAGCATTTTAGAACGCTAATTTCTTCATTTTAAGCTTCTCAGAACACTCTATTTCGCATAGGCATACATAGTATAACTTTAGGGTCACGCTGTGTACCCTCTAATTGACCTATAATTATTTCCTGTGGTAGGGTACAATATTACCCTATAATATAATACGTGGTCCAATTTAAAAATTATAGGTCAATATTAAGGTCCGATACCGTGCCGTTAGTTAACATAGAAAAGTGTCTTCGTATTTCCTTGTTTTAATGCACAATTTAAAATATACATAGTGTACCCCCTAATTTACCTATAATTATTTCCTGTGGTAGGGTACACTATTACCCTGTAATATAATACCTGGTCCAATTTAAATATTATGGGTCAATATTAAGGTCTGATATTGCGCCTTGCGCTAGTTAACCATTGAAAGATGTCTTTGAATTTTTAAAGCATTTTAGAACGCTTATTTCTTCATTTTTAAGCTTCTCAGAACACTCTATTTCGCATAAGCATACATAGTAAAATTTAGGGTCACGCTGTGTACCCCCTAAATGACCTATAATTATTTCCTGTGGTAGGGTACACTATTACCCTGTAATATAATACGTGGTCAATTTAAAAATTATAGGTCAATATTAAGGTCCGATACCGTGCCGTTAGTTAACATTGAAAAATGTCTTTGAATTTTTAAAGCATTTTAGAACGCTTATTTCCTCATTTTAAGCTTCTCAGAACACTTTATTTCGCATAGGCATACATAGTAAACTTTAGGGTCACGCTGTGTACCCCCTAATTGACCTATAATTATTTCCTGTGGTAGGATACACTATAACCCTGTAATATAATACGTGGTCCAATTTAAAAATTATAGGTCAATATTAAGGTCCGATACCGTGCCGTTAGTTAACATAGAAAAGTGTCTTCGTATTTCCTTGTTTTAATGCACTATTTAAAATATACATAGTGTACCCCCTAATTGACCTATAATTATTTCCTGTGGTAGGGTACACTATTACCCTGTAATATAATACCTGGTCCAATTTAAATATTATGGGTCAATATTAAGGTCTGATATTGCGCCTTGCGTTAGTTAACCATTGAAAGATGTCTTTGAATTTTTAAAGTATTTTAGAACGCTTATTTCTTCATTTTAAGCATCTCAGAACACTCTATTTCGCATAGGCATACATAGTAAAATTTAGGGTCACGCTGTGAACCCCCTAAATGACCTATAATTATATCCTGTGGTAGGGTACACTATTACCCTGTAATATAATACGTGGTCCAATTTAAAAATTATAGGTCAATATTAAGGTCCGATACCGTGCCGTTAGTTAACATAGAAAAATGTCTTTGAATTTTTAAAGCATTTTAGAACGCTTATTTCCTCATTTTAAGCTTCTCAGAACACTTTATTTCGCATAGGCATACATAGTAAACTTTAGGGTCACGCTGTGTACCCCCTAATTGACCTATAATTATTTCCTTTGGAAGGGTACACTATTACCCTGTAATATAATACCTGGTCTAATTTAAATATTATGGGTCAATATTAAGGTCTGATATTGCGCCTTGCGTTATTTAACCATTGAAAGATGTCTTTGAATTTTTAAAGCATTTTAGAACGCTTATTTCTTCATTTTAAGCTTCTCAGAACACTCTATTTTGCATAGGCATACATAGTAAAATTTAGGGTCACGCTGTGTACCCCCTAAATGACCTATAATTATTTCCTGTGGTAGGGTACACTATTACCCTGTAATACAATACCTGGTTCAATTTAAATATTATGGGTCAATATTAAGGTTTGATATTGCGCCTTGCGTTAGTTAACCATTGAAAGATGTCTTTGAATTTTTAAAGCATTTTAGAACGCTTATTTCTTCATTTTAAGCTTCTCAGAACACTTTATTTCGCATAGGCATACATAGTAAACTTTAGGGTCACGCTGTGTACCCCCTAATTGACCTATAATTATTTCCTGTGGTAGGGTACACTATTACCCTGTAATATAATAGGTGGTCCAATTTAAAAATTATAGGTCAATATTAAGGTCCGATACCGTGCCGTTAGTTAGCATAGAAAAATGTCTTTGAATTTTTAAAGCATTTTAGAACGCTTATTTCCTCATTTTAAGCTTCTCAGAACACTTTATTTCGCATAGGCATACATAGTAAACTTTAGGGTCACTCTTGCGTACCCCCTAATTGACCTATAATTATTTCCTGTGGTAGGGTACACTATAACCCTGTAATATAATACGTTTTCCAATTTAAAAATTATAGGTCAATATTAAGGTCCGATACCGTGCCGTTAGTTAACATAGAAAAGTGTCTTCGTATTTCCTTGTTTTAAATGCACTATTTAAAATATACATAGTGTACCCCCTAAATGACCTATAATTATTTCCTGTGGTAGGGTACACTATAACCCTGTAATATAATACGTGGTCCAATTTAAAAATTATAGGTCAATATTAAGGTCCGATACCGTGCCGTTAGTTAACATTGAAAAATGTCTTCGTATTTCCTTGTTTAATGCACTATTTAAAATATACATAGTGTACCCCCTAATTGACCTATAATTATTTCCTGTGGTAGGGTACACTATTACCCTGTAATACAATACCTGGTTAATTTAAATATTATGGTCAATATTAAGGTTTGATATTGCGCCTTGCGTTAGTTAACCATTGAAAGATGTCTTTGAATTTTTAAAGCATTTTAGAACGCTTATTTCTTCATTTTAAGCTTCTCAGAACACTTTATTTCGCATAGGCATACATAGTAAACTTTAGGGTCACGCTGTGTACCCCCTAATTGACCTATAATTATTTCCTGTGGTAGGGTACACTATTACCCTGTAATATAATAGGTGGTCCAATTTAAAAATTATAGGTCAATATTAAGATCCGATACCGTGCCGTTAGTTAGCATAGAAAAATGTCTTTGAATTTTTAAAGCATTTTAGAACGCTTATTTCCTCATTTTAAGCTTCTCAGAACACTTTATTTCGCATAGGAATACATAGTAAACTTTAGGGTCACTCTGCGTACCCCCTAATTGACCTATAATTATTTCCTGTGGTAGGGTACACTATAACCCTGTAATATAATAAGTGGTCCAATTTAAAAATTATAGGTCAATATTAAGGTCCGATACCGTGCCGTTAGTTAACATTGAAAAATGTCTTCGTATTTCCTTGTTTTAATGCACTATTTAAAATATACATAGTGTACCCCCTAATTGACTTATAATTATTTCCTGTGGTAGGGTACACTATTACCCTGTAATACAATACCTTGTTCAATTTAAATATTATGGGTCAATATTAAGGTTTGATATTGCGCCTTGCGTTAGTTAACCATTGAAAGATGTCTTTGAATTTTTAAAGCATTTTAGAACGCTTATTTCTTCATTTAAGTTTCTCAGAACACTTTATTTCGCATAGGCATACATAGTAAACTTTAGGGTCACGCTGTGTACCCCCTAATTGACCTATAATTATTTCCTGTGGTAGGGTACACTATTACCCTGTAATATAATGGTGGTCCAATTTAAAATTATAGGTCAATATTAAGGTCCGATACCGTGCCGTTAGTTAGCATAGAAAAATGTCTTTGAATTTTTAAAGCATTTTAGAACGCTTATTTCCTCATTTTAAGCTTCTCAGAACACTTTATTTCGCATAGGCATACATAGTAAACTTTAGGGTCACTCTGCGTACCCCCTAATTGACCTATAATTATTTCCTGTGATAGGGTACACTATAACCCTGTAATATAATACGTGGTCCAATTTACAATTATAGGTCAATATTAAGGTCCGATACCGTGCCGTTAGTTAACATAGAAAAGTGTCTTCGTATTTCCTTGTTTTAATGCACTATTTAAAATATACATAGTGTACAGCCTAATTGACCTATAATTATTTCCTGTGGTAGGGTACACTATTACCCTTTAATATAATACCTGGTCCAATTTAAATATTATGGGTCAATATTAAGGTCTGATATTGCGCCTTGCGTTAGTTAACCATTGAAAGATGTCCTTTGAATTTTTAAAGCATTTTAGAACGCTTATTTCTTCATTTTAAGCATCTCAGAACACTCTATTTCGCATAGGCATATATAGTAAACTTTAGGGTCACTCTGTGTACCCCCTAATTGACCTATAATTATTTCCTGTGGTAGGGTACACTATAACCCTGTAATATAATACGTGGTCAAATTTAAAAATTATAGGTCAATATTAAGGTCCGTAACCGTGCCGTTAGTTAACATAGAAAAGTGTCTTCGTATTTCCTTGTTTTAATGCACTATTTAAAATATACATAGTGTACCCCCTAATTGACCTATAATTATTTCCTGTGGTAGGGTACACTATTACCCTTTAATATAATACCTGGTCCAATTTAAATATTATGGGTCAATATTAAGGTCTGATATTGCGCCTTGCGTTAGTTAACCATTGAAAGATGTCTTTGAATTTTTTAAAGCATTTTAGAACGCTTATTTCTTCATTTTAAGCATCTCAGAACACTCTATTTCGCATAGGCATATATAGTAAACTTTAGGGTCACTCTGTGTACCCCCTAATTGACCTATAATTATTTCCTGTGGTAGGGTACACTATAACCCTGTAATATAATACGTGGTCAAATTTAAAAATTATAGGTCAATATTAAGGTCCGTAACCGTGCCGTTAGTTAACATAGAAAAGTGTCTTCGTATTTCCTTGTTTTAATGCACTATTTAAAATATACATAGTGTACCCCCTAATTGACCTATAATTATTTCCTGTGGTAGGGTACACTATTACCCTGTAATATAATACCTGGTCCAATTTAAATATTATGGGTCAATATTAAGGTCTGATATTGCGCCTAGCGTTAGTTAACCATTGAAAGATGTCTTTGAATTTTTAAATCATTTTAGAACGCTTATTTCTTCATTTTAAGCTTCTCAGAACACTTTATTTCGCATAGGCATACATAGTAAACTTTAGGGTCACACTGTGTACCCCCTAATTGACCTAAAATTATTTCCTATGGTAGGGTACATTATTATCATGTAATATAATACGTGGTCCGATTTAAAAATTATAGGTCAATATTAAGGTCCGATACCGGGCCGTTAGTTAACATAGAAAAGTGTCTTCGTATTTCCTTGTTTTAATGCACTATTTAAAATATACATAGTGTACCCCCTAATTGACCTATAATTATTTCCTGTGGTAGGGTACACTATTACCCTGTAATACAATACCTTGTTCAATTTAAATATTATGGGTCAATATTAAGGTTTGATATTGCGCCTTGCGTTAGTTAACCATTGAAAGATGTCTTTGAATTTTAAAGCATTTTAGAACGCTTATTTCTTCATTTTAAGCTTCTCAGAACACTTTATTTCGCATAGGCATACATAGTAACTTTAGGGTCACGCTGTGTACCCCCTAATTGACCTATAATTATTTCCTGTGGTTGGGTACACTATTACCCTGTAATATAATAGGTGGTCCAATTTAAAAATTATAGGTCAATATTAAGGTCCGATACCGTGCCGTTAGTTAGCATAGAAAAATGTCTTTGAATTTTTAAAGCATTTTAGAACGCTTATTTCCTCATTTTAAGCTTCTCAGAAGACTTTATTTCGCATAGGCATACATAGTAAACTTTAGGGTCACTCTGCGTACCCCCTAATTGACCTATAATTATTTCCTGTGATAGGGTACACTATAACCCTGTAATATAATACGTGGTCCAATTTACAAATTATAGGTCAATATTAAGGTCCGATACCGTGCCGTTAGTTAACATAGAAAAGTCTCTTCGTATTTCCTTGTTTTAATGCACTATTTAAAATATACATAGTGTACCCCCTAATTGACCTATAATTATTTCCTGTGGTAGGGTACACTATTACCCTGTAATACAATACCTTGTTCAATTTAAATATTATGGGTCAATATTAAGGTTTGATATTGCGCCTTGCGTTAGTTAACCATTGAAAGATGTCTTTGAATTTTTAAAGCATTTTAGAACGCTTATTTCTTCATTTTAAGCTTCTCAGAACACTTTATTTCGCATAGGCATACATAGTAAACTTTAGGGTCACTCTGTGTACCCCCTAATTGACCTATAATTATTTCCTGTGGTAGGGTGCACTATAACCCTGTAATATAATACGTGGTCCAATTTAAAAATTATAGGTCAATATTAAGGTCCGATACCGTGCCGTTAGTTAACTTAGAAAAGTGTCTTTGTATTTTCTTGTTTTAATGCACTATTTAAAACATACATAGTGTACCCCCTAATTGACCTATAATTATTTCCTGTTGTAGGGTACACTATTACCCTGTAATATAATACCTGGTCCAATTGAAATATTATGGTTCCATATTAAGGTCTGATATCGCGCCTTGCGTTAGTTAACCATTGAAAGATGTCTTTGAATTTTTAAAGCATTTTAGAACGCTTATTTCTTCATTTTAAGCTTCTCAGAACACTCTATTTCGCATAGGCATACATAGTAAATTTTAGGGTCATGCTGTGTACCACCTAATTGACCTATAATTATTTCCTGTGGTAAGGTACACTATTACCCTGTAATATAATACGTGGTACAATTTAAAAATTATAGGTCAATATTAAGGTCCGATACCGTGCCGTTAGTTAACATAGAAAAGTGTCTTCGTATTTCCTTGTTTTAATGCACTATTTAAAATATACATAGTGTACCCCCTAATTGACCTATAATTATTTCCTGTGGTAGGGTGCACTATTACCCTGTAATATAATACCTGGTCCAATTTAAATATTATGGGTCAATATTAAGGTCTGATATTGCGCCTTGCGCTAGTTAACCATTGAAAGATGTCTTTGAATTTTTAAAGCATTTTAGAACGCTTATTTCTTCATTTTAAGCTTCTCAGAACACTTTATTTCGCATAGGCATACATAGTAAAATTTAGGGTCACTCTGTGTACCCCCTAATTGACCTATAATTATTTCCTGTGGTAGGGTACACTATAACCCTGTAATATAATACGTGGTCCAATTTAAAAATTATAGGTCAATATTAAGGTCCGATACCGTGCCGTTAGTTACCATAGAAAAGTGTCTTTGTATTTTCTTGTTTTAATGCACTATTTAAAACATACATAGTGTACCCCCTAATTGACCTATAATTATTTCCTGTTGTAGGGTACACTATTACCCTGTAATATAATACCTAATCCAATTGAAATATTATTGTTCCATATTAAGGTCTGATATCGCGCCTTGCGTTAGTTAACCATTGAAAGATGTCTTTGAATTTTTAAAGCATTTTAGAACGCTTATTTCCTTATTTTAAGCTTCTCAGAACACTCTATTTCGCATAGGCATACATAGTAAATTTTAGGGTCATGCTGTGTACCACCTAATTGACCTATAATTATTTCCTGTGGTAAGGTACACTATTACCCTGTAATATAATACGTGGTACAATTTAAAAATTATAGGTCAATATTAAGGTCCGATACCGTGCCGTTAGTTAACATAGAAAAGTGTCTTCGTATTTCCTTGTTTTAATGCACTATTTAAAATATACATAGTGTACCCCCTAATTGACCTATAATTATTTCCTGTGGTAGGGTGCACTATTACCCTGTAATACAATACCTTGTTCAATTTAAATATTATGGGTCAATATTAAGGTTGATATTGCGCCTTGCGTTAGTTAACCATTGAAAGATGTCTTTGAATTTTTAAAGCATTTTAGAACGCTTATTTCTTCATTTTAAGCTTCTCAGAACACTTTATTTCGCATAGGCATACATAGTAAACTTTAGGGTCACTCTGTGTACCCCCTAATTGACCTATAATTATTTCCTGTGGTAGGGTGCACTATAACCCTGTAATATAATACGTGGTCCAATTTAAAAATTATAGGTCAATATTAAGGTCCGATACCGTGCCGTTAGTTAACTTAGAAAAGTGTCTTTGTATTTTCTTGTTTTAATGCACTATTTAAAACATACATAGTGTACCCCCTAATTGACCTATAATTATTTCCTGTTGTAGGGTACACTATTACCCTGTAATATAATACCTGGTCCAATTGAAATATTATGGTTCCATATTAAGGTCTGATATCGCGCCTTGCGTTAGTTAACCATTGAAAGATGTCTTTGAATTTTTAAAGCATTTTAGAACGCTTATTTCTTCATTTAAGCTTCTCAGAACACTCTATTTCGCATAGGCATACATAGTAAATTTTAGGGTCATGCTGTGTACCACCTAATTGACCTATAATTATTTCCTGTGGTAAGGTACACTATTACCCTGTAATATAATACGTGTACATTTAAAAATTATAGGTCAATATTAAGGTCCGATACCGTGCCGTTAGTTAACATAGAAAAGTGTCTTCGTATTTCCTTGTTTTAATGCACTATTTAAATTATACATAGTGTACCCCCTAATTGACCTATAATTATTTCCTGTGGTAGGGTGCACTATTACCCTGTAATATAATACCTGGTCCAATTTAAATATTATGGGTCAATATTAAGGTCTGATATTGCGCCTTGCGCTAGTTAACCATTGAAAGATGTCTTTGAATTTTTAAGCATTTTAGAACGCTTATTTCTTCATTTTAAGCTTCTTCAGAACACTTTATTTCGCATAGGCATACATAGTAAAATTTAGGGTCACTCTGTGTACCCCTAATTGACCTATAATTATTTCCTGTGGTAGGGTACACTATACCCTGTAATATAATACGTGGTCCAATTTAAAAATTATAGGTCAATATTAAGGTCCGATACCGTGCCGTTAGTTACCATAGAAAAGTGTCTTTGTATTTTCTTGTTTTAATGCACTATTTAAAACATACATAGTGTACCCCCTAATTGACCTATAATTATTTCCTGTTGTAGGGTACACTATTACCCTGTAATATAATACCTAATCAATTGAAATATTATTGTTCCATATTAAGGTCTGATATCGCGCCTTGCGTTAGTTAACCATTGAAAGATGTCTTTGAATTTATAAAGCATTTTAGAACGCTTATTTCCTTATTTAAGCTTCTCAGAACACTCTATTTCGCATAGGCATACATAGTAAATTTTAGGGTCATGCTGTGTACACCTAAGTTGACCCTATAATTAGTTCCTGTGGTAAGGTACACTATTACCCTGTAATATAATACGTGGTACAATTTAAAAATTATAGGTCAATTTAAGGTCCGATACCGTGCCGTTAGTTAACATAGAAAAGTGTCTTCGTATTTCCTTGTTTTAATGCACTATTTAAAATATACATAGTGTACCCCTAATTGACCTATAATTATTTCCTGTGGTAGGGTGCACTATTACCCTGTAATATAATACCTGGTCCAATTTAAATATTATGGGTCAATATTAAGGTCTGATATTGCGCCTTGCGCTAGTTAACCATTGAAAGATGTCTTTGAATTTTTAAAGCATTTTAGAACGCTTATTTCTTCATTTAAGCTTCTCAGAACACTTTATTTCGCATAGGCATACATAGTAAAATTTAGGGTCACGCTGTGTACCCCGCTAATTTACCTAGAATTATTTCCTGTGATAGGGTACACTATAAGCCCTGTATATAATACGTGGTCCAATTTACAAATTATAGGTCAATATTAAGGTCCGATACCGTGCCTGTTAGTTAGCATAGAAAAATGTCTTTGAATTTTTAAAGCATTTTAGAACGCTTATTTCCTCATTTTAAGCTTCTCAGAACACTTTATTTCGCATAGGCATACATAGTAAACTTTAGGTCACTCTGCGTACCCCCTAATTGACCTATAATTATTTCCTGTGGAAGGGTACACTATAACCCTGTAATATAATACGTGGTCCAATTTACAAATTATAGGTCAATATAAGGTCCGATACCGTGCCGTTAGTTAACATAGAAAAGTGTCTTCGTATTTCCTTGTTTTAATGCACTAGTTTAAAATATACATAGTGTACCCCCTAATTGACCTATAATTATTTCCTGTGGTAGGGTACACTATTACCCTGTAATATAATACCTGGTCCAATTTAAATATTATGGGTCAATATTAAGGTCTGATATTGCGCCTTGCGTTAGTTAAAAATTGAAAGATGTCTTTGAATTTTTAAGCATTTTTGAACGCTTATTTCTTCATTTTAAGCATCTCAGAACACTCTATTTCGCATAGGCATACATAGTAAAATTTAGGGTCACGCTGTGTACCCCCTAATTGACCTAAAATTATTTCCTGTGGTAGGGTACACTATTACCCTGTAATATAATAGGTGGTCCAATTTAAAAATTATAGGTCAATATTAAGGTCCGATGCCGTGCCGTTAGTTAACATAGAAAAGTGTCTTCGTTATTTTCTTGTTTTAATGCACTATTAAAACATACATAGTGTACCCCCTAATTGACCTATAATTATTTCCTGTTGTAGGGTACACTATTACCCTGTAATATAATACCTGGTCCAATTGAAATATTATGGTTCCATATTAAGGTCTGATATCGCGCCTTGCGTTAGTTAACCATTGAAAGATGTCTTTGAATTTTTAAAGCATTTTAGAACCGCTTATTTCTTCATTTTAAGCTGCTCAGAACACTCTATTTCGCATAGGCCATACATAGTAAATTTTAGGGTCTGCTGTGTACCTCCTAATTGACCTATAATTATTTCCTGTGGTAAGATACACTATTACCCTGTAATATAATACGTGGTACAATTTAAAAATTATAGGTCAATATTAAGGTCCGATACCGTGCCGTTAGTTAACATAGAAAAGTGTCTTCGTATTTCCTTGTTTTAATGCACTATTTAAAATATACATAGTGTACCCCCTAATTGACCTATAATTATTTCCTGTGGTAGGGTGCACTATTACCCTGTAATATAATACCTGGTCCAATTAAATATTATGGGTCAATATTAAGGTCTGTTATTGCGCCTTGCGCTAGTTAACCATTGAAAGATGTCTTTGAATTTTTAAAGCATTTTAGAACGCTTATTTCTTCATTTTAAGCTTCTCAGAACACTTTATTTCGCATAGGCATACATAGTAAAATTTAGGGGTCACGCTGTGTACCCCTAAATGACCTATAATTATTTCCTGTGGTAGGGCACACTATTACCCTGTAATATAATACGTGGTCCAATTTAAAATTATAGGTCAATATTAGGTCCGATACCGTGCGTTAGTTAACATAGAAAAATGTCTTTGAATTTTTAAAGCATTTTAGAACGCTTATTTCCTCATTTTAAGCTCTCAGAACACTTTATTTCGCATAGGCATACATAGTAAACTTTAGGGTCACTCTGTGTCTCCCCTAATTGACCTATAATTATTTCCTGTGGTAGGGTACACTATAACCCTGTAATATAATACGTGGTTCAGTTTAAAAATTATAGGTCAATATTAAGGTCCGATACCGTGCCGTTAGTTAACATAGAAAAGTGTCTTCGTATTTCCTTGTTTTAATGCACTATTTAAAATATACATAGTGTACCCCCTAATTGACCTATATTATTTCCTGTGTAGGGTACACTATTACCCTGTAATATAATACCTGGTCCAATTTAAATATTATGGGTCAATATTAAGGTCTGATATTGCGCCTTGCGTTAGTTAACCATTGAAAGATGTCTTTGAATTTTTAAAGCATTTTAGAACGCTTATTTCTTCATTTTAAGCTTCTCAGAACACTTTATTTCGCATAGGCATACATAGTAAATTTAGGGTCACGCTGTGTACCCCCTAAATGACTTATAATTGATTTCCTGTGGTAGGGCACACCAATTACCCTGTAATATAATACGTGGTCCAATTTAAAAATTATAGGTCAATATTAAGGTCCGATACTGTGCCGTTAGTTAACATAGAAAAATGTCTTTGAATTTTTAAAGCATTTTAGAACGCTTATTTCCTCATTTTAAGCTTCTCAAGAACACTTTATTTCGCATAGGCATACATAGTAAACTTTAGGGTCACTCTGTGTACCCCCTAATTGACCTATAATTATTTCCTGTGGTAGGGTACACTACTACCCTGTAATATAATACCTGGTCCAATTTAAATATTATGGGTCAATATTAAGGTCTGATATTGCGCCTTGCGTTAGTTAACCATTGAAAGATGTCTTTGAATTTTTAAAGCATTTTAGAACGCTTATTTCTTCATTTTAAGCATCTCAGAAACACTCTATTTCGCATAGAGCATATATAGTAAACTTTAGGGTCACTCTGTGTACCCCCTAATTGAACCTATAATTATTTCCTGTGGGTAGGGTACACTATAACCCTGTAATATAATACATGGTCAAATTTAAAAATATAGGTCAATATTAAGGTCCGATACCGTGCCGTTAGTTAACATAGAAAAGTGTCTTCGTATTTCCTTGTTTTAATGCACTATTAAAATATACACTAGTGTACCCCCTAATTGACCTATAATTATTTCCTGTGGTAGGGTACACTATTACCCTGTAATTATAATACCTGGTCCATTTAAATATTATGGGTCAATATTAAGGTCTGATATTGCGCCTAGCGTTAGTTAACCATTGAAAGATGTCTTTGAATTTTTAAAGCATTTTAGAACGCTTATTTCATCATTTTAAGCTTCTCAGAACACTTTATTTCGCATAGGCATACATAGTAAACTTTAGGGTCACACTGTGTACCCCCTAATTGACCTAAAATTATTTCCTGTGGTAGGGTACATTATTATCATGTAATATAATACGTTGGTCCAATTTAAAAATTATAGGTCAATATTAAGGTCCGATACCGGGCCGTTAGTTAACATAGAAAAGTGTCTTCGTATTTCCTTGTTTTAATGCACTATTAAAATATACATAGTGTACCCCCTAATTGACCTATAATTTTTTCCTGTGGTAGGGTACACTATTACCCCGTAATATAATACCTGGTCCAATTCAAATATTATGGGTCAATATTAAGGTCTGATATTAAGCCTTGCGCTAGTTAACCATTGAAAGATGTCTTTGAATTTTTAAGCATTTTAGAACGCTAATTTCTTCATTTAAGCTTCTCAGAACACTCTATTTCGCATAGGCATACATAGTAAACTTTAGGGTCACGCTGTGTACCCTCTAATTGACCTATAATTATTTCCTGTGGTAGGGTACACTATTACCCTATAATATAATACGTGTCCAATTTAAAATTATAGGTCAATATTAAGATCCGATACCGTGCCGTTAGTTAACATAGAAAAGTGTCTTCGTATTTCCTTGTTTTAATGCACTATTTAAAATATACATAGTGTACCCCCTAATTGACCTATAATTATATCCTGTGGTAGGGTACACTATTACCCTGTAATATAATACCTGGTCCAATTTAAATATTATGGGTCAATATTAAGGTCTGATATTGCGCTTGCGTTAGTTAACCATTGAAAGATATCTTGAATTTTTTAAAGCATTTTAGAACGCTTATTTCTTCATTTTAAGCTTCTCAGAACACTTTATTTCGCTAGGCATACATAGTAAATTTTAGGGTCACGCTGTGTACCCCCTAAATGACCTATAATTATTTCCTGTGGTAGGGCACACTATTACCCTGTAATATAATACGTGGTCCAATTTAAAATATAGGTCAATATTAAGGTCCGATACCGTGCCGTTAGTTAACATAGAAAAATGTCTTTGAATTTTTAAAGCATTTTAGAACGCTTATTTCCTCATTTTAAGCTTCTCAGAACACTTTATTTCGCATAGGCATAAATAGTAAACTTTAGGGTCACTCTGTGTACCCCCTAATTGACCTATAATTATTTCCTGTGGTAGGGTACACTATAACCCTGTAATATAATACGTGGTCCAGTTTAAAAATTATAGGTCAATATTAAGGTCCGATACCGTGCCGTTAGTTAACATAGAAAAGTGTCTTCGTATTTCCTTGTTTTAATGCACTATTTAAAATATACATAGTGTACCCCCTAATTGACCTATAATTATTTCCTGTGGCAAGGGTACACTATTACCCTGTAATATAATACCTGGTCCAATTTAAATATTATGGGACAATATTAAGGTCTGATATTGCGCCTTGCGTTAGTTAACCATTGAAAGATGTCTTTGAATTTTTAAAGCATTTTAGAACGCTTATTTCTTCATTTAAGCATCTCAGAACACTCTATTTCGCATAGGCATACATAGTAAACTTAGGGTCACACTGTGTACCCCCTAATTGACCTAAAATTATTTCCTGTGGTAGGGTACATTATTATCATGTAATATAATACGTGGTCCAATTTAAAAATTATAGGTCAATATTAAGGGTCCGGATACCGGGCCGTTAGTTAACATAGAAAAGTGTCTTCGTATTTCCTTGTTTTAATGCACTATTTAAAATATACATAGTGTACCCCCTAATTGACCTATAATTATTTCCTGTGGTAGGGTACACTATTACCCCGTAATATAATACCTGGTCCAATTCAAATATTATGGGTCAATATTAAGGTCAGATATAAGCCTTGCGTTAGTCTAACCATAGAAAGATGTCTTTGAATTTTTAAAGCATTTTAGAACGCTAATTTCTTCATTTTAAGCTTCCTCAGAACACTCTATTTCGCATAGGCATACATAGTAAACTTTAGGGTCACGCTGTGTACCCTCTAATTTGACCTATAATTATTTCCTGTGGTAGGGTTACACTATTACCCTATAATATAATACGTGGTCCAATTTAAAAATTATAGGTTCAATATTAAGATCCGATACCCGTGCCGTTAGTTAACATAGAAAAGTGTCTTCGTATTTCCTTGTTTTAATGCACTATTTAAAATATACATAGTGTACCCCCTAATTGACCTATAATTATTTCCTGTGGTAGGGTACACTATTACCCCGTAATATAATACCTGGTCTCAATTCAAATATTATGGGTCAATATTAAGGTCAGATATTAAGCCTTGCGTTAGTTAACCATTGAAGATGTCTTTGAATTTTAAAGCATTTAGACGCTAATTTCTTCATTTTAAGCTTCTCAGAACACTCTATTTCGCATAGGCATACATAGTAAACTTTAGGGTCACGCTGTGTACCCTCTAATTGACCTATAATTATTTCCTGTGGTAGGGTACACTATTACCCTATAATATAATACGTGGTCCAATTTAAAAATTATAGGTCAATATTAAGATCCTATTACCGTGCCGTTAGTTAACATAGAAAAGTGTCTTCGTATTTCCTTGTTTTAATGCACTATTTAAAATATACATAGTGTACCCCCTAATTGACCTATAATTATTTCCTGTGGTAGGGTACACTATTACCCTGTAATATAATACCTGGTCCAATTTAAATATTATGGGTCAATATTAAGGTCTGATATTGCGCCTTGCGCTAGTTAACCATTGAAAGATGTCTTTGAATTTTTAAAGCATTTTAGAACGCTTATTTCTTCATTTTAAGCTTCTCAGAACACTCTATTTCGCATAAGCATACATAGTAAACTTTAGGGTCACGCTGTGTACCCCCTAATTGACCTATAATTATTTCCTGTGGTAGGATACACTATAACCCTGTAATATAATACGTGGTCCAATTTAAAAATTATAGGTCAATATTAAGGTCCGATACCGTGCCGTTAGTTAACATAGAAAAGTGTCTTCGAATTTCCTTGTTTTAATGCACTATTTAAAATATAAATAGTGTACCCCCTAATTGACCTATAATTATTTCCTGTGGTAGGGTACACTATTACCCTCAGATATAATACCTGGTTCAAGTTAAATATTATGGGTCAATATTAAGGTCTGATATTGCGCCTTGCGTTAGTTAACCATTGAAAGATGTCTTTGAATTTTTAAAGCATTTTAGAACGCTTATTTCTTCATTTTAAGCATCTCAGAACACTCTATTTCGCATAGGCATACATAGTAAAATTTAGGGTCACGCTGTGAACCCCCTAAATTACCTATAATTATATCCTGTGGTAGGGTACACTATTACCCTGTAATATAATACGTGGTCCAATTTAAAAATTATAGGTCAATATTAAGGTCCGATACCGTGCCGTTAGTTAACATAGAAAAATGTCTTTGAATTTTTAAAGCATTTTAGAACGCTTATTTCCTCATTTTAAGCTTCTCAGAACACTTTATTTCGCATAGGCATACATAGTAAACTTTAGGGTCACGCTGTGTACCCCCTAATTGACCTATAATTATTTCCTTTGGAAGGGTACACTATTACCCTGTAATATAATACCTGGTCCAATTTAAATATTATGGGTCAATATTAAGGTCTGATATTGCGCCTTGCGTTAGTTAACCATTGAAAGATGTCTTTGAATTTTTAAAGCATTTTAGAACGCTTATTTCTTCATTTTAAGCTTCTCAGAACACTCTATTTCGCATAGGCATACATAGTAAAATTTAGGGTCACGCTGTGTACCCCCTAAATGACCTATAATTATTTCCTGTGGTAGGGTACACTATTACCCTGTAATATAATACGTGTTCCAATTTAAAAATTATAGGTCAATATTAAGTTCCGATACCGTGCCGTTATTTAACATTGAAAAATGTCTTCGTATTTCCTTGTTTTAATGCACTATTTAAAATATTCATAGTGTACCCCCTAATTGACCTATAATTATTTCCTGTGGTAGGGTACACTATTACCCTGTAATACAATACCTGGTTCAATTTAAATATTATGGGTCAATATTAAGGTTTGATATTGCGCCTTGCGTTAGTTAACCATTGAAAGATGTCTTTGAATTTTTAAAGCATTTTAGAACGCTTATTTCTTCATTTTAAGCTTCTCAGAACACTTTATTTCGCATAGCAATACATAGTAAACTTTAGGGTCACGCTGTGTACCCCCTAATTGACCTATAATTATTTCCTGTGGTAGGGTACACTATTACCCTGTAATATAAAAGGTGGTCCAATTTAAAAATTATAGGTCAATATTAAGGTCCGATACCGTGCCGTTAGTTAGCATAGAAAAATGTCTTTGAATTTTTAAAGCATTTTAGAACGCTTATTTCCTCATTTTAAGCTTCTCAGAACACTTCATTTCGCATAGGCATACATAGAAAACTTTAGGGTCACTCTGCGTACCCCCTAATTGACCTATAATTATTTCCTGTGGTAGGGTACACTATAACTCTGTAATATAATACGTGGTCCAATTTAAAAATTATAGGTCAATATTAAGGTCCGATACCGTGCCGTTAGTTAACATAGAAAAGTGTCTTCGTATTTCCTTGTTTTAATGCACTATTTAAAATATACATAGTGTACCCCCTAATTGACCTATAATTATTTCCTGTGGTAGGGTACACTATTACCCTGTAATATAATACCTGGTCCAATTTAAATATTATGGGTCAATATTAAGGTCTGATATTGCGCCTTGCGTTAGTTAACCATTGAAAGATGTCTTTGAATTTTTAAAGCATTTTAGAACGCTTATTTCTTCATTTTAAGCATCTCAGAACACTCTATTTCGCATAGGCATACATAGTAAAATTTAGGGTCACGCTGTGTACCCCCTAAATGACCTATAATTATATCCTGTGGTAGGGTACACTATTACCCTGTAATATAATACGTGGTCCAATTTAAAAATTATAGGTCAATATTAAGGTCCAATACCGTGCCGTTAGTTAACATAGAAAAATGTCTTTGAATTTTTAAAGCATTTTAGAACGCTTATTTCCTCATTTTAAGCTTCTCAGAACACTTTATTTCGCATAGGCATACATAGTAAACTTTAGGGTCACGCTGTGTACCCCCTAATTGACCTATAATTATTTCCTGTGGTAGGGTACACTATTACCCTGTAATACAATACCTGGTTCAGTTTAAATATTATGGGTCAATATTAAGGTTTGATATTGCGCCTTGCGTTAGTTAACCATTGAAAGATGTCTTTGAATTTTTAAAGCATTTTAGAACGCTTATTTCTTCATTTTAAGCTTCTCAGAACACTTCATTTCGCATAGGCATACATAGAAAACTTTAGGGTCACTCTGCGTACCCCCTAATTGACCTATAATTATTTCCTGTGGTAGGGTACACTATAACCCTGTAATATAATACGTGGTCCAATTTAAAAATTATAGGTCAATATTAAGGTCCGATACCGTGCCGTTAGTACATAGTGTACCCCCTAATTGACCTATAATTATTTCCTGTGGTAGGGTACACTATTACCCTGTAATATAATACCTGGTCCAATTTAAATATTATGGGTCAATATTAAGGTCCGATACCGTGCCGTTAGTTAACATAGAAAAATGTCTTTGAATTTTTAAAGCATTTTAGAACGCTTATTTCCTCATTTTAAGCTTCTCAGAACACTTTATTTCGCATAGGCATACATAGTAAACTTTAGGGTCACGCTGTGTACCCCCTAATTGACCTATAATTATTTCCTGTGGTAGGGTACACTATTACCCTGTAATATAATACGTGTTCCAATTTAAAAATTATAGGTCAATATTAAGTTCCGATACCGTGCCGTTATTTAACATTGAAAAATGTCTTCGTATTTCCTTGTTTTAATGCACTATTTAAAATATTCATAGTGTACCCCCTAATTGACCTATAAATATTTCCTGTGGTAGGGTACACTATTACCCTGTAATACAATACCTGGTTCAATTTAAATATTATGGGTCAATATTAAGGTTTGATATTGCGCCTTGCGTTAGTTAACCATTGAAAGATGTCTTTGAATTTTTAAAGCATTTTAGAACGCTTATTTCTTCATTTTAAGCTTCTCAGAACACTTTATTTCGCATAGCAATACATAGTAAACTTTAGGGTCACGCTGTGTACCCCCTAATTGACCTATAATTATTTCCTGTGGTAGGGTACACTATTACCCTGTAATATAAAAGGTGGTCCAATTTAAAAATTATAGGTCAATATTAAGGTCCGATACCGTGCCGTTAGTTAGCATAGAAAAATGTCTTTGAATTTTTAAAGCATTTTAGAACGCTTATTTCCTCATTTTAAGCTTCTCAGAATACTTCATTTCGCATAGGCATACATAGAAAACTTTAGGGTCACTCTGCGTACCCCCTAATTGACCTATAAATATTTCCTGTGGTAGGGTACACTATAACCCTGTAATATAATACGTGGTCCAATTTAAAAATTATAGGTCAATATTAAGGTCCGATACCGTGCCGTTAGTTAACATAGAAAAGTGTCTTCGTATTTCCTTGTTTTAATGCACTATTTAAAATATACATAGTGTACCCCCTAATTGACCTATAATTATTTCCTGTGGTAGGGTACACTATTACCCTGTAATATAATACCTGGTCCAATTTAAATATTATGGGTCAATATTAAGGTCTGATATTGCGCCTTGCGTTAGTTAACCATTGAAAGATGTCTTTGAATTTTTAAAGCATTTTAGAACGCTTATTTCTTCATTTTAAGCATCTCAGAACACTCTATTTCGCATAGGCATATATAGTAAAATTAAGGGTCACGCTGTGTACCCCCTAAATGACCTATAATTATATCCTGTGGTAGGGTACACTATTACCCTGTAATATAATACGTGGTCCAATTTAAAAATTATAGGTCAATATTAAGGTCCAATACCGTGCCGTTAGTTAACATAGAAAAATGTCTTTGAATTTTTAAAGCATTTTAGAACGCTTATTTCCTCATTTTAAGCTTCTCAGAACACTTTATTTCGCATAGGCATACATAGTAAACTTTAGGGTCACGCTGTGTACCCCCTAATTGACCTATAATTATTTCCTGTGGTAGGGTACAATATTACCCTGTAATACAATACCTGGTTCAGTTTAAATATTATGGGTCAATATTAAGGTTTGATATTGCGCCTTGCGTTAGTTAACCATTGAAAGATGTCTTTGAATTTTTAAAGCATTTTAGAACGCTTATTTCTTCATTTTAAGCTTCTCAGTACACTTCATTTCGCATAGGCATACATAGAAAACTTTAGGGTCACTCTGCGTACCCCCTAATTGACCTATAATTATTTCCTGTGGTAGGGTACACTATAACCCTGTAATATAATACGTGGTCCAATTTAAAAATTATAGGTCAATATTAAGGTCCGATACCGTGCCGTTAGTACATAGTGTACCCCCTAATTGACCTATAATTATTTCCTGTGGTAGGGTACACTATTACCCTGTAATATAATACCTGGTCCAATTTAAATATTATGGGTCAATATTAAGGTCCGATACCGTGCCGTTAGTTAACATAGAAAAATGTCTTTGAATTTTTAAAGCATTTTAGAACGCTTATTTCCTCATTTTAAGCTTCTCAGAACACTTTATTTCGCATAGGCATACATAGTAAACTTTAGGGTCACGCTGTGTACCCCCTAATTGACCTATAATTATTTCCTGTGGTAGGGTACACTATTACCCTGTAATATAATACGTGTTCCAATTTAAAAATTATAGGTCAATATTAAGTTCCGATACCGTGCCGTTATTTAACATTGAAAAATGT
Source organism: Parasteatoda tepidariorum (assembly GCF_982258835.1). Classification (NCBI taxonomy): domain Eukaryota; kingdom Metazoa; phylum Arthropoda; class Arachnida; order Araneae; family Theridiidae; genus Parasteatoda; species Parasteatoda tepidariorum. The sequence continues at coordinate 219,684 of NW_028257406.1, read as the reverse complement.
CTTCGTATTTCCTTGTTTTAATGCACTATTTAAAATATTCATAGTGTACCCCCTAATTGACCTATAAATATTTCCTGTGGTAGGGTACACTATTACCCTGTAATACAATACCTGGTTCAATTTAAATATTATGGGTCAATATTAAGGTTTGATATTGCGCCTTGCGTTAGTTAACCATTGAAAGATGTCTTTGAATTTTTAAAGCATTTTAGAACGCTTATTTCTTCATTTTAAGCTTCTCCAGAACACTTTATTTCGCATAGCAATACATAGTAAACTTTAGGGTCACGCTGTGTACCCCCTAATTGACCTATAATTATTTCCTGTGGTAGGGTACACTATTACCCTGTAATATAAAAGGTGGTCCAATTTAAAAATTATAGGTCAATATTAAGGTCCGATACCGTGCCGTTAGTTAGCATAGAAAAATGTCTTTGAATTTTTAAAGCATTTTAGAACGCTTATTTCCTCATTTTAAGCTTCTCAGAATACTTCATTTCGCATAGGCATACATAGAAAACTTTAGGGTCACTCTGCGTACCCCCTAATTGACCTATAAATATTTCCTGTGGTAGGGTACACTATAACCCTGTAATATAATACGTGGTCCAATTTAAAAATTATAGGTCAATATTAAGGTCCGATACCGTGCCGTTAGTTAACATAGAAAAGTGTCTTCGTATTTCCTTGTTTTAATGCACTATTTAAAATATACATAGTGTACCCCCTAATTGACCTATAATTATTTCCTGTGGTAGGGTACACTATTACCCTGTAATATAATACCTGGTCCAATTTAAATATTATGGGTCAATATTAAGGTCTGATATTGCGCCTTGCGTTAGTTAACCATTGAAAGATGTCTTTGAATTTTTAAAGCATTTTAGAACGCTTATTTCTTCATTTTAAGCATCTCAGAACACTCTATTTCGCATAGGCATATATAGTAAAATTTAGGGTCACGCTGTGTACCCCCTAAATGACCTATAATTATATCCTGTGGTAGGGTACACTATTACCCTGTAATATAATACGTGGTCCAATTTAAAAATTATAGGTCAATATTAAGGTCCAATACCGTGCCGTTAGTTAACATAGAAAAATGTCTTTGAATTTTTAAAGCATTTTAGAACGCTTATTTCCTCATTTTAAGCTTCTCAGAACACTTTATTTCGCATAGGCATACATAGTAAACTTTAGGGTCACGCTGTGTACCCCCTAATTGACCTATAATTATTTCCTGTGGTAGGGTACAATATTACCCTGTAATACAATACCTGGTTCAGTTTAAATATTATGGGTCAATATTAAGGTTTGATATTGCGCCTTGCGTTAGTTAACCATTGAAAGATGTCTTTGAATTTTTAAAGCATTTTAGAACGCTTATTTCTTCATTTTAAGCTTCTCAGAACACTTCATTTCGCATAGGCATACATAGAAAACTTTAGGGTCACTCTGCGTACCCCCTAATTGACCTATAATTATTTCCTGTGGTAGGGTACACTATAACCCTGTAATATAATACGTGGTCCAATTTAAAAATTATAGGTCAATATTAAGGTCCGATACCGTGCCGTTAGTACATAGTGTACCCCCTAATTGACCTATAATTATTTCCTGTGGTAGGGTACACTATTACCCTGTAATATAATACCTGGTCCAATTTAAATATTATGGGTCAATATTAAGGTCCGATACCGTGCCGTTAGTTAACATAGAAAAATGTCTTTGAATTTTTAAAGCATTTTAGAACGCTTATTTCCTCATTTTAAGCTTCTCAGAACACTTTATTTCGCATAGGCATACATAGTAAACTTTAGGGTCACGCTGTGTACCCCCTAATTGACCTATAATTATTTCCTGTGGTAGGGTACACTATTACCCTGTAATATAATACGTGTTCCAATTTAAAAATTATAGGTCAATATTAAGTTCCGATACCGTGCCGTTATTTAACATTGAAAAATGTCTTCGTATTTCCTTGTTTTAATGCACTATTTAAAATATTCATAGTGTACCCCCTAATTGACCTATAATTATTTCCTGTGGTAGGGTACACTATTACCCTGTAATACAATACCTGGTTCAATTTAAATATTATGGGTCAATATTAAGGTTTGATATTGCGCCTTGCGTTAGTTAACCATTGAAAGATGTCTTTGAATTTTTAAAGCATTTTAGAACGCTTATTTCTTCATTTTAAGCTTCTCAGAACACTTTATTTCGCATAGCAATACATAGTAAACTTTAGGGTCACGCTGTGTACCCCCTAATTGACCTATAATTATTTCCTGTGGTAGGGTACACTATTACCCTGTAATATAATACGTGGTCCAATTTAAAATTATAGGTCAATATTAAGGTCCAATACCGTGCCGTTAGTTAACATAGAAAAATGTCTTTGAATTTTTAAAGCATTTTAGAACGCTTATTTCCTCATTTTAAGCTTCTCAGAACACTTTATTTCGCATAGGCATACATAGTAAACTTTAGGGTCACGCTGTGTACCCCCTAATTGACCTATAATTATTTCCTGTGGTAGGGTACACTATAACCCTGTAATATAATACGTGGTCCAATTTAAAAATTATAGGTCAATATTAAGGTCCGATACCGTGCCGTTAGTACATAGTGTACCCCCTAATTGACCTATAATTATTTCCTGTGGTAGGGTACACTATTACCCTGTAATATAATACCTGGTCCAATTTAAATATTATGGGTCAATATTAAGGTCCGATACCGTGCCGTTAGTTAACATAGAAAAATGTCTTTGAATTTTTAAAGCATTTTAGAACGCTTATTTCCTCATTTTAAGCTTCTCAGAACACTTTATTTCGCATAGGCATACATAGTAAACTTTAGGGTCACGCTGTGTACCCCCTAATTGACCTATAATTATTTCCTGTGGTAGGGTACACTATTACCCTGTAATATAATACGTGTTCCAATTTAAAAATTATAGGTCAATATTAAGTTCCGATACCGTGCCGTTATTTAACATTGAAAAATGTCTTCGTATTTCCTTGTTTTAATGCACTATTTAAAATATTCATAGTGTACCCCCTAATTGACCTATAAATATTTCCTGTGGTAGGGTACACTATTACCCTGTAATACAATACCTGGTTCAATTTAAAAATTATAGGTCAATATTAAGGTCCGATACCGTGCCGTTAGTTAGCATAGAAAAATGTCTTTGAATTTTTAAAGCATTTTAGAACGCTTATTTCCTCATTTTAAGCTTCTCAGAATACTTCATTTCGCATAGGCATACATAGAAAACTTTAGGGTCACTCTGCGTACCCCCTAATTGACCTATAAATATTTCCTGTGGTAGGGTACACTATAACCCTGTAATATAATACGTGGTCCAATTTAAAAATTATAGGTCAATATTAAGGTCCGATACCGTGCCGTTAGTTAACATAGAAAAGTGTCTTCGTATTTCCTTGTTTTAATGCACTATTTAAAATATACATAGTGTACCCCCTAATTGACCTATAATTATTTCCTGTGGTAGGGTACACTATTACCCTGTAATATAATACCTGGTCCAATTTAAATATTATGGGTCAATATTAAGGTCTGATATTGCGCCTTGCGTTAGTTAACCATTGAAAGATGTCTTTGAATTTTTAAAGCATTTTAGAACGCTTATTTCTTCATTTTAAGCATCTCAGAACACTCTATTTCGCATAGGCATATATAGTAAAATTTAGGGTCACGCTGTGTACCCCCTAAATGACCTATAATTATATCCTGTGGTAGGGTACACTATTACCCTGTAATATAATACGTGGTCCAATTTAAAAATTATAGGTCAATATTAAGGTCCAATACCGTGCCGTTAGTTAACATAGAAAAATGTCTTTGAATTTTTAAAGCATTTTAGAACGCTTATTTCCTCATTTTAAGCTTCTCAGAACACTTTATTTCGCATAGGCATACATAGTAAACTTTAGGGTCACGCTGTGTACCCCCTAATTGACCTATAATTATTTCCTGTGGTAGGGTACACTATTACCCTGTAATACAATACCTGGTCCAATTTAAAAATTATAGGTCAATATTAAGGTCCGATACCGTGCCGTTAGTACATAGTGTACCCCCTAATTGACCTATAATTATTTCCTGTGGTAGGGTACACTATTACCCTGTAATATAATACCTGGTCCAATTTAAATATTATGGGTCAATATTAAGGTCTGATACCGTGCCGTTAGTTAACATAGAAAAATGTCTTTGAATTTTTAAAGCATTTTAGAACGCTTATTTCCTCATTTTAAGCTTCTCAGAACACTTTATTTCGCATAGGCATACATAGTAAACTTTAGGGTCACGCTGTGTACCCCCTAATTGACCTATAATTATTTCCTGTGGTAGGGTACACTATTACCCTGTAATATAATACGTGTTCCAATTTAAAAATTATAGGTCAATATTAAGTTCCGATACCGTGCCGTTATTTAACATTGAAAAATGTCTTCGTATTTCCTTGTTTTAATGCACTATTTAAAATATTCATAGTGTACCCCCTAATTGACCTATAATTATTTCCTGTGGTAGGGTACACTATTACCCTGTAATACAATACCTGGTTCAATTTAAATATTATGGGTCAATATTAAGGTTTGATATTGCGCCTTGCGTTAGTTAACCATTGAAAGATGTCTTTGAATTTTTAAAGCATTTTAGAACGCTTATTTCTTCATTTTAAGCTTCTCAGAACACTTTATTTCGCATAGCAATACATAGTAAACTTTAGGGTCACGCTGTGTACCCCCTAATTGACCTATAATTATTTCCTGTGGTAGGGTACACTATTACCCTGTAATATAATACCTGGTCCAATTTAAATATTATGGGTCAATATTAAGGTCCGATACCGTGCCGTTAGTTAACATAGAAAAATGTCTTTGAATTTTTAAAGCATTTTAGAACGCTTATTTCCTCATTTTAAGCTTCTCAGAACACTTTATTTCGCATAGGCATACATAGTAAACTTTAGGGTCACGCTGTGTACCCCCTAATTGACCTATAATTATTTCCTTTGGTGGGGTACACTATTACCCTGTAATATAATACCTGGTCCAATTTAAATATTATGGGTCAATATTAAGGTCTGATATTGCGCCTTGCGTTAGTTAACCATTGAAAGATGTCTTTGAATTTTTAAAGCATTTTAGAACGCTTATTTCTTCATTTTAAGCTTCTCAGAGCACTCTATTTCGCATAGGCATACATAGTAAAATTTAGGGTCACGCTGTGTACCCCCTAAATGACCTATAATTATTTCCTGTGGTAGGGCACACTATTACCCTGTAATATAATACGTGGTCTAATTTAAAAATTATAGGTCAATATTAAGTTCCGATACCGTGCCGTTAGTTAACATTGAAAAATGTCTTCGTATTTCCTTGTTTTAATGCACTATTTAAAATATTCATAGTGTACCCCCTAATTGACCTATAATTATTTCCTGTGGTAGGGTACACTATTACCCTGTAATACAATACCTGGTTCAATTTAAATATTATGGGTCAATATTAAGGTTTGATATTGCGCCTTGCGTTAGTTAACCATTGAAAGATGTCTTTGAATTTTTAAAGCATTTTAGAACGCTTATTTCTTCATTTTAAGCTTCTCAGAACACTTTATTTCGCATAGCAATACATAGTAAACTTTAGGGTCACGCTGTGTACCCCCTAATTGACCTATAATTATTTCCTGTGGTAGGGTACACTATTACCCTGTAATATAAAAGGTGGTCCAATTTAAAAATTATAGGTCAATATTAAGGTCCGATACCGTGCCGTTAGTTAGCATAGAAAAATGTCTTTGAATTTTTAAAGCATTTTAGAACGCTTATTTCCTCATTTTAAGCTTCTCAGAACACTTCATTTCGCATAGGCATACATAGAAAACTTTAGGGTCACTCTGCGTACCCCCTAATTGACCTATAATTATTTCCTGTGGTAGGGTACACTATAACCCTGTAATATAATACGTGGTCCAATTTAAATATTATGGGTCAATATTAAGGTCTGATATTGCGCCTTGCGTTAGTTAACCATTGAAAGATGTCTTTGAATTTTTAAAGCATTTTAGAACGCTTATTTCTTCATTTTAAGCATCTCAGAACACTCTATTTCGCATAGGCATATATAGTAAAATTTAGGGTCACGCTGTGTACCCCCTAAATGACCTATAATTATATCCTGTGGTAGGGTACACTATTACCCTGTAATATAATACGTGGTCCAATTTAAAAATTATAGGTCAATATTAAGGTCCAATACCGTGCCGTTAGTTAACATAGAAAAATGTCTTTGAATTTTTAAAGCATTTTAGAACGCTTATTTCCTCATTTTAAGCTTCTCAGAACACTTTATTTCGCATAGGCATACATAGTAAACTTTAGGGTCACGCTGTGTACCCCCTAATTGACCTATAATTATTTCCTGTGGTAGGGTACAATATTACCCTGTAATACAATACCTGGTTCAGTTTAAATATTATGGGTCAATATTAAGGTTTGATATTGCGCCTTGCGTTAGTTAACCATTGAAAGATGTCTTTGAATTTTTAAAGCATTTTAGAACGCTTATTTCTTCATTTTAAGCTTCTCAGAACACTTCATTTCGCATAGGCATACATAGAAAACTTTAGGGTCACTCTGCGTACCCCCTAATTGACCTATAATTATTTCCTGTGGTAGGGTACACTATAACCCTGTAATATAATACGTGGTCCAATTTAAAAATTATAGGTCAATATTAAGGTCCGATACCGTGCCGTTAGTACATAGTGTACCCCCTAATTGACCTATAATTATTTCCTGTGGTAGGGTACACTATTACCCTGTAATATAATACCTGGTCCAATTTAAATATTATGGGTCAATATTAAGGTCCGATACCGTGCCGTTAGTTAACATAGAAAAATGTCTTTGAATTTTTAAAGCATTTTAGAACGCTTATTTCCTCATTTTAAGCTTCTCAGAACACTTTATTTCGCATAGGCATACATAGTAAACTTTAGGGTCACGCTGTGTACCCCCTAATTGACCTATAATTATTTCCTGTGGTAGGGTACACTATTACCCTGTAATATAATACGTGTTCCAATTTAAAAATTATAGGTCAATATTAAGTTCCGATACCGTGCCGTTATTTAACATTGAAAAATGTCTTCGTATTTCCTTGTTTTAATGCACTATTTAAAATATTCATAGTGTACCCCCTAATTGACCTATAAATATTTCCTGTGGTAGGGTACACTATTACCCTGTAATACAATACCTGGTTCAATTTAAAAATTATAGGTCAATATTAAGGTCCGATACCGTGCCGTTAGTTAGCATAGAAAAATGTCTTTGAATTTTTAAAGCATTTTAGAACGCTTATTTCCTCATTTTAAGCTTCTCAGAATACTTCATTTCGCATAGGCATACATAGAAAACTTTAGGGTCACTCTGCGTACCCCCTAATTGACCTATAAATATTTCCTGTGGTAGGGTACACTATAACCCTGTAATATAATACGTGGTCCAATTTAAAAATTATAGGTCAATATTAAGGTCCGATACCGTGCCGTTAGTTAACATAGAAAAGTGTCTTCGTATTTCCTTGTTTTAATGCACTATTTAAAATATACATAGTGTACCCCCTAATTGACCTATAATTATTTCCTGTGGTAGGGTACACTATTACCCTGTAATATAATACCTGGTCCAATTTAAATATTATGGGTCAATATTAAGGTCTGATATTGCGCCTTGCGTTAGTTAACCATTGAAAGATGTCTTTGAATTTTTAAAGCATTTTAGAACGCTTATTTCTTCATTTTAAGCATCTCAGAACACTCTATTTCGCATAGGCATATATAGTAAAATTTAGGGTCACGCTGTGTACCCCCTAAATGACCTATAATTATATCCTGTGGTAGGGTACACTATTACCCTGTAATATAATACGTGGTCCAATTTAAAAATTATAGGTCAATATTAAGGTCCAATACCGTGCCGTTAGTTAACATAGAAAAATGTCTTTGAATTTTTAAAGCATTTTAGAACGCTTATTTCCTCATTTTAAGCTTCTCAGAACACTTTATTTCGCATAGGCATACATAGTAAACTTTAGGGTCACGCTGTGTACCCCCTAATTGACCTATAATTATTTCCTGTGGTAGGGTACACTATTACCCTGTAATACAATACCTGGTCCAATTTAAAAATTATAGGTCAATATTAAGGTCCGATACCGTGCCGTTAGTACATAGTGTACCCCCTAATTGACCTATAATTATTTCCTGTGGTAGGGTACACTATTACCCTGTAATATAATACCTGGTCCAATTTAAATATTATGGGTCAATATTAAGGTCTGATACCGTGCCGTTAGTTAACATAGAAAAATGTCTTTGAATTTTTAAAGCATTTTAGAACGCTTATTTCCTCATTTTAAGCTTCTCAGAACACTTTATTTCGCATAGGCATACATAGTAAACTTTAGGGTCACGCTGTGTACCCCCTAATTGACCTATAATTATTTCCTGTGGTAGGGTACACTATTACCCTGTAATATAATACGTGTTCCAATTTAAAAATTATAGGTCAATATTAAGTTCCGATACCGTGCCGTTATTTAACATTGAAAAATGTCTTCGTATTTCCTTGTTTTAATGCACTATTTAAAATATTCATAGTGTACCCCCTAATTGACCTATAATTATTTCCTGTGGTAGGGTACACTATTACCCTGTAATACAATACCTGGTTCAATTTAAATATTATGGGTCAATATTAAGGTTTGATATTGCGCCTTGCGTTAGTTAACCATTGAAAGATGTCTTTGAATTTTTAAAGCATTTTAGAACGCTTATTTCTTCATTTTAAGCTTCTCAGAACACTTTATTTCGCATAGCAATACATAGTAAACTTTAGGGTCACGCTGTGTACCCCCTAATTGACCTATAATTATTTCCTGTGGTAGGGTACACTATTACCCTGTAATATAATACCTGGTCCAATTTAAATATTATGGGTCAATATTAAGGTCCGATACCGTGCCGTTAGTTAACATAGAAAAATGTCTTTGAATTTTTAAAGCATTTTAGAACGCTTATTTCCTCATTTTAAGCTTCTCAGAACACTTTATTTCGCATAGGCATACATAGTAAACTTTAGGGTCACGCTGTGTACCCCCTAATTGACCTATAATTATTTCCTTTGGTGGGGTACACTATTACCCTGTAATATAATACCTGGTCCAATTTAAATATTATGGGTCAATATTAAGGTCTGATATTGCGCCTTGCGTTAGTTAACCATTGAAAGATGTCTTTGAATTTTTAAAGCATTTTAGAACGCTTATTTCTTCATTTTAAGCTTCTCAGAGCACTCTATTTCGCATAGGCATACATAGTAAAATTTAGGGTCACGCTGTGTACCCCCTAAATGACCTATAATTATTTCCTGTGGTAGGGCACACTATTACCCTGTAATATAATACGTGGTCTAATTTAAAAATTATAGGTCAATATTAAGTTCCGATACCGTGCCGTTAGTTAACATTGAAAAATGTCTTCGTATTTCCTTGTTTTAATGCACTATTTAAAATATACATAGTGTACCCCCTAATTGACCTATAATTATTTCCTGTGGTAGGGTACACTATTACCCTGTAATACAATACCTGGTTCAATTTAAATATTATGGGTCAATATTAAGGTTTGATATTGCGCCTTGCGTTAGTTAACCATTGAAAGATGTCTTTGAATTTTTAAAGCATTTTAGAACGCTTATTTCTTCATTTTAAGCTTCTCAGAACACTCTATTTCGCATAGGCATACGTAGTAAAATTTAGGGTCACGCTGTGTATCCCCTAAGTGACCTATAATTATTTCCTGTGGTAGGGTACACTATTACCCTCTAATATAATACGTGGTCCAATTTAAAAATTATAGGTCAATATTAAGGTCCGATACCGTGCCGTTAGTTAACATAGAAAAATGTCTTTGAATTTTTAAAGCATTTTGGAACGCTTATTTCCTCATTTTAAGCTTCTCAGAACACTTTATTTCGCATAGGCATACATAGTAAACTTTAGGGTCACTCTGTGTACCCCCTAATTGAAATATAATTATTTCCTGTGGTAGGGTACACTATAACCCTGTAATATAATACGTGGTCCAATTTAAAAATTATAGGTCAATATTAAGGTGCAATACCGTGCCGTTAGTTAACATAGAAAAGTGTCTTCGTATTTTCTTGTTTTAATGCACTATTTAAAACATACATAGTGTACCCCCTAATTGACCTATAATTATTTCCTGTTGTAGGGTACACTATTACCCTGTAATATAATACCTGGTCCAATTGAAATATTATGGTTCCATATTAAGGTCTGATATCGCGCCTTGCGTTAGTTAACCATTGAAAGATGTCTTTGAATTTTTAAAGCATTTTAGAACGCTTATTTCTACATTTTAAGCTTCTCAGAACACTCTATTTCGCATAGGCATACATAGTAAATTTTAGGGTCACGCTGTGTACCACCTAATTGACCTATAATTATTTCCTGTGGTAAGGTACACTATTACCCTGTAATATAATACGTGGTACAATTTAAAAATTATAGGTCAATATTAAGGTCCGATACCGTGCCGTTAGTTAACATAGAAAAGTGTCTTCGTATTTCCTTGTTTTAATGCACTATTTAAAATATACATAGTATACCCCCTAATTGACCTATAATTATTTCCTGTGGTAGGGTACACTATTACCCTGTAATACAATACCTGGTTCAATTTAAATATTATGGGTCAATATTAAGGTTTGATATTGCGCCTTGCGTTAGTTAACCATTGAAAGATGTCTTTGAATTTTTAAAGCATTTTAGAACGCTTATTTCTTCATTTTAAGCTTCTCAGAACACTTTATTTCGCATAGCAATACATAGTAAACTTTAGGGTCACGCTGTGTACCCCCTAATTGACCTATAATTATTTCCTGTGGTAGGGTACACTATTACCCTGTAATATAAAAGGTGGTCCAATTTAAAAATTATAGGTCAATATTAAGGTCCGATACCGTGCCGTTAGTTAGCATAGAAAAATGTCTTTGAATTTTTAAAGCATTTTAGAACGCTTATTTCCTCATTTTAAGCTTCTCAGAACACTTCATTTCGCATAGGCATACATAGAAAACTTTAGGGTCACTCTGCGTACCCCCTAATTGACCTATAATTATTTCCTGTGGTAGGGTACACTATAACCCTGTAATATAATACGTGGTCCAATTTAAAAATTATAGGTCAATATTAAGGTCCGATACCGTGCCGTTAGTTAACATAGAAAAGTGTCTTCGTATTTCCTTGTTTTAATGCACTATTTAAAATATACATAGTGTACCCCCTAATTGACCTATAATTATTTCCTGTGGTAGGGTACACTATTACCCTGTAATATAATACCTGGTCCAATTTAAATATTATGGGTCAATATTAAGGTCTGATATTGCGCCTTGCGTTAGTTAACCATTGAAAGATGTCTTTGAATTTTTAAAGCATTTTAGAACGCTTATTTCTTCATTTTAAGCATCTCAGAACACTCTATTTCGCATAGGCATACATAGTAAAATTTAGGGTCACGCTGTGTACCCCCTAAATGACCTATAATTATATCCTGTGGTAGGGTACACTATAACCCTGTAATATAATACGTGGTCCAATTTAAAAATTATAGGTCAATATTAAGGTCCGATACCGTGCCGTTAGTACATAGTGTACCCCCTAATTGACCTATAATTATTTCCTGTGGTAGGGTACACTATTACCCTGTAATATAATACCTGGTCCAATTTAAATATTATGGGTCAATATTAAGGTCCGATACCGTGCCGTTAGTTAACATAGAAAAATGTCTTTGAATTTTTAAAGCATTTTAGAACGCTTATTTCTTCATTTTAAGCTTCTCAGAGCACTCTATTTCGCATAGGCATACATAGTAAAATTTAGGGTCACGCTGTGTACCCCCTAAATGACCTATAATTATTTCCTGTGGTAGGGCACACTATTACCCTGTAATATAATACGTGGTCTAATTTAAAAATTATAGGTCAATATTAAGTTCCGATACCGTGCCGTTAGTTAACATTGAAAAATGTCTTCGTATTTCCTTGTTTTAATGCACTATTTAAAATATACATAGTGTACCGCCTAATTGACCTATAATTATTTCCTGTGGTAGGGTACACTATTACCCTGTAATACAATACCTGGTTCAATTTAAATATTATGGGTCAATATTAAGGTTTGATATTGCGCCTTGCGTTAGTTAACCATTGAAAGATGTCTTTGAATTTTTAAAGCATTTTAGAACGCTTATTTCTTCATTTTAAGCTTCTCAGAACACTCTATTTCGCATAGGCATACGTAGTAAAATTTAGGGTCACGCTGTGTATCCCCTAAATGACCTATAATTATTTCCTGTGGTAGGGTACACTATTACCCTCTAATATAATACGTGGTCCAATTTAAAAATTATAGGTCAATATTAAGGTCCGATACCGTGCCGTTAGTTAACATAGAAAAATGTCTTTGAATTTTTAAAGCATTTTGGAACGCTTATTTCCTCATTTTAAGCTTCTCAGAACACTTTATTTCGCATAGGCATACATAGTAAACTTTAGGGTCACTCTGTGTACCCCCTAATTGACCTATAATTATTTCCTGTGGTAGGGTACACTATAACCCTGTAATATAATACGTGGTCTAGTTTAAAAATTATAGGTCAATATTAAGGTGCAATACCGTGCCGTTAGTTAACATAGAAAAGTGTCTTCGTATTTTCTTGTTTTAATGCACTATTTAAAACATACATAGTGTACCCCCTAATTGACCTTTAATTATTTCCTGTTGTAGGGTACACTATTACCCTGTAATATAATACCTGGTCCAATTGAAATATTATGGTTCCATATTAAGGTCTGATATCGCGCCTTGCGTTAGTTAAACATTGAAAGATGTCTTTGAATTTTTAAAGCATTTTAGAACGCTTATTTCTACATTTTAAGCTTCTCAGAACACTCTATTTCGCATAGGCATACATAGTAAATTTTAGGGTCACGCTGTGTACCACCTAATTGACCTATAATTATTTCCTGTGGTAAGGTACACTATTGACCTGTAATATAATACGTGGTACAATTTAAAAATTATAGGTCAATATTAAGGTCCGATACCGTGCCGTTAGTTAACATAGAAAAGAGTCTTCGTATTTCCTTGTTTTAATGCACTATTTAAAATATACATAGTATACCCCCTAATTGACCTATAATTATTTCCTGTGGTAGGGTACACTATTTCCCTGTAATATAATACCTGGTCCAATTTAAATATTATGGGTCAATATTAAGGTCTGATATTGCGCCTTGCGCTAGTTAACCATTGAAAGATGTCTTTGAATTTTTAAAGCATTTTAGAACGCTTATTTCTTCATTTTAAGCATCTCAGAACACTCTATTTCGCATAGGCATACATAGTAAAATTTAGGGTCACGCTGTGTACTCCCTAAATGACCTATAATTATATCCTGTGGTAGGGTACACTATAACCCTGTAATATAAAACGTGGTCCAATTTAAAAATTATAGGTCAATATTAAGGTCCGATACCGTGCCGTTAGTACATAGTGTACCCCCTAATTGACCTATAATTATTTCCTGTGGTAGGGTACACTATTACCCTGTAATATAATACCTGGTCCAATTTAAATATTATGGGTCAATATTAAGGTCCGATACCGTGCCGTTAGTTAACATAGAAAAATGTCTTTGAATTTTTAAAGCATTTTAGAACGCTTATTTCCTCATTTTAAGCTTCTCAGAACACTTTATTTCGCAAAGGCATACATAGTAAACTTTACTGTCACGCTGTGTACCCCCTAATTGACCTATAATTATTTCCTTTGGTGGGGTACACTATTACCCTGTAATATAATACCTGGTCCAATTTAAATATTATGGGTCAATATTAAGGTCTGATATTGCGCCTTGCGTTAGTTAACCATTGAAAGATGTCTTTGAATTTTTAAAGCATTTTAGAACGCTTATTTCTTCATTTTAAGCATCTCAGAACACTCTATTTCGCATAGGCATACATAGTAAAATTTAGGGTCACGCTGTGTACCCCCTAAATGACCTATAATTATATCCTGTGGTAGGGTACACTATAACCCTGTAATATAATACGTGGTCCAATTTAAAAATTATAGGTCAATATTAAGGTCCGATACCGTGCCGTTAGTTAACATAGAAAAATGTCTTTGAATTTTTAAAGCATTTTGGAACGCTTATTTCCTCATTTTAAGCTTCTCAGAACACTTTATTTCGCATAGGCATACATAGTAAACTTTAGGGTCACTCTGTGTACCCCCTAATTGACCTATAATTATTTCCTGTGGTAGGGTACACTATAACCCTGTAATATAATACGTGGTCCAATTTAAAAATTATAGGTCAATATTAAGGTGCAATACCGTGCCGTTAGTTAACATAGAAAAGTGTCTTCGTATTTTCTTGTTTTAATGCACTATTTAAAACATACATAGTGTACCCCCTAATTGACCTTTAATTATTTCCTGTTGTAGGGTACACTATTACCCTGTAATATAATACCTGGTCCAATTGAAATATTATGGTTCCATATTAAGGTCTGATATCGCGCCTTGCGTTAGTTAACCATTGAAAGATGTCTTTGAATTTTTAAAGCATTTTAGAACGCTTATTTCTACATTTTAAGCTTCTCAGAACACTCTATTTCGCATAGGCATACATAGTAAATTTTAGGGTCACGCTGTGTACCACCTAATTGACCTATAATTATTTCCTGTGGTAAGGTACACTATTACCCTGTAATATAATACGTGGTACAATTTGAAAATTATAGGTCAATATTAAGGTCCGATACCGTGCCGTTAGTTAACATAGAAAAGTGTCTTCGTATTTCCTTGTTTTAATGCACTATTTAAAATATACATAGTATACCCCCTAATTGACCTATAATTATTTCCTGTGGTAGGGTACACTATTACCCTGTAATATAATACCTGGTCCAATTTAAATATTATGGGTCAATATTAAGGTCTGATATTGCGCCTTGCGCTAGTTAACCATTGAAAGATGTCTTTGAATTTTTAAAGCATTTTAGAATGCTTATTTCTTCATTTTAAGCTTCTCAGAACACTCTATTTCGCATAAGCATACATAGTAAAATTTAGGGTCACGCTGTGTACCCCCTAAATGACCTATAATTATTTCCTGTGGTAGGGTACACTATTACCCTGTAATATAATACGTGGTCCAATTTAAAAATTATAGGTCAATATTAAGGACCGATACCGTGCCGTTAGTTAACATTGAAAAATGTCTTTGAATTTTTAAAGCATTTTAGAACGCTTATTTCCTCATTTTAAGCTTCTCAGAACACTTTATTTCGCATAGGCATACATAGTAAACTTTAGGGTCTCTCTGTGTACCCCCTAATTGACCTATAATTATTTCCTGTGGTAGGGTACACTATAACCCTTTAATATAATACGTGGTCCAATATAAAAATTATAGGTCAATATTAAGGTCCGATACCGTGCCGTTAGTTAACATAGAAAAGTGTATTCGTATTTCCTTGTTTTAATGCACTATTTAAAATATACATAGTGTACCCCCTAATTGACCTATAATTATTTCCTGTGGTAGGGTACACTATTACCCTGTAATATAATACCTATTCCAATTTAAATATTATGGGTCAATATTAAGGTCTGATATTGCGCCTTGCGTTAGTTAACCATTGAAAGATGTCTTTGAATTTTTAAAGCATTTTAGAACGCTTATTTCTTCATTTTAAGCTTCTGAGAGCACTCTATTTCGCATAGGCATACATAGTAAAATTTAGGGTCACGCTGTGTACCCCCTAAATGACCTATAATTATTTCCTGTGGTAGGGCACACTATTACCCTGTAATATAATACGTGGTCCAATTTAAAATTTATAGGTCAATATTAAGTTCCGATACCGTGCCGTTAGTTAACATTGAAAAATGTCTTCGTATTTCCTTGTTTTAATGCACTATTTAAAATATACATAGTGTACCCCCTAATTGACCTATAATTATTTCCTGTGGTAGGGTACACTATTACCCTGTAATACAATACCTGGTTCAATTTAAATATTATGGGTCAATATTAAGGTTTGATATTGCGCCTTGCGTTAGTTAACCATTGAAAGATGTCTTTGAATTTTTAAAGCATTTTAGAACGCTTATTTCTTCATTTTAAGCTTCTCAGAACACTTTATTTCGCATAGGCATACATAGTAAACTTTAGGGTCACGCTGTGTACCCCCTAATTGACCTATAATTATTTCCTGTGGTAAGGTACACTATTACCCTGTAATATAATAGGTGGTCCAATTTAAAAATTATAGGTCAATATTAAGGTCCGATACCGTGCCGTTAGTAAGCATAGAAAAATGTCATTGAATTTTTAAAGCATTTTAGAACGCTTATTTCCTCATTTTAAGCTTCTCAGAACACTTTATTTCGCATACGCATACATAGTAAACTTTAGGGTCACTCTGCGTACCCCCTAATTGACCTATAATTATTTCCTGTGGTAGGGTACACTATAACCCTGTAATATAATACGTGGTCCAATTTAAAAATTATAGGTCAATATTAAGGTCCAATACCGTGCCGTTAGTACATAGTGTACCCCCTAATTGACCTATAATTATTTCCTGTGGTAGGGTACACTATTACCCTGTAATATAATACCTGGTCCAATTTAAATATTATGGGTCAATATTAAGGTCCGATACCGTGCCGTTAGTTAACATAGAAAAATGTCTTTGAATTTTTAAAGCATTTTAGAACGCTTATTTCCTCATTTTAAGCTTCTCAGAACACTTTATTTCGCATAGGCATACATAGTAAACTATAGGGTCACGCTGTGTACCCCCTAATTGACCTATAATTATTTCCTTTGGTGGGGTACACTATTACCCTGTAATATAATACCTGGTCCAATTTAAATATTATGGGTCAATATTAAGGTCTGATATTGCGCCTTGCGTTAGTTAACCATTGAAAGATGTCTTTGAATTTTTAAAGCATTTTAGAACGCTTATTTCTTCATTTTAAGCTTCTCAGAGCACTCTATTTCGCATAGGCATACATAGTAAAATTTAGGGTCACGCAGTGTACCCCCTAAATGACCTATAATTATTTCCTGTGGTAGGGCACACTATTACCCTGTAATATAATACGTGGTCTAATTTAAAAATTATAGGTCAATATTAAGTTCCGATACCGTGCCGTTAGTTAACATTGAAAAATGTCTTCGTATTAACTTGTTTTAATGCACTATTTAAAATATACATAGTGTACCCCCTAATTGACCTATAATTATTTCCTGTGGTAGGGTACACTATTACCCTGTAATACAATACCTGGTTCAATTTAAATATTATGGGTCAATATTAAGGTTTGATATTGCGCCTTGCGTTAGTTAACCATTGAAAGATGTCTTTGAATTTTTAAAGCATTTTAGAACGCTTATTTCTTCATTTTTAGCTTCTCAGAACACTCTATTTCGCATAGGCATACGTAGTAAAATTTAGGGTCACACTGTGTATCCCCTAAATGACCTATAATTATTTCCTGTGGTAGGGTACACTATTACCCTCTAATATAATACGTGGTCCAATTTAAAAATTATAGGTCAATATTAAGGTCCGATACCGTGCCGTTAGTTAACATAGAAAAATGTCTTTGAATTTTTAAAGCATTTTGGAACGCTTATTTCCTCATTTTAAGCTTCTCAGAACACTTTATTTCGCATATGCATACATAGTAAACTTTAGGGTCACTCTGTGTACCCCCTAATTGACCTATAATTATTTCCTGTGGTAGGGTACACTATAACCCTGTAATATAATACGTGGTCCAATTTAAAAATTATAGGTCAATATTAAGGTGCAATACCGTGCCGTTAGTTAACATAGAAAAGTGTCTTCGTATTTTCTTGTTTTAATGCACTTTTTAAAACATACATAGTGTACCCCCTAATTGACCTTTAATTATTTCCTGTTGTAGGGTACACTATTACCCTGTAATATAATACCTGGTCCAATTGAAATATTATGGTTCCATATTAAGGTCTGATATCGCGCCTTGCGTTAGTTAACCATTGAAAGATGTCTTTGAATTTTTAAAGCATTTTAGAACGCTTATTTCTACATTTTAAGCTTCTCAGAATACTCTATTTCGCATAGGCATACATAGTAAATTTTAGGGTCACGCTGTGTACCACCTAATTGACCTATAATTATTTCCTGTGGTAAGGTACACTATTACCCTGTAATATAATACGTGGTACAATTTAAAAATTATAGGTCAATATTAAGGTCCGATACCGTGCCGTTAGTTAACATAGAAAAGTGTCTTCGTATTTCCTTGTTTTAATGCACTATTTAAAATATACATAGTATACCCCCTAATTGACCTATAATTATTTCCTGTGGTAGGGTACACTATTACCCTGTAATATAATACCTGGTCCAATTTAAATATTATGGGTCAATATTAAGGTCTGATATTGCGCCTTGCGCTAGTTAACCATTGAAAGATGTCTTTGAATTTTTAAAGCATTTTAGAATGCTTATTTCTTCATTTTAAGCTTCTCAGAACACTCTATTTCGCATAAGCATACATAGTAAAATTTAGGGTCACGCTGTGTACCCCCTAAATGACCTATAATTATTTCCTGTGGTAGGGTACACTATTACCCTGTAATATAATACGTGGTCCAATTTAAAAATTATAGGTCAATATTAAGGTCCGATACCGTGCCGTTAGTTAACATAGAAAAGTGTATTCGTATTTCCTTGTTTTAATGCACTATTTAAAATATACATAGTGTACCCCCTAATTGACCTATAATTATTTCCTGTGGTAGGGTACACTATTACCCTGTAATACAATACCTATTCCAATTTAAATATTATGGGTCAATATTAAGGTTTGATATTGCGCCTTGCGTTAGTTAACCATTGAAAGATGTCTTTGAATTTTTAAAGCATTTTAGAACGCTTATTTCTTCATTTTAAGCTTCTCAGAACACTTTATTTCGCATAGGCATACATAGTAAACTTTAGGGTCACGCTGTGTACCCCCTAATTGACCAATAATTATTTCCTGTGGTAAGGTACACTATTACCCTGTAATATAATAGGTGGTCCAATTTAAAAATTATAGGTCAATATTAAGGTCCGATACCGTGCCGTTAGTAAGCATAGAAAAATGTCATTGAATTTTTAAAGCATTTTAGAACGCTTATTTCCTCATTTTAAGCTTCTCAGAACACTTTATTTCGCATACGCATACATAGTAAACTTTAGGGTCACTCTGCGTACCCCCTAATTGACCTATAATTATTTCCTGTGGTAGGGTACACTATAACCCTGTAATATAATACGTGGTCCAATTTAAAATTATAGGTCAATATTAAGGTCCGATACCGTGCCGTTAGTTAACATAGAAAAGTGTCTTCGTATTTCCTTGTTTTAATGCACTATTTAAAATATACATAGTGTACCCCCTAATTGACCTATAATTATTTCCTGTGGTAGGGTACACTATTACCCTGTAATATAATACCTGGTCCAATTTAAATATTATGGGTCAATATTAAGGTCTGATATTGCGAATTGCGTTAGTTAACCATTGAAAGATGTTTTGAATTTTTAAAGCATTTTAGAACGCTTATTTCTTCATTTTAAGCATCTCAGAACACTCTATTTCGCATAGGCATATATATAGTAAACTTTAGGGTCACTCTGTGTACCCCCTAATTGACCTATAATTATTTCCTGTGGTAGGGTACACTATAACCCTGTAATATAATACGTGGTCCAATTTAAAAATTATAGGTCAATATTAAGGTCCGATACCGTGCCGTTAGTTAACATAGAAAAGTGTCTTCGTATTTCCTTGTTTTAATGCACTATTTAAAATATACATAGTGTACCCCCTAATTGACCTATAATTATTTCCTTTGGTAGGGTACACTATTACCCTGTAATATAATACCTGGTCCAATTTAAATTTTATGGGTCAATATTAAGGTCTGATATTGCGCCTTGCGTTAGTTAACCATTGAAAGATGTCTTTGAATTTTTAAAGCATTTTAGAACGCTTATTTCTTCATTTTAAGCTTCTCAGAACACTCTATTTCGCATAGGCATACATAGTAAAATTTAGGGTCACGCTGTGTACCCCCTAAATGACCTATAATTATTTCCTGTGGTAGGGTACACTATTACCCTGTAATATAATACGTGGTCCAATTTAAAAATTATAGGTCAATATTAAGTTCCGATACCGTGCCGTTAGTTAACATTGAAAAATGTCTTCGTATTTCCTTGTTTTAATGCACTATTTAAAATATACATAGTGTACCCCCTAATTGACCTATAATTATTTCCTGTGGTAGGGTACACTATTACCCTGTAATATAATACCTGGTCCAATTTAAATATTATGGGTCAATATTAAGGTTTGATATTGCGCCTTGCGTTAGTTAACCATTGAAAGATGTCTTTGAATTTTTAAAGCATTTTAGAACGCTTATTTCTTCATTTTAAGCTTCTCAGAACACTTTATTTCGCATAGGCATACATAGTAAACTTTAGGGTCACGCTGTGTACCCCCTAATTGACCTATAATTATTTCCTGTGGTAGGGTACACTATTACCCTGTAATATAATAGGTGGTCCAATTTAAAAATTATAGGTCAATATTAAGGTCCGATACCGTGCCGTTAGTTAGCATAGAAAAATGTCTTTGAATTTTTAAAGCATTTTAGAACGCTTATTTCCTCATTTTAAGCTTCTCAGAACACTTCATTTCGCATAGGCATACATAGAAAACTTTAGGGTCACTCTGCGTACCCCCTAATTGACCTATAATTATTTTCTGTGGTAGGGTACACTATAACCCTGTAATATAATACGTGGTCCAATTTAAAAATTATAGGTCAATATTAAGGTCCGATACCGTGCCGTTAGTTAACATAGAAAAGTGTCTTCGTATTTCCTTGTTTTAATGCACTATTTAAAATATACATAGTGTACCCCCTAATTGACCTATAATTATTTCCTGTGGTAGGGTACACTATTACCCTGTAATATAATACCTGGTCCAATTTAAATATTATGGGTCAATATTAAGGTCTGATATTGCGAATTGCGTTAGTTAACCATTGAAAGATGTTTTTGAATTTTTAAAGCATTTTAGAACGCTTATTTCTTCATTTTAAGCATCTCAGAACACTCTATTTCGCATAGGCATATATATAGTAAACTTTAGGGTCACTCTGTGTACCCCCTAATTGACCTATAATTATTTCCTGTGGTAGGGTACACTATAACCCTGTAATATAATACGTGGTCCAATTTAAAAATTATAGGTCAATATTAAGGTCCGATACCGTGCCGTTAGTTAACATAGAAAAGTGTCTTCGTATTTCCTTGTTTTAATGCACTATTTAAAATATACATAGTGTACCCCCTAATTGACCTATAATTATTTCCTTTGGTAGGGTACACTATTACCCTGTAATATAATACCTGGTCCAATTTAAATTTTATGGGTCAATATTAAGGTCTGATATTGCGCCTTGCGTTAGTTAACCATTGAAAGATGTCTTTGAATTTTTAAAGCATTTTAGAACGCTTATTTCTTCATTTTAAGCTTCTCAGAACACTCTATTTCGCATAGGCATACATAGTAAAATTTAGGGTCACGCTGTGTACCCCCTAAATGACCTATAATTATTTCCTGTGGTAGGGTACACTATTACCCTGTAATATAATACGTGGTCCAATTTAAAAATTATAGGTCAATATTAAGTTCCGATACCGTGCCGTTAGTTAACATTGAAAAATGTCTTCGTATTTCCTTGTTTTAATGCACTATTTAAAATATACATAGTGTACCCCCTAATTGACCTATAATTATTTCCTGTGGTAGGGTACACTATTACCCTGTAATATAATACCTGGTCCAATTTAAATATTATGGGTCAATATTAAGGTTTGATATTGCGCCTTGCGTTAGTTAACCATTGAAAGATGTCTTTGAATTTTTAAAGCATTTTAGAACGCTTATTTCTTCATTTTAAGCTTCTCAGAACACTTTATTTCGCATAGGCATACATAGTAAACTTTAGGGTCACGCTGTGTACCCCCTAATTGACCTATAATTATTTCCTGTGGTAGGGTACACTATTACCCTGTAATATAATAGGTGGTCCAATTTAAAAATTATAGGTCAATATTAAGGTCCGATACCGTGCCGTTAGTTAGCATAGAAAAATGTCTTTGAATTTTTAAAGCATTTTAGAACGCTTATTTCCTCATTTTAAGCTTCTCAGAACACTTCATTTCGCATAGGCATACATAGAAAACTTTAGGGTCACTCTGCGTACCCCCTAATTGACCTATAATTATTTCCTGTGGTAGGGTACACTATAACCCTGTAATATAATACGTGGTCCAATTTAAAAATTATAGGTCAATATTAAGGTCCGATACCGTGCCGTTAGTTAACATAGAAAAGTGTCTTCGTATTTCCTTGTTTTAATGCACTATTTAAAATATACATAGTGTACCCCCTAATTGACCTATAATTATTTCCTGTGGTAGGGTACACTATTACCCTGTAATATAATACCTGGTCCAATTTAAATATTATGGGTCAATATTAAGGTCTGATATTGCGCCTTGCGTTAGTTAACCATTGAAAGATGTCTTTGAATTTTTAAAGCATTTTAGAACGCTTATTTCTTCATTTTAAGCTTCTCAGAACACTCTATTTCGCATAGGCATACATAGTAAATTTTAGGGTCACGCTGTGTACCACCTAATTGACCTATAATTATTTCCTGTGGTAAGGTACACTATTACCCTGTAATATAATACGTGGTACAATTTAAAAATTATAGGTCAATATTAAGGTCCGATACCGTGCCGTTAGTTAACATAGAAAAGTGTCTTCGTATTTCCTTGTTTTAATGCACTATTTAAAATATACATAGTGTACCCCCTAATTGACCTATAATTATTTCCTGTGGTAGGGTACACTATTACCCTGTAATATAATACCTGGTCCAATTTAAATATTATGGGTCAATATTAAGGTCTGATATTGCGCCTTGCGTTAGTTAACCATTGAAAGATGTCTTTGAATTTTTAAAGCATTTTAGAACGCTTATTTCTTCTTTTTAAGCATCTCAGAACACTCTATTTCACATAGGCATACATAGTAAAATTTAGGGTCACGCTGTGTACCCCCTAAATGACCTATAATTATATCCTGTGGTAGGGTACACTATTACCCTGTAATATAATACGTGGTCCAATTTAAAAATTATAGGTCAATATTAAGGTCCGATACCGTGCCGTTAGTTAACATAGAAAAATGTCTTTGAATTTTTAAAACATTTTAGAACGCTTATTTCCTCATTTTAAGCTTCTCAGAACACTTTATTTCGCATAGGCATACATAGTAAACTTTAGGGTCACGCTGTGTACCCCCTAATTGACCTATAATTATTTCCTTTGGTGGGGTACACTATTACCCTGTAATATAATACCTGGTCCAATTTAAATATTATGGGTCAATATTAAGGTCTGATATTGCGCCTTGCGTTAGTTAACCATTGAAAGATGTCTTTGAATTTTTAAAGCATTTTAGAACGCTTATTTCTTCATTTTAAGCTTCTCAGAGCACTCTATTTCGCATAGGCATACATAGTAAAATTTAGGGTCACGCTGTGTACCCCCTAAATGACCTATAATTATTTCCTGTGGTAGGGCACACTATTACCCTGTAATATAATACGTGGTCCAATTTAAAAATTATAGGTCTATATTAAGTTCCGATACCGTGCCGTTAGTTAACATTGAAAAATGTCTTCGTATTTCCTTGTTTTAATGCACTATTTAAAATATACATAGTGTACCCCCTAATTGACCTATAATTATTTCCTGTGGTAGGGTACACTATTACCCTCTAATATAATACGTGGTCCAATTTAAAAATTATAAGTCAATATTAAGGTCCGATACCGTACCGTTAGTTAACATAGAAAAATGTCTTTGAATTTTTAAAGCATTTTAGAACGCTTATTTCCTCATTTTAAGCTTCTCAGAACACTTTATTTCGCATAGGCATACATAGTAACATACATAGTAAACTTTAGGGTCTCTCTGTGTACCCCCTAATTGACCTATAATTATTTCCTGTGGTAGGGTACACTATAACCCTGTAATATAATACGTGGTCCAATTTAAAAATTATAGGTCAATATTAAGGTCCGATACCGTGCCGTTAGTTAACATAGAAAAGTGTCTTCCTATTTCCTTGTTTTAATGCACTATTTAAAATATACATAGTGTACCCCCTAATTGACCTATAATTATTTCCTGTGGTAGGGTACACTATAACCCTGTAATATAATACCTGGTCCAATTTAAATATTATGGGTCAATATTAAGGTCTGATATTGCGCCTTGCGTTAGTTAACCATTGAAAGATGTCTTTGAATTTTTAAAGCATTTTAGAACGCTTATTTCTTCATTTTAAGCTTCTCAGAACACTCTATTTCGCATAGGCATACATAGTAAATTTTAGGGTCACGCTGTGTACCACCTAATTGACCTATAATTATTTCTGTGGTAAGGTACACTATTACCCTGTAATATAATACGTGGTACAATTTTAAAAATTATAGGTCAATATTAAGGTCCGATACCGTGCCGTTAGTTAACATAGAAAATTGTCTTCGTATTTCCTTGTTTTAATGCACTATTTAAAATATACATAGTGTACCCCCTAATTGACCCTATAATTATTTCCTGTGGTAGGGTACACTATTACCCTGTAATATAATACCTGGTCCAATTTAAATATTATGGGTCAATATTAAGGTCTGATATTGCGCCTTGCGCTAGTTAACCATTGAAAGATGTCTTTGAATTTTTAAAGCATTTTAGAACGCTTATTTTCTCATTTTAAGCTTCTCAGAACACTCTATTTCGCATAAGCATACATAGTAAAATTTAGGGTCACGCTGTGTACCCCCTAAATGACCTATAATTATTTCCTGTGGTAGGGTACACTATTACCCTGTAATATAATACGTGGTCCAATTTAAAAATTATAGGTCAATATTAAGGTCCGATACCGTGACGTTAGTTAACATAGAAAAGTGTCTTCGTATTTCCTTGTTTTAATGCACTATTTAAAATATACATAGTGTACCCCCTAATTGACCTATAATTATTTCCTGTTGTAGGGTACACTATTACCCTGTAATATAATACCTGGTCCAATTGAAATATTATGGTTCCATATTAAGGTCTGATATCGCGCCTTGTGTTAGTTAACCATTGAAAGATGTCTTTGAATTTTAAAGCATTTTAGAACGCTTATTTCTTCATTTTAAGCTTCTCAGAACACTCTATTTCGCATAAGCATACATAGTAAAATTTAGGGTCACGCTGTGCACCCCCTAAATGACCTATAATTATTTCCTGTGGTAGGGTACACTATTACCCTGTAATATAATACGTGGTCTAATTTAAAAATTATAGGTCAATATTAAGGACCGATACCGTACCGTTAGTTAACATAGAAAAATGTCTTTGAATTTTTTAAAGCATTTTAGAACGCTGATTTCCTCATTTTAAGCTTCTCAGAACACTTTATTTCGCATAGGCATACATAGTAAACTTTAGGGTCACGCTGTGTACCCCCCTAATTGACCTATAATTATTTCCTTTGGTGGGGTACACTATTACCCTGTAATATAATACCTGGTCCAATTTAAATGATTATGGGTCAATATTAAGGTCTGATATTGCGCCTTGCGTTAGTTAACCATTGAAAGATGTCTTTGAATTTTTAAAGCATTTTAGAACGCTTATTTCTTTATTTTAAGCTTCTCAGAGCACTCTATTTCGCATAGGCATACATAGTAAAATTTAGGGTCACGCTGTGTACCCCCTAAATGACCTATAATTATTTCCTGCGGTAGGGCACACTATTACCCTGTAATATAATACGTGGTCCAATTTAAAAAATTATAGGTCAATATTAAGTTCCGATACCGTGCCGTTAGTTAACATTGAAAAATGTCTTTGAATTTTTAAAGCATTTTAGAACGCTTATTTCCTCACTTTAAGCTTCTCAGAACACTTTATTTCGCATAGGCCATACATAGTAAACTTTAGGGTCACTCTGTGTACCCCCTAATTGACCTATAATTATTCTCCTGTGGTAGGGTACACTATAACCCTGTAATATAATACGTGGTCCAATTTAAAAATTATAGGTCAATATTAAGGTGCAATACCGTGCCGTTAGTTAACATAGAAAAGTGTCTTCGTATTTCTCTTGTTTTAATGCACTATTTAAACCATACATAGTGTACCCCCTAATTGACCTATAATTATTTCCTGTTGTAGGGTACACTATTACCCTGTAATATAATACCTGGTCCAATTGAAATATTATGGTTCCATATTAAGGTCTGATATCGCGCCCTTGCGTTAGTTAACCATTGAAAGATGTCTTTGAATTTTTAAAGCATTTTAGAACGCTTATTTCTTCATTTTAAGCTTCTCAGAACACTCTATTTCGCATAAGCATACATAGTAAAATTTAGGGTCACGCTGTGTACCCCCTAAATGACCTATAATTATTTCCTGTGGTAGGGTACACTATTACCCTGTAATATAATACGTGGTCCAATTTAAAAATTATAGGTCAATATTAAGGACCGATACCGTACCGTTAGTTAACATAGAAAAATGTCTTTGAATTTTTAAAGCATTTTAGAACGCTTATTTCCTCATTTTAAGCTTCTCAGAACACTTTATTTCGCATAGGCATACATAGTAAACTTTAGGGTCACTCTGTGTACCCCCTAATTGACCTATAATTATTTCCTGTGGTAGGGTACACTATAACCCTGTAATATAATACGTGGTCCAATTTAAAAATTATAGGTCAATATTAAGGTGCAATACCGTGCCGTTAGTTAACATAGAAAAGTGTCTTCGTATTTTCTTGTTTTAATGCACTATTTAAAACATACATAGTGTACCCCCTAATTGACCTATAATTATTTCCTGTTGTAGGGTACACTATTACCCCTGTAATATAATACCTGGTCCAATTGAAATATTATGGTTCCATATTAAGGTCTGATATCGCGCCTTGCGTTAGTTAACCATTGAAAGATGTCTTTGAATTTTTAAAGCATTTTAGAACGCTTATTTCTTCATTTTAAGCTTCTCAGAACACTCTATTTCGCATAGGCATACATAGTAAATTTTAGGGTCACGCTGTGTACCACCTAATTGACCTATAATTATTTCCTCTGGTAAGGTACACTATTACCCTGTAATATAATAGGTGGTCCAATTTAAAAATTATAGGTCAATATTAAGGTCCGATACCGTGCCGTTAGTTAGCATAGAAAAATGTCATTGAATTTTTAAAGCATTTTAGAACGCTTATTTCCCTCATTTTAAGCTTCTCAGAACACTTTATTTCGCATAGGCATACATAGTAAACTTTAGGGTCACTCTGCGTACCCCCTAATTGACCTATAATTATTTCCTGTGGTAGGGTACACTATAACCCTGTAATATAATACGTGGTCCAATGTAAAAATTGTAGGTCAATATTAAGGTCCGATACCGTGCCGTTAGTTAACATAGAAAAGTGTCTTCGTATTTCCTTGTTTTAATGCACTATTTAAAATATACATAGTGTACCCCCTAATTGACCTATAATTATTTCCTGTGGTAGGGTACACTATTACCCTGTAATATAATACCTGGTCCAATTTAAATATTATGGGTCAATATTAAGGTCTGATATTGCGCCTTGCGCTAGTTAACCATTGAAAGATGTCTTTGAATTTTTAAAGCATTTTAGAACGCTTATTTCTTCATTTTAAGCTTCTCAGAACACTCTATTTCGCATAAGCATACATAGTAAAATTTAGGGTCACGCTGTGTACCCCCTAAATGACCTATAATTATTTCCTGTGGTAGGGTACACTATTACCCTGTAATATAATACGTGGTCCAATTTAAAAATTATAGGTCAATATTAAGGTCCGATACCGTGCCGTTAGTTAACATTGAAAAATGTCTTTGAATTTTTAAAGCATTTTAGAACGCTTATTTCCTCATTTTAAGCTTCTCAGAACACTTTATTTCTCATAGGCATACATAGTAAACTTTAGGGTCTCTCTGTGTACCCCCTAATTGACCTATAATTATTTCCTTTGGAGGGGTACACTATTACCCTGTAATATAATACCTGGTCCAATTTAAATATTATGGGTCAATATTAAGGTCTGATATTGCGCCTTGCGTTAGTTAACCATTGAAAGATGTCTTTGAATTTTTAAAGCATTTTAGAACGCTTATTTCTTCATTTTAAGCTTCTCAGAGCACTCTATTTCGCATAGGCATACATAGTAAAATTTAGGGCCACGCTGTGTACCCCCTAAATGACCTATAATTATTTCCTGCGGTAGGGCACACTATTACCACTGTAATATAATAACGTGGTCCAATTTAAAAATTATAGGTCAATATTAAGTTCCGATACCGTGCCGTTAGTTAACATTGAAAAATGTCTTCGTATTTCCTTGTTTTAATGCACTATTTAAAATATACATAGTGTACCCCCTAATTGACCTATAATTATTTCCTGTTTTAGGGTACACTATTACCCTGTAATACAATACCTGGTTCAATTTAAATATTATGGGTCAATATTAAGGTTTGATATTGCGCCTTGCGTTAGTTAACCATTGAAAGATGTCTTTGAATTTTTAAAGCATTTTAGAACGCTTATTTCTTCATTTTAAGCTTCTCAGAACACTCTATTTCGCATAGGCATACATAGTAAAATTTAGGGTCACGCTGTGTACCCCCTAAATGACCTATAATTATTTCCTGTGGTAGGGTACACTATTACCCTCTAATATAATACGTGGTCCAATTTAAAAATTATAGGTCAATATTAAGGTCCGATACAGTGCCGTTAGTTAACATAGAAAAATGTCTTTGAATTTTTAAAGCATTTTAGAACGCTTATTTCCTCACTTTAAGCTTCTCAGAACACTTTATTTCGCATAGGCATACATAGTAAACTTTAGGGTCACTCTGTGTACCCCCTAATTGACCTATAATTATTTCCTGTGGTAGGGTACACTATAACCCTGTAATATAATACGTGGTCCAATTTAAAAATTATAGGTCAATATTAAGGTGCAATACCGTGCCGTTAGTTAACATAGAAAAGTGTCTTCGTATTTTCTTGTTTTAATGCACTATTTAAAACATACATAGTGTACCCCCTAATTGACCTATAATTATTTCCTGTTGTAGGGTACACTATTACCCTGTAATATAATACCTGGTCCAATTGAAATATTATGGTTCCATATTAAGGTCTGATATCGCGCCTTGCGTTAGTTAACCATTGAAAGATGTCTTTGAATTTTTAAAGCATTTTAGAACGCTTATTTCTTCATTTTAAGCTTCTCACAACACTCTATTTCGCATAAGCATACATAGTAAAATTTAGGGTCACGCTGTGTACCCCCTAAATGACCTATAATTATTTCCTGTGGTAGGGTACACTATTACCCTGTAATATAATACGTGGTCCAATTTAAAAATTATAGGTCAATATTAAGGACCGATACCGTACCGTTAGTTAACATAGAAAAATGTCTTTGAATTTTTAAAGCATTTTAGAACGCTTATTTCCTCATTTTAAGCTTCTCAGAACACTTTATTTCGCATAGGCATACATAGTAAACTTTAGGGTCACTCTGCGTACCCCCTAATTGACCTATAATTATTTCCTGTGGTAGGGTACACTATAACCCTGTAATATAATACGTGGTCCAATGTAAAAATTGTAGGTCAATATTAAGGTCCGATACCGTGCCGTTAGTTAACATAGAAAAGTGTCTTCGTATTTCCTTGTTTTAATGCACTATTTAAAATATACATAGTGTACCCCCCTAATTGACCTATAATTATTTCCTGTGGTAGGGTACACTATTACCCTGTAATATAATACCTGGTCCAATTTAAATATTATGGGTCAATATTAAGGTCTGATATTGCGCCTTGCGCTAGTTAACCATTGAAAGATGTCTTTGAATTTTTAAAGCATTTTAGAACGCTTATTTCTTCATTTTAAGCTTCTCAGAACACTCTATTTCGCATAGGCATACATAGTAAATTTTAGGGTCACGCTGTGTACCACCTAATTGACCTATAATTATTTCCTGTGGTAAGGTACACTATTACCCTGTAATATAATACGTGGTACAATTTAAAAATTATAGGTCAATATTAAGGTCCGATACCGTGCCGTTAGTTAACATAGAAAAATGTCTTTGAATTTTTAAAGCATTTTAGAACGCTTATTTCCTCATTTTAAGCTTCTCAGAACACTTTATTTCGCATAGGCATACATAGTAAACTTTAGGGTCACGCTGTGTACCCCCTAATTGACCTATAATTATTTCATTTGGTGGGGTACACTATTACCCTGTAATATAATACCTGGTCCAATTTAAATATTATGGGTCAATATTAAGGTCTGATATTGCGCCTTGCGTTAGTTAACCATTGAAAGATGTCTTTGAATTTTTAAAGCATTTTAGAACGCTTATTTCTTCATTTTAAGCTTCTCAGAGCACTCTATTTCGCATAGGCATACATAGTAAAATTTAGGGTCACGCTGTGTACCCCCTAAATGACCTATAATTATTTCCTGCGGTAGGGCACTCTATTACCCTGTAATATAATACGTGGTCCAATTTAAAAATTATAGGTCAATATTAAGTTCCGATACCGTGCCGTTAGTTAACATTGAAAAATGTCTTCGTATTTCCTTGTTTTAATGCACTATTTAAAATATACATAGTGTACCCCCTAATTGACCTATAATTATTTCCTGTTTTAGGGTACACTATTACCCTGTAATACAATACCTGGTTCAATTTAAATATTATGGGTCAATATTAAGGTTTGATATTGCGCCTTGCGTTAGTTAACCATTGAAAGATGTCTTTGAATTTTTAAAGCATTTTAGAACGCTTATTTCTTCATTTTAAGCTTCTCAGAACACTCTATTTCGCATAGGCATACATAGTAAAATTTAGGGTCACGCTGTGTACCCCCTAAATGACCTATAATTATTTCCTGTGGTAGGGTACACTATTACCCTCTAATATAATACGTGGTCCAATTTAAAAATTATAGGTCAATATTAAGGTCCGATACAGTGCCGTTAGTTAACATAGAAAAATGTCTTTGAATTTTTAAAGCATTTTAGAACGCTTATTTCCTCATTTTAAGCTTCTCAGAACACTTTATTTCGCATAGGCATACATAGTAAACTTTAGGGTCACTCTGTGTACCCCCTAAATGACCTATAATTATTTCCTGTGGTAGGGTACACTATAACCCTGTAATATAATATGTGCTCCAATTTAAAAATTATAGGTCAATATTAAGGTGCAATACCGTGCCGTTAGTTAACATAGAAAAGAGTCTTCGTATTTTCTTGTTTTAATGCACTATTTAAAACATACATAGTGTACCCCCTAATTGACCTATAAATATTTCCTGTTGTAGGGTACACTATTACCCTGTAATATAATACCTGGTCCAATTGAAATATTATGGTTCCATATTAAGGTCTGATATCGCGCCTTGCGTTAGTTAACCATTGAAAGATGTCTTTGAATTTTTAAAGCATTTTAGAACGCTTATTTCTTCATTTTAAGCTTCTCAGAACACTCTATTTCGCATAGGCATACATAGTCAATTTTAGGGTCACGCTGTGTACCACCTAATTGACCTATAATTATTTCCTGTGGTAAGGTACACTATTACCTTGTAATAAAATACGTGGTACAATTTAAAAATTATAGGTCAATATCAAGGTCCGATACCGTGCCGTTAGTTAACATAGAAAAGTGTCTTCGTATTTCCTTGTTTTAATGCACTATTTAAAATATACATAGTGTACCCCCTAATTGACCTATAATTATTTCCTGTGGTAGGGTACACTATTACCCTGTAATATAATACCTAGTCCAATTTAAATATTATGGGTCAATATTAAGGTCTGATATTGCGCCTTGCGCTAGTTAACCATTGAAAGATGTCTTTGAATTTTTAAAGCATTTTAGAACGCTTATTTCTTCATTTTAAGCTTCTCAGAACACTCTATTTCGCATAAGCATACATAGTAAAATTTAGGGTCACGCTGTGTACCCCCTAAATGACCTATAATTATTTCCTGTATTAGGGTACACTATTACCCCTGTAATATAATACGTGGTCCAATTTAAAAATTATAGGTCAATATTAAGGACCGATACCGTGCCGTTAGTTAACATTGAAAAATGTCTTTGAATTTTTAAAGCATTTTAGAACGCTTATTTCTTCATTTTAAGCTTCTCAGAGCACTCTATTTCGCATAGGCATACATAGTAAAATTTAGGGTCACGCTGTGTACCCCCTAAATGACCTATAATTATTTCCTGCGGTAGGGCACACTATTACCCTGTAATATAATACGTGGTCCAATTTAAAAATTATAGGTCAATATTAAGTTCCGATACCGTGCCGTTAGTTAACATTGAAAAATGTCTTCGTATTTCCTTGTTTTAATGCACTATTTAAAATATACATAGTGTACCCCCTAATTGACCTATAATTTTTTCCTGTGGTAGGGTACACTATTACCCTGTAATACAATACCTGGTTCAATTTAAATATTATGGGTCAATATTAAGGTTTGATATTGCGCCTTGCGTTAGTTAACCATTGAAAGATGTCTTTGAATTTTTAAAGCATTTTAGAACGCTTATTTCTTCATTTAAGCTTCTCAGAACACTCTATTTCGCATAGGCATACATAGTAAAATTTAGGGTCACGCTGTGTACCCCCCTAAATGACCTATAATTATTTCCTGTGGTAGGGTACACTATTACCCTCTAATATAATACGTGGTCCAATTTAAAAATTATAGGTCAATATTAAGGTCCGATACAGTGCCGTTAGTTAACATAGAAAAATGTCTTTGAATTTTTAAAGCATTTTAGAACGCTTATTTCCTCATTTTAAGCTTCTCAGAACACTTTATTTCGCATAGGCATACATAGTAAACTTTAGGGTCACTCTGTGTACCCCCCTAATTGACCTATAAATATTTCCTGTGGTAGGGTACACTATAACCCTGTAATATAATACGTGGTCCAATTTAAAAATTATAGGTCAATATTAAGGTGCAATACCGTGCCGTTAGTTAACATAGAAAAGTGTCTTCGTATTTTCTTGTTTTAATGCACTATTTAAAACATACATAGTGTACCCCCTAATTGACCTATAAATATTTCCTGTTGTAGGGTACACTACTACCCTGTAATATAATACCTGGTTCAATTGAAATATTATGGTTCCATATTAAGGTCTGATATCGCGCCTTGCGTTAGTTAACCATTGAAAGATGTCTTTGAATTTTTAAAGCATTTTAGAACGCTTATTTCTTCATTTTAAGCTTCTCAGAACACTCTATTTCGCATAGGCATACATAGTCAATTTTAGGGTCACGCTGTGTACCACCTAATTGACCTATAATTATTTCCTGTGGTAAGGTACACTATTACCTTGTAATAAAATACGTGGTACAATTTAAAAATTATAGGGTCAATATTAAGGTCCGATACCGTGCCGTTAGTTAACATAGAAAAGTGTCTTCGTATTTCCTTGTTTTAATGCACTATTTAAAATATACATAGTGTACCCCCTAATTGACCTATAATTATTTCCTGTGGTAGGGTACACTATTACCCCTGTAATATAATACCTGGTCCAATTTAAATATTATGGGTCAATATTAAGGTCGGATATTGCGCCTTGCGCTAGTTAACCATTGAAAGATGTCTTTGAATTTTTAAAGCATTTTAGAACGCTTATTTCTTCATTTTAAGCTTCTCAGAACACTCTATTTCGCATAAGCATACATAGTAAAATTTAGGGTCACGCTGTGTACCCCCTAAATGACCTATAATTATTTCCTGTATTAGGGTACACTATTACCCTGTAATATAATACGTGGTCCAATTTAAAAATTATAGGTCAATATTAAGGACCGATACCGTGCCGTTAGTTAACATTGAAAAATGTCTTTGAATTTTTAAAGCATTTTAGAACGCTTATTTCCTCATTTTAAGCTTCTCAGAACACTTTATTTCGCATAGGCATACATAGTAAACTTTAGGGTCTCTCTGTGTACCCCCTAATTGACCTATAATTATTTCCTGTGGTTGGGTACACTATAACCCTGTAATATAATACGTGGTCCAATTTAAAAATTATAGGTCAATATTAAGGTCCGATACCGTGCCGTTAGTTAACATAGAAAAGTGTATTCGTATTTCCTTGTTTTAATGCACTATTTAAAATATACATAGTGTACCCCCTAATTGACCTATAATTATTTCCTTTGGTGGGGTACACTATTACCCTGTAATATAATACCTGGTCCAATTTAAATATTATGGGTCAATATTAAGGTCTGATATTGCGCCTTGCGTTAGTTAACCATTGAAAGATGTCTTTGAATTTTTAAAGCATTTTAGAACGCTTATTTCTTCATTTTAAGCTTCTCAGAGCACTCTATTTCGCATAGGCATACATAGTAAAATTTAGGGTCACGCTGTGTACCCCCTAAATGACCTATAATTATTTCCTGCGGTAGGGCACACTATTACCCTGTAATATAATACGTGGTCCAATTTAAAAATTATAGGTCAATATTAAGTTCCGATACCGTGCCGTTAGTTAACATTGAAAAATGTCTTCGTATTTCCTTGTTTTAATGCACTATTTAAAATATACATAGTGTGCCCCCCTAATTAACCTATAATTATTTCCTGTGGTAGGGTACACTATTACCCTGTAATACAATACCTGGTTCAATTTAAATATTATGGGTCAATATTAAGGTTTGATATTGCGCCTTGCGTTAGTTAACCATTGAAAGATGTCTTTGAATTTTTAAAGCATTTTAGAACGCTTATTTCTTCATTTTAAGCTTCTCAGAACACTCTATTTCGCATAGGCATACATAGTAAAATTTAGGGTCACGCTGTGTACCCCCTAAATGACCTATAATTATTTCCTGTGGTAGGGTACACTATTACCCTCTAATATAATACGTGGTCCAATTTAAAAATTATAGGTCAATATTAAGGTCCGATACCGTGCCGTTAGTTAACATAGAAAAGTGTATTCGTATTTCCTTGTTTTAATGCACTATTTAAAATATACATAGTGTACCCCCTAATTGACCTATAATTATTTCCTGTGGTAGGGTACACTATTACCCTGTAATATAATACGTGGTCCAATTTAAAAACTATAGGTCAATATTAAGGTCCGAAACCGTGTCGTTAGTTAACATAAAAAAATGTCTTTGAATTTTTAAAGCATTTTAGAACGCTTATTTCCTCATTTTAAGCTTCTCAGAACACTTTATTTCGCATAGGCATACATAGTAAACTTTAGGGGTCACGCTGTGTACCCCCTAATTGACCTATAATTATTTGCTTTGGTGGGGTACACTATTACCCTGTAATATAATACCTGGTCCAATTTAAATATTATGGGTCAATATTAAGGTCTGATATTGCGCCTTGCGTTAGTTAACCATTGAAAGATGTCTTTGAATTTTTAAAGCATTTTAGAACGCTTATTTCTTCATTTTAAGCTTCTCAGAGCACTCTATTTCGCATAGGCATACATAGTAAAATTTAGGGTCACGCTGTGTACCCCCTAAATGACCTATAATTATTTCCTGTGGTAGGGCACACTATTACCCTGTAATATAATAGGTGGTCCAATTTAAAACTCATAGGTCAATATTAAGGTCCGATACCGTGCCGTTAGTTAGCATAGAAAAATGTCATTGAATTTTTAAAGCATTTTAGAACGCTTATTTCCTCATTTTAAGCTTCTCAGAACACTTTATTTCGCATAGGCATACATAGTAAACTTTAGGGTCACTCTGCGTACCCCCTAATTGACCTATAATTATTTCCTGTGGTAGGGTACACTATAACCCTGTAATATAATACGTGGTCCAATTTAAAAATTATAGGTCACTATTAAGGTCCGATACCGTGCCGTTAGTAAACATAGAAAAGTGTCTTCGTATTTCCTTGTTTTAATGCACTATTTAAAATATACATAGTGTACCCCCTAATTGACCTATAATTATTTCCTGTGCTAGGGTACACTATTACCCTGTAATATAATACCTGGTCCAATTTAAATATTATGGGTCAATATTAAGGTCTGATATTGCGCCTTGCGTTAGTTAACCATTGAAAGATGTCTTTGAAATTTTAAAGCATTTTAGAACGCTTATTTCTTCATTTTAAGCATCTCAGAACACTCTATTTCGCATAGGCATACATAGTAAAATTTAGGGTCACGCTGTGTACCCCCTAAATGACCTATAATTATTTCCTGTGGTAGGGTGCACTATTACCCTGTAATATAATACGTGGTCCAATTTAAAAATTATAGGTCAATAATAAGGTCCGATACCGTGCCGTTAGTTAACATAGAAAAATGTCTTTGAATTTTTAAAGCATTTTAGAACGCTTATTTCCTCATTTTAAGCTTCTCAGAACACTTTATTTCGCAACGGCATACATAGTAAACTTTAGGGTCACTCTGTGTACCCCTAATTGACCTATAATTATTTCCTGTGGTAGGGTACACTATAACCCTGTAATATAATACGTGGTCCAATTTAAAAATTATAGGTCAATATTAAGGTCCGATACCGTGCCGTTAGTTAACATAGAAAAGTGTCTTCGTATTTTCTTGTTTTAATGCACTATTTAAAACATACATAGTGTACCCCCTAATTGACCTATAATTATTTCCTGTTGTAGGGTACACAATTACCCTGTATTATAATACCTGGTCCAATTGAAATATTATGGTTCCATATTAAGGTCTGATATCGCGCCTTGCGTTAGTTAACCATTGAAAGATGTCTTTGAATTTTTAAAGCATTTTAGAACGCTTATTTCCTCATTTTAAGCTTCTCAGAACACTTTATTTCGCATAGGCATACATAGTAAACTTTAGGGTCACTCTGCGTACCCCCTTATTGACCTATAATTATTTCCTGTGGTAGGGTACACTATAACCCTGTAATATAATACGTGGTCCAATTTAAAAATTATAGGTCACTATTAAGGTCCGATACCGTGCCGTTAGTTAACATAGAAAAGTGTCTTCGTATTTCCTTGTTTTAATGCACTATTTAAAATATACATAGTGTACCCCCTAATTGACCTATAATTATTTCCTGTGGTAGGGTACACTATTACCCTGTAATATAATACCTGGTCCAATTTAAATATTATGGGTCAATATTAAGGTCTGATATTGCGCCTTGCGTTAGTTAACCATTTAAAGATGTCTTTGAATTTTTAAAGCATTTTAGAACGCTTATTTCTTCATTTTAAGCATCTCAGAACACTCTATTTCGCATAGGCATACATAGTAAAATTTAGGGTCACGCTGTGTACCCCCTAAATGACCTATAATTATTTCCTGTGGTAGGGTGCACTATTACCCTGTAATATAATACGTGGTACAATTTAAAAATTATAGGTCAATATTAAGGTCCGATACCGTGCCGTTAGTTAACATAGAAAAGTGTTTTCGTATTTCCTTGTTTTAATGCACTATTTAAAATATACATAGTGTACCCCCTAAATGACCTATAATTATTTCCTGTGGTAGGGTACACTATTACCCTGTAATATAATAGGTGGTCCAATTTAAAAATTATAGGTCAATATTAAGGTCCGATACCGTGAAGTTAGTTAACATAGAAAATCTTTCATCAAAGACATCTTTCAATGGTTAACTAACGCAACGCGCAATATCAAACCTTAATATTGACCCATAATATTTAAATTGAACCAGGTATTGTATTACAGGGTAATAGTGTACCCTACCACAGGAAATAATTATAGGTCAATTAGGGGGTACACTATGTATATTTTAAAGAGTGCATTAAAACAAGGAAATACGAAGACATTTTTCAATGTTAACTAACGGCACGGTATCGTAACTTAATATTGACCTATAATTTTTAAATTGGACCACGTATTATATTACAGGGTAATAGTGTACCCT
The DNA here is from genome assembly GCF_982258835.1 of Parasteatoda tepidariorum. Taxonomy (NCBI): domain Eukaryota; kingdom Metazoa; phylum Arthropoda; class Arachnida; order Araneae; family Theridiidae; genus Parasteatoda; species Parasteatoda tepidariorum. The sequence continues at coordinate 181,271 of NW_028257406.1, read as the reverse complement.
ACCTTAGGAAATAATTATAGGTCATTTAGGGGGTACACAGCGTGACCCTAAATTTAACTATGTATGCCTATGCGAAATAGAGTGTTCTGAGAAGCTTAAAATGAGGAAATAAGCGTTCTAAAATGCTTTAAAAATTCAAAGACATCTTTCAATGGTTAACTAACGCAAGGCACGATATCAGACCTTAATATGGAACCATAACATTTCAATTGGACCAGGTATTATATTACAGGGTAATAGTGTACCCTACCAAAGGAAATAATTATAGGTCAATTAGGGGGTACACAGCGTGACCCTAAAGTTTACTATGTATGCCTATGCGAAATAAAGTGTTCTGAGAAGCTTCAAATGAGGAAATAAGCGTTCTAAAATGCTTTAAAAATTCAAAGACATTTTTCTATGTTAACTAACGGCACGGTATCGGATCTTAATATTGACCTATAATTTTTAAATTGGACCACGTATTATATTACAGGGTAATAGTGTACCCTACCACAGGAAATAATTATAGGTCATTTAGCGTTTACACAGCGTGACCCTAAATTTTACTATGTATGCCTATGCGAAATAGAGTGTTCTGAGATGCTTAAAATGAAGAAATAAGCGTTCTGAAATGCTTTAAAAATTCAAAGACATCTTCCAATGGTTAACTAACGCAAGGCGCAATATCAGACCTTAATATTGACCCATAATATTTAAATTGGACCAGGTATTATATTACAGGGTAATAGTGTACCCTACCACAGGATATAATTATAGGTCAATTAGGGGGTACACTATGTATATTCTAAATAGTGCATTAAAACAAGGAAATACGAAGACACTTTTCTATGTTAACTAACGGCACGGTATCGGACCTTAATATTGACCTATAATTTTTAAATTGGACCACGTATTATATTACAGGGTTATAGTGTACCCTACCACAGGAAATAATTATAGGTCAATTAGGGGGTACACAGAGTGACCCTAAAGTTTACTATATATGCCTATGCGAAATAGAGTGTTCTGAGATGCTTAAAATGAAGAAATAAGCGTTCTAAAATGCTTTAAAAATTCAAAGACATCTTTCAATGGTTAACTAACGCAAGGCGCAATATCAGACCTTAATATTGACCCATAATATTTAAATTGGACCAGGTATTATATTACAGGGTAATAGTGTACCCTACCACAGGAAATAATTATAGGTCAATTAGGGGGTACACTATGTATATTTTAAATAGTGCATTAATACAAGGAAATACGAAGACATTTTTCAATGTTAACTAACGGCACGGTATCGGAACTTAATATTGACCTATAATTTTTAAATTGGACCACGTATTATATTACAGGGTAATAGTGTACCCTACCACAGGAAATAATTATAGGTCATTTAGGGGGTACACAGCGTGACCCTAAATTTTACTATGTATGCCTATGCGAAATAGAGTGTTCTGAGAAGCTTAAAATGAAGAAATAAGCGTTCTAAAATGCTTTAAAAATTCAAAGACATCTTTCAATGGTTAACTAACGCAAGGCGCAATATCAGACCTTAATATTGACCCATAAAATTTAAATTGGACCAGGTATTATATTACAGGGTAATAGTGTACCCTACCAAAGGAAATAATTGTAGGTCAATTAGGGGGTACACAGCGTGACCCTAAAGTTTACTATGTATGCCTATGCAAAATAAAGTGTTCTGAGAAGCTTAAAATGAGGAAATAAGCGTTCTAAAATGCTTTAAAAATTCAAAGACATTTTTCTATGTTAACTAACGGCACGGTATCGGACCTTAATATTGACCTATAATTTTTAAATTGGACCACTTATTATATTAAAGGGTAATAGTGCACCCTACCACAGGAAATAATTATAGGTCATTTAGGGGGTACACAGCGTGACCCTAAATTTTACTATGTATGCCTATGCGAAATAGAGTGTTCTGAGATGCTTAAAATGAAGAAATAAGCGTTCTAAAATGCTTTAAAAATTCAAAGACATCTTCCAATGGTTAACTAACGCAAGGCGCAATATCAGACCTTAATATTGACCCATAATATTTAAATTGGACCAGGTATTATATTACAGGGTAATAGTGTACCCTACCACAGGAAATTATTATAGGTCAATTAGGGGGTACACTATGTATATTTTAAATAGTGCATTAAAACAAGGAAATACGAAGACACTTTTCTATGTTAACTAACGGAACGGTATCGGACCTTAATATTGACCTATAATTTTTAAATTGGACCACGTATTATATTACAGGGTTATAGTGTACCCTACCACAGGAAATAATTATAGGTCAATTAGGGGGTACACAGAGTGACCCTAAAGTTTACTATATATATGCCTATGCGAAATAGAGTGTTCTGAGATGCTTAAAATGAAGAAATAAGCGTTCTAAAATGCTTTAAAAATTCAAAAACATCTTTCAATGGTTAACTAACGCAATTCGCAATATCAGACCTTAATATTGACCCATAATATTTAAATTGGACCAGGTATTATATTACAGGGTAATAGTGTACCCTACCACAGGAAATAATTATAGGTCAATTAGGCGGTACACTATGTATATTTTAAATAGTGCATTAAAACAAGGAAATACGAAGACACTTTTCTACGTTAACTAACGGCACGGTATCGGACCTTAATATTGACCTATAATTTTTAAACTGGACCACGTATTATATTACAGGGTTATAGTGTACCCTACCACAAGAAATAATTATAGGTCAATTAGGGGGTACACAGAGTGACCCTAAAGTTTACTATGTATGCCTATGCGAAATAAAGTGTTCTGAGAAGCTTAAAATGAGCAAATAAGCGTTCTAAAATGATTTAAAAATTCAAAGACATTTTTCTATGTTAACTAACTTCACGGTATCGGACCTTAATATTGACCTATAATTTTTAAATTGGACCACCTATTATATTACAGGGTAATAGTGTACCCTACCACAGGAAATAATTATAGGTCATTTAGGGGGTACACTATGTATATTTTAAATAGTGCATTAAAACAAGGAAATACGAAAACACTTTTCTATGTTAACTAACGGCACGGTATCGGACCTTAATATTGACCTATAATTTTTAAATTGTACCACGTATTATATTACAGGGTAATAGTGTACCTTACCACAGGAAATAATTATAGGTCAATTAGGTGGTACACAGCGTGACCCTAAAATTTACTATGTATGCCTATGCGAAATAGAGTGTTCTGAGAAGCTTAAAATGAAGAAATAAGCGTTCTAAAATGCTTTAAAAATTCAAAGACATCTTTCAATGGTTAACTAACGCAAGGCGCGATATCAGACCTTAATATGGAACCATAATATTTCAATTGGACCAGGTATTATAATACAGGGTAATTGTGTACCCTACAACAGGAAATAATTATAGGTCAATTAGGGGGTACACTATGTATGTTTTAAATAGTGCATTAAAACAAGAAAATACGAAGACACTTTTCTATGTTAACTAACGGCACGGTATCGGACCTTAATATTGACCTATAATTTTTAAATTGGACCACGTATTATATTACAGGGTTATAGTGTACCCTACCACAGGAAATAATTATAGGTCAATTAGGGGGTACACAGAGTGACCCTAAAGTTTACTATGTATGCCGTTGCGAAATAGAGTGTTCTGAGATGCTTAAAATGAAGAAATAAGCGTTCTAAAATGCTTTAAAAATTCAAAGACATCTTTCAATGGTTAACTAACGCAAGGCGCAATATCAGACCTTAATATTGACCCATAATATTTAAATTGGACCAGGTATTATATTACAGGGTAATAGTGTACCCTACCACAGGAAATAATTATAGGTCAATTAGGGGGTACACTATGTATATTTTAAATAGTGCATTAAAACAAGGAAATACGAAGACACTTTTCTATGTTAACTAACGGCACGGTATCGGACCTTAATAGTGACCTATAATTTTTAAATTGGACCACGTATTATATTACAGGGTTATAGTGTACCCTAAAACAGGAAATAATTATAGGTCAATTAGGGGGTACGCAGAGTGACCCTAAAGTTTACTATGTATGCCGTTGCGAAATAGAGTGTTCTGAGATGCTTAAAATGAAGAAATAAGCGTTCTAAAATGCTTTAAAAATTCAAAGACATCTTTCAATGGTTAACTAACGCAAGGCGCAATATCAGACCTTAATATTGACCCATAATATTTAAATTGGAATAGGTATTATATTACAGGGTAATAGTGTACCCTACCACAGGAAATAATTATAGGTCAATTAGGGGGTACACTATGTATATTTTAAATAGTGCATTAAAACAAGGAAATACGAAGACACTTTTCTATGTTAACTAACGGCACGGTATCGGACCTTAATATTGACCTATAATTTTTAAATTGGACCACGTATTATATTACAGGGTTATAGTGTACCTTACCACAGGAAAAAATTATAGGTCAATTAGGTGGTACACAGCGTGACCCTAAAATTTACTATGTATGCCTATGCGAAATAGAGTGTTCTCAGAAGCTTAAAATGAAGAAATAAGCGTTCTAAAATGCTTTAAAAATTCAAAGACATCTTTCAATGGTTAACTAACGCAAGGCGCAATATCAAACCTTAATATTGACCCATAATATTTAAATTGAACCAGGTATTGTATTACAGGGTAATAGTGTACCCTACCACAGGATATAATTATAGGTCAATTAGGGGGTACACAGCGTGACCCTAAAGTTTACTATGTATGCCTATGCGAAATAAAGTGTTCTGAGAAGCTTAAAATGAGGAAATAAGCGTTCTAAAATGCTTTAAAAATTCAAAGACATTTTTCTATGTTAACTAACGGCACGGTATCGGACCTTAATATTGACCTATAATTTTTAAATTGGACCACGTATTATATTACAGGGTAATAGTGTACCCTACCACAGGATATAATTATAGGTCATTTAGGGGGTACACAGCGTGACCCTAAATTTTACTATGTATGCCTATGCGAAATAGAGTGTTCTGAGATGCTTAAAATGAAGAAATAAGCGTTCTAAAATGCTTTAAAAATTCAAAGACATCTTTCAATGGTTAACTAACGCAAGGCGCAATATCAGACCTTAATATTGACCCATAATATTTAAATTGGAATAGGTATTATATTACAGGGTAATAGTGTACCCTACCACAGGAAATAATTATAGGTCAATTAGGGGGTACACTATGTATATTTTAAATAGTGCATTAAAACAAGGAAATACGAAGACACTTTTCTATGTTAACTAACGGCACGGTATCGGACCTTAATATTGACCTATAATTTTTAAATTGGACCACGTATTATATTACAGGGTTATAGTGTACCTTACCACAGGAAATATTTATAGGTCAATTAGGTGGTACACAGCGTGACCCTAAAATTTACTATGTATGCCTATGCGAAATAGAGTGTTCTGAGAAGCTTAAAATGAAGAAATAAGCGTTCTAAAATGCTTTAAAAATTCAAAGACATCTTTCAATGGTTAACTAACGCAAGGCGCAATATCAGACCTTAATATTGACCCATAATATTTAAATTGGACCAGGTATTATATTACAGGGTAATAGTGTACCCTACCACAGGAAATAATTATAGGTCAATTAGGGGGTACACTATGTATATTTTAAATAGTGCATTAAAACAAGGAAATACGAAGACACTTTTCTATGTTAACTAACGGCACGGTATCGGACCTTAATATTGACCTATAATTTTTAAATTGGACCACGTATTATATTACAGGGTTATAGTGTACCCTACCACAGGAAATAATTATAGGTCAATTAGGGGGTACGCAGAGTGACCCTAAAGTTTTCTATGTATGCCTATGTGAAATGAAGTGTTCTGAGAAGCTTAAAATGAGGAAATAAGCGTTCTAAAATGCTTTAAAAATTCAAAGACATTTTTCTATGCTAACTAACGGCACGGTATCGGACCTTAATATTGACCTATAATTTTTAAATTGGACCACCTTTTATATTACAGGGTAATAGTGTACCCTACCACAGGAATTAATTATAGGTCAATTAGGGGGTACACAGCGTGACCCTAAAGTTTACTATGTATTGCTATGCGAAATAAAGTGTTCTGAGAAGCTTAAAATGAAGAAATAAGCGTTCTAAAATGCTTTAAAAATTCAAAGACATCTTTCAATGGTTAACTAACGCAAGGCGCAATATCAAACCTTAATATTGACCCATAATATTTAAATTGAACCAGGTATTGTATTACAGGGTAATAGTGTACCCTACCACAGGAAATAATTATAGGTCAATTAGGGGGTACACTATGAATATTTTAAATAGTGCATTAAAACAAGGAAATACGAAGACATTTTTCAATGTTAACTAACGGCACGGTATCGGAACTTAATATTGACCTATAATTTTTAAATTGGACCACGTATTATATTACAGGGTAATAGTGTGCCCTACCACAGGAAATAATTATAGGTCATTTAGGGGGTACACAGCGTGACCCTAAATTTTACTATGTATGCCTATGCGAAATAGAGTGTTCTGAGAAGCTTAAAATGAAGAAATAAGCGTTCTAAAATGCTTTAAAAATTCAAAGACATCTTTCAATGGTTAACTAACGCAAGGCGCAATATCAGACCTTAATATTGACCCATAATATTTAAATTAGACCAGGTATTATATTACAGGGTAATAGTGTACCCCACCAAAGGAAATAATTATAGGTCAATTAGGGGGTACACAGCGTGACCCTAAAGTTTACTATGTATGCCTATGCGAAATAAAGTGTTCTGAGAAGCTTAAAATGAGGAAATAAGCGTTCTAAAATGCTTTAAAAATTCAAAGACATTTTTTTATGTTAACTAACGGCACGGTATCGGACCTTAATATTGACCTATAATTTTTAAATTGGACCACGTATTATATTACAGGGTAATAGTGTACCCTACCACAGGATATAATTATAGGTCATTTAGGGGGTACACAGCGTGACCCTAAATTTTACGATGTATGCCTATGCGAAATAGAGTGTTCTGAGATGCTTAAAATAAAGAAATAAGCGTTCTAAAATGCTTTAAAATTCAAAGACATCTTTCAATGGTTAACTAACGCAGGGCGCAATATCAGACCTTAATATTGACCCATAATATTTAAATTGGAATAGGTATTATATTACAGGGTAATAGTGTACCCTACCACAGGAAATAATTATAGGTCAATTAGGGGGAACACTATGTATATTTTAAATAGTGCATTAAAACAAGGAAATACGAATACACTTTTCTATGTTAACTAACGGCACGGTATCGGACCTTAATATTGACCTATAATTTTTAAATTGGACCACGTATTATATTACAGGGTTATAGTGTACCCTACCACAGGAAATAATTATAGGTCAATTAGGGGGTACACAGAGAGACCCTAAAGTTTACTATGTATGCCTATGCGAAATAAAGTGTTCTGAGAAGCTTAAAATGAGGAAATAAGCGTTCTAAAATGCTTTAAAAATTCAAAGACATTTTTCAATGTTAACTAAAGGCACGGTATCGGTCCTTAATATTGACCTATAATTTTTAAATTGGACCACGTATTATATTACAGGGTAATAGTGTACCCTACCACAGGAAATAATTATAGGTCATTTAGGGGGTACACAGCGTGACCCTAAATTTTACTATGTATGCTTATGCGAAATAGAGTGTTCTGAGAAGCTTAAAATGAAGAAATAAGCGTTCTAAAATGCTTTAAAAATTCAAAGACATCTTTCAATGGTTAACTAGCGCAAGGCGCAATATCAGACCTTAATATTGACCCATAATATTTAAATTGGACCAGGTATTATATTACAGGGTAATAGTGTACCCTACCACAGGAAATAATTATAGGTCAATTAGGGGGTACACTATGTATATTTTAAATAGTGCATTAAAACAAGGAAATACGAAGACACTTTTCTATGTTAACTAACGGCACGGTATCGGACCTTAATATTGACCTATAATTTTTAAATTGTACCACGTATTATATTACAGGGTAATAGTGTACCTTACCACAGGAAATAATTATAGGTCAATTAGGTGGTACACAGCGTGACCCTAAAATTTACTATGTATGCCTATGCGAAATAGAGTGTTCTGAGAAGCTTAAAATGAAGAAATAAGCGTTCTAAAATGCTTTAAAAATTCAAAGACATCTTTCAATGGTTTACTAACGCAAGGCGCGATATCAGACCTTAATATGGAACCATAATATTTCAATTGGACCAGGTATTATATTACAGGGTAATAGTGTACCCTACAACAGGAAATAATTATAGGTCAATTAGGGGGTACACTATGTATGTTTTAAATAGTGCATTATAACAAGAAAATACGAAGACACTTTTCTATGTTAACTAACGGCACGGTATTGCACCTTAATATTGACCTATAATTTTTAAATTGGACCACGTATTATATTACAGGGTTATAGTGTACCCTACCACAGGAAATAATTATAGGTCAATTAGGGGGTACACAGAGTGACCCTAAAGTTTACTATGTATGCCTATGCGAAATAAAGTGTTCTGAGAAGCTTAAAATGAGGAAATAAGCGTTCTAAAATGCTTTAAAAATTCAAAGACATTTTTCTATGTTAACTAACGGCACGGTATCGGACCTTAATATTGACCTATAATTTTTAAATTGGACCACGTATTATATTAGAGGGTAATAGTGTACCCTACCACAGGAAATAATTATAGGTCATTTAGGGGGTACACAGCGTGACCCTAAATTTTACTATGTATGCCTATGCGAAATAGAGTGTTCTGAGAAGCTTAAAATGAAGAAATAAGCGTTCTAAAATGCTTTAAAAATTCAAAGACATCTTTCAATGGTTAACTAACGCAAGGCGCAATATCAAACCTTAATATTGACCCATAATATTTAAATTGAACCAGGTATTGTATTACAGGGTAATAGTGTACCCTACCACAGGAAATAATTATAGGTCAATTAGGGGGTACACTATGTATATTTTAAATAGTGCATTAAAACAAGGAAATACGAAGACATTTTTCAATGTTAACTAACGGCACGGTATCGGAACTTAATATTGACCTATAATTTTTAAATTGGTCCACGTATTATATTACAGGGTAATAGTTTGCCCTACCACAGGAAATAATTATAGGTCATTTAGGGGGTACACAGCGTGACCCTAAATTTTACTATGTATGCCTATGCGAAATAGAGTATTCTGAGAAGCTTAAAATGAAGAAATAAGCGTTCTAAAATGCTTTAAAAATTCAAAGACATCTTTCAATGGTTAACTAACGCAAGGCGCAATATCAGACTTTAATATTGACCCATAATATTTAAATTGGTCCAGGTATTATATTACAGGGTAATAGTGTACCCCACCAAAGGAAATAATTATAGGTCAATTAGGGGGTACACAGCGTGACCCTAAAGTTTACTATGTATGCCTATGCGAAATAAAGTGTTCTGAGAAGCTTAAAATCAGGAAATAAGCGTTCTAAAATGCTTTAAAATTTCAAAGACATTTTTCTATGTTAACTAACGGCACGGTATCGGACCTTAATATTGACCTATAATTTTTAAATTGGACCACGTATTATATTACAGGGTAATAGTGTACCCTACCACAGGATATAATTATAGGTCATTTAGGGGGTACACAGCGTGACCCTAAATTTTACTATGTATGCCTATGCGAAATAGAGTGTTCTGAGATGCTTAAAATGAAGAAATAAGCGTTCTAAAATGCTTTAAAAATTCAAAGACATCTTTCAATGGTTAACTAACGCAAGGCGCAATATCAGACCTTAATATTGACCCATAATATTTAAATTGGAATAGGTATTATATTACAGGGTAATAGTGTACCCTACCACAGGAAATAATTATAGGTCAATTAGGGGGTACACTATGTATATTTTAAATAGTGCATTAAAACAAGGAAATACGAAGACACTTTTCTATGTTAACTAACGGCACGGTATCGGACCTTAATATTGACCTATAATTTTTAAATTGGACCACGTATTATATTACAGGGTTATAGTGTACCTTACCACAGGAAATAATTATAGGTCAATTAGGTGGTACACAGCGTGACCCTAAAATTTACTATGTATGCCTATGCGAAATAGAGTGTTCTCAGAAGCTTAAAATGAAGAAATAAGCGTTCTAAAATGCTTTAAAAATTCAAAGACATCTTTCAATGGTTAACTAACGCAAGGCGCAATATCAGACCTTAATATTGACCCATAATATTTAAATTGGACCAGGTATTATATTACAGGGTAATAGTGTACCCTACCACAGGAAATAATTATAGGTCAATTAGGGGGTACACTGTATATTTTAAATAGTGCATTAAAACAAGGAAATACGAAGACACTTTTCTATGTTAACTAACGGCACGGTATCGGACCTTAATATTGACCTATAATTTTTAAATTGGACCACGTATTATATTACAGGGTTATAGTGTACCCTACCACAGGAAATAATTATAGGTCAATTAGGGGGTACACAGAGTGACCCTAAAGTTTTCTATGTATGCCTATGCGAAATGAAGTGTTCTGAGAATCTTAAAATGAGGAAATAAGCGTTCTAAAATGCTTTAAAAATTCAAAGACATTTTTCTATGCTAACTAACGGCACGGTATCGGACCTTAATATTGACCTATAATTTTTAAATTGGACCACCTTTTATATTACAGGGTAATAGTGTACCCTACCACAGGAAATAATTATAGGTCAATTAGGGGGTACACAACGTGACCCTAAAGTTTACTATGTATTGCTATGCGAAATAAAGTGTTCTGAGAAGCTTAAAATGAAGAAATAAGCGTTCTAAAATGCTTTAAGAATTCAAAGACATCTTTCAATGGTTAACTAACGCAAGGCGCAATATCAAACCTTAATATTGACCCATAATATTTAAATTGAACCAGGTATTGTATTACAGGGTAATAGTGTACCCTACCACAGGATATAATTATAGGTCAATTAGGGGGTACACAGCGTGACCCTAAAGTTTACTATGTATGCCTATGCGAAATAAAGTGTTCTGAGAAGCTTAAAATGAGGAAATAAGCGTTCTAAAATGCTTTAAAAATTCAAAGACATTTTTCTATGTTAACTAACGGCACGGTATCGGACCTTAATATTGACCTATAATTTTTAAATTGGACCACGTATTATATTACAGGGTAATAGTGTACCCTACCACAGGAAATAATTATAGGTCAATTAGGGGGTACGCTATGTATATTTTAAATAGTGCATTAAAACAAGGAAATACGAAGACACTTTTCTATGTTAACTAACGGCACGGTATCGGACCTTAATATTGACCTATAATTTTTAAATTGGACCACGTATTATATTACAGGGTTATAGTGTACCTTACCACAGGAAATAATTATAGGTCAATTAGGTGGTACACAGCGTGACCCTAAAATTTACTATGTATGCCTATGCGAAATAGAGTGTTCTGAGAAGCTTAAAATGAAGAAATAAGCGTTCTAAAATGCTTTAAAAATTCAAAGACATCTTTCAATGGTTAACTAACGCAAGGCGCAATATCAGACCTTAATATTGACCCATAATATTTAAATTGGACCAGGTATTATATTACAGGGTAATAGTGTACCCTACCACAGGAAATAATTATAGGTCAATTAGGGGGTACACTATGTATATTTTAAATAGTGCATTAAAACAAGGAAATACGAAGACACTTTTCTATGTTAACTAACGGCACGGTATCGGACCTTAATATTGACCTATAATTTTTAAATTGGACCACGTATTATATTACAGGGTTATAGTGTACCCTACCACAGGAAATAATTATAGGTCAATTAGGGGGTACGCAGAGTGACCCTAAAGTTTTCTATGTATGCCTATGTGAAATGAAGTGTTCTGAGAAGCTTAAAATGAGGAAATAAGCGTTCTAAAATGCTTTAAAAATTCAAAGACATTTTTCTATGCTAACTAACGGCACGGTATCGGACCTTAATATTGACCTATAATTTTTAAATTGGACCACCTTTTATATTACAGGGTAATAGTGTACCCTACCACAGGAATTAATTATAGGTCAATTAGGGGGTACACAGCGTGACCCTAAAGTTTACTATGTATTGCTATGCGAAATAAAGTGTTCTGAGAAGCTTAAAATGAAGAAATAAGCGTTCTAAAATGCTTTAAAAATTCAAAGACATCTTTCAATGGTTAACTAACGCAAGGCGCAATATCAAACCTTAATATTGACCCATAATATTTAAATTGAACCAGGTATTGTATTACAGGGTAATAGTGTACCCTACCACAGGAAATAATTATAGGTCAATTAGGGGGTACACTATGAATATTTTAAATAGTGCATTAAAACAAGGAAATACGAAGACATTTTTCAATGTTAAATAACGGCGCAATATCAGACCTTAATATTGACCCATAATATTTAAATTGGACCAGGTATTATATTACAGGGTAATAGTGTACCCCACCAAAGGAAATAATTATAGGTCAATTAGGGGGTACACAGCGTGACCCTAAAGTTTACTATGTATGCCTATGCGAAATAAAGTGTTCTGAGAAGCTTAAAATCAGGAAATAAGCGTTCTAAAATGCTTTAAAATTTCAAAGACATTTTTCTATGTTAACTAACGGCACGGTAGCGGACCTTAATATTGACCTATAATTTTTAAATTGGACCACGTATTATATTACAGGGTAATAGTGTACCCTACCACAGGATATAATTATAGGTCATTTAGGGGGTACACAGCGTGACCCTAAATTTTACTATGTATGCCTATGCGAAATAGAGTGTTCTGAGATGCTTAAAATGAAGAAATAAGCGTTCTAAAATGCTTTAAAAATTCAAAGACATCTTTCAATGGTTAACTAACGCAAGGCGCAATATCAGACCTTAATATTGACCCATAATATTTAAATTGGAATAGGTATTATATTACAGGGTAATAGTGTACCCTACCACAGGAAATAATTATAGGTCAATTAGGGGGTACACTATGTATATTTTAAATAGTGCATTAAAACAAGGAAATACGAAGACACTTTTCTATGTTAACTAACGGCACGGTATCGGACCTTAATATTGACCTATAATTTTTAAATTGGACCACGTATTATATTACAGGGTTATAGTGTACCTTACCACAGGAAAAAATTATAGGTCAATTAGGTGGTACACAGCGTGACCCTAAAATTTACTATGTATGCCTATGCGAAATAGAGTGTTCTCAGAAGCTTAAAATGAAGAAATAAGCGTTCTAAAATGCTTTAAAAATTCAAAGACATCTTTCAATGGTTAACTAACGCAAGGCGCAATATCAAACCTTAATATTGACCCATAATATTTAAATTGAACCAGGTATTGTATTACAGGGTAATAGTGTACCCTACCACAGGATATAATTATAGGTCAATTAGGGGGTACACAGCGTGACCCTAAAGTTTACTATGTATGCCTATGCGAAATAAAGTGTTCTGAGAAGCTTAAAATGAGGAAATAAGCGTTCTAAAATGCTTTAAAAATTCAAAGACATTTTTCTATGTTAACTAACGGCACGGTATCGGACCTTAATATTGACCTATAATTTTTAAATTGGACCACGTATTATATTACAGGGTAATAGTGTACCCTACCACAGGATATAATTATAGGTCATTTAGGGGGTACACAGCGTGACCCTAAATTTTACTATGTATGCCTATGCGAAATAGAGTGTTCTGAGATGCTTAAAATGAAGAAATAAGCGTTCTAAAATGCTTTAAAAATTCAAAGACATCTTTCAATGGTTAACTAACGCAAGGCGCAATATCAGACCTTAATATTGACCCATAATATTTAAATTGGAATAGGTATTATATTACAGGGTAATAGTGTACCCTACCACAGGAAATAATTATAGGTCAATTAGGGGGTACACTATGTATATTTTAAATAGTGCATTAAAACAAGGAAATACGAAGACACTTTTCTATGTTAACTAACGGCACGGTATCGGACCTTAATATTGACCTATAATTTTTAAATTGGACCACGTATTATATTACAGGGTTATAGTGTACCTTACCACAGGAAATATTTATAGGTCAATTAGGTGGTACACAGCGTGACCCTAAAATTTACTATGTATGCCTATGCGAAATAGAGTGTTCTGAGAAGCTTAAAATGAAGAAATAAGCGTTCTAAAATGCTTTAAAAATTCAAAGACATCTTTCAATGGTTAACTAACGCAAGGCGCAATATCAGACCTTAATATTGACCCATAATATTTAAATTGGACCAGGTATTATATTACAGGGTAATAGTGTACCCTACCACAGGAAATAATTATAGGTCAATTAGGGGGTACACTATGTATATTTTAAATAGTGCATTAAAACAAGGAAATACGAAGACACTTTTCTATGTTAACTAACGGCACGGTATCGGACCTTAATATTGACCTATAATTTTTAAATTGGACCACGTATTATATTACAGGGTTATAGTGTACCCTACCACAGGAAATAATTATAGGTCAATTAGGGGGTACGCAGAGTGACCCTAAAGTTTTCTATGTATGCCTATGTGAAATGAAGTGTTCTGAGAAGCTTAAAATGAGGAAATAAGCGTTCTAAAATGCTTTAAAAATTCAAAGACATTTTTCTATGCTAACTAACGGCACGGTATCGGACCTTAATATTGACCTATAATTTTTAAATTGGACCACCTTTTATATTACAGGGTAATAGTGTACCCTACCACAGGAATTAATTATAGGTCAATTAGGGGGTACACAGCGTGACCCTAAAGTTTACTATGTATTGCTATGCGAAATAAAGTGTTCTGAGAAGCTTAAAATGAAGAAATAAGCGTTCTAAAATGCTTTAAAAATTCAAAGACATCTTTCAATGGTTAACTAACGCAAGGCGCAATATCAAACCTTAATATTGACCCATAATATTTAAATTGAACCAGGTATTGTATTACAGGGTAATAGTGTACCCTACCACAGGAAATAATTATAGGTCAATTAGGGGGTACACTATGAATATTTTAAATAGTGCATTAAAACAAGGAAATACGAAGACATTTTTCAATGTTAACTAACGGCACGGTATCGGAACTTAATATTGACCTATAATTTTTAAATTGGACCACGTATTATATTACAGGGTAATAGTGTGCCCTACCACAGGAAATAATTATAGGTCATTTAGGGGGTACACAGCGTGACCCTAAATTTTACTATGTATGCCTATGCGAAATAGAGTGTTCTGAGATGCTTAAAATGAAGAAATAAGCGTTCTAAAATGCTTTAAAAATTCAAAGACATTTTTTTATGTTAACTAACGGCACGGTATCGGACCTTAATATTGACCTATAATTTTTAAATTGGACCACGTAATATATTACAGGGTAATAGTGTACCCTACCACAGGATATAATTATAGGTCATTAAGGGGGTACACAGCGTGACCCTAAATTTTACGATGTATGCCTATGCGAAATAGAGTGTTCTGAGATGCTTAAAATAAAGAAATAAGCGTTCTAAAATGCTTTAAAATTCAAAGACATCTTTCAATGGTTAACTAACGCAGGGCGCAATATCAGACCTTAATATTGACCCATAATATTTAAATTGGAATAGGTATTATATTACAGGGTAATAGTGTACCCTACCACAGGAAATAATTATAGGTCAATTAGGGGGAACACTATGTATATTTTAAATAGTGCATTAAAACAAGGAAATACGAATACACTTTTCTATGTTAACTAACGGCACGGTATCGGACCTTAATATTGACCTATAATTTTTAAATTGGACCACGTATTATATTACAGGGTTATAGTGTACCCTACCACAGGAAATAATTATAGGTCAATTAGGGGGTACACAGAGAGACCCTAAAGTTTACTATGTATGCCTATGCGAAATAAAGTGTTCTGAGAAGCTTAAAATGAGGAAATAAGCGTTCTAAAATGCTTTAAAAATTCAAAGACATTTTTCAATGTTAACTAACGGCACGGTATCGGTCCTTAATATTGACCTATAATTTTTAAATTGGACCACGTATTATATTACAGGGTAATAGTGTACCCTACCACAGGAAATAATTATAGGTCATTTAGGGGGTACACAGCGTGACCCTAAAGTTTACTATGTATTGCTATGCGAAATAAAGTGTTCTGAGAAGCTTAAAATGAAGAAATAAGCGTTCTAAAATGCTTTAAAAATTCAAAGACATCTTTCAATGGTTAACTAACGCAAGGCGCAATATCAAACCTTAATATTGACCCATAATATTTAAATTGAACCAGGTATTGTATTACAGGGTAATAGTGTACCCTACCACAGGAAATAATTATAGGTCAATTAGGGGGTACACTATGAATATTTTAAATAGTGCATTAAAACAAGGAAATACGAAGACATTTTTCAATGTTAAATAACGGCGCAATATCAGACCTTAATATTGACCCATAATATTTAAATTGGACCAGGTATTATATTACAGGGTAATAGTGTACCCCACCAAAGGAAATAACTATAGGTCAATTAGGGGGTACACAGCGTGACCCTAAAGTTTACTATGTATGCCTATGCGAAATAAAGTGTTCTGAGAAGCTTAAAATCAGGAAATAAGCGTTCTAAAATGCTTTAAAATTTCAAAGACATTTTTCTATGTTAACTAACGGCACGGTAGCGGACCTTAATATTGACCTATAATTTTTAAATTGGACCACGTATTATATTACAGGGTAATAGTGTACCCTACCACAGGATATAATTATAGGTCATTTAGGGGGTACACAGCGTGACCCTAAATTTTACTATGTATGCCTATGCGAAATAGAGTGTTCTGAGATGCTTAAAATGAAGAAATAAGCGTTCTAAAATGCTTTAAAAATTCAAAGACATCTTTCAATGGTTAACTAACGCAAGGCGCAATATCAGACCTTAATATTGACCCATAATATTTAAATTGGAATAGGTATTATATTACAGGGTAATAGTGTACCCTACCACAGGAAATAATTATAGGTCAATTAGGGGGTACACTATGTATATTTTAAATAGTGCATTAAAACAAGGAAATACGAAGACACTTTTCTATGTTAACTAACGGCACGGTATCGGACCTTAATATTGACCTATAATTTTTAAATTGGACCACGTATTATATTACAGGGATATAGTGTACCTTACCACAGGAAAAAATTATAGGTCAATTAGGTGGTACACAGCGTGACCCTAAAATTTACTATGTATGCCTATGCGAAATAGAGTGTTCTCAGAAGCTTAAAATGAAGAAATAAGCGTTCTAAAATGCTTTAAAAATTCAAAGACATCTTTCAATGGTTAACTAACGCAAGGCGCAATATCAAACCTTAATATTGACCCATAATATTTAAATTGAACCAGGTATTGTATTACAGGGTAATAGTGTACCCTACCACAGGATATAATTATAGGTCAATTAGGGGGTACACAGCGTGACCCTAAAGTTTACTATGTATGCCTATGCGAAATAAAGTGTTCTGAGAAGCTTAAAATGAGGAAATAAGCGTTCTAAAATGCTTTAAAAATTCAAAGACATTTTTCTATGTTAACTAACGGCACGGTATCGGACCTTAATATTGACCTATAATTTTTAAATTGGACCACGTATTATATTACAGGGTAATAGTGTACCCTACCACAGGATATAATTATAGGTCATTTAGGGGGTACACAGCGTGACCCTAAATTTTACTATGTATGCCTATGCGAAATAGAGTGTTCTGAGATGCTTAAAATGAAGAAATAAGCGTTCTAAAATGCTTTAAAAATTCAAAGACATCTTTCAATGGTTAACTAACGCAAGGCGCAATATCAGACCTTAATATTGACCCATAATATTTAAATTGGAATAGGTATTATATTACAGGGTAATAGTGTACCCTACCACAGGAAATAATTATAGGTCAATTAGGGGGTACACTATGTATATTTTAAATAGTGCATTAAAACAAGGAAATACGAAGACACTTTTCTATGTTAACTAACGGCACGGTATCGGACCTTAATATTGACCTATAATTTTTAAATTGGACCACGTATTATATTACAGGGTTATAGTGTACCTTACCACAGGAAATATTTATAGGTCAATTAGGTGGTACACAGCGTGACCCTAAAATTTACTATGTATGCCTATGCGAAATAGAGTGTTCTGAGAAGCTTAAAATGAAGAAATAAGCGTTCTAAAATGCTTTAAAAATTCAAAGACATCTTTCAATGGTTAACTAACGCAAGGCGCAATATCAGACCTTAATATTGACCAATAATATTTAAATTGGACCAGGTATTATATTACAGGGTAATAGTGTACCCTACCACAGGAAATAATTATAGGTCAATTAGGGGGTACACTATGTATATTTTAAATAGTGCATTAAAACAAGGAAATACGAAGACACTTTTCTATGTTAACTAACGGCACGGTATCGGACCTTAATATTGACCTATAATTTTTAAATTGGACCACGTATTATATTACAGGGTTATAGTGTACCCTACCACAGGAAATAATTATAGGTCAATTAGGGGGTACGCAGAGTGACCCTAAAGTTTTCTATGTATGCCTATGTGAAATGAAGTGTTCTGAGAAGCTTAAAATGAGGAAATAAGCGTTCTAAAATGCTTTAAAAATTCAAAGACATTTTTCTATGCTAACTAACGGCACGGTATCGGACCTTAATATTGACCTATAATTTTTAAATTGGACCACCTTTTATATTACAGGGTAATAGTGTACCCTACCACAGGAATTAATTATAGGTCAATTAGGGGGTACACAGCGTGACCCTAAAGTTTACTATGTATTGCTATGCGAAATAAAGTGTTCTGAGAAGCTTAAAATGAAGAAATAAGCGTTCTAAAATGCTTTAAAAATTCAAAGACATCTTTCAATGGTTAACTAACGCAAGGCGCAATATCAAACCTTAATATTGACCCATAATATTTAAATTGAACCAGGTATTGTATTACAGGGTAATAGTGTACCCTACCACAGGAAATAATTATAGGTCAATTAGGGGGTACACTATGAATATTTTAAATAGTGCATTAAAACAAGGAAATACGAAGACATTTTTCAATGTTAACTAACGGCACGGTATCGGAACTTAATATTGACCTATAATTTTTAAATTGGACCACGTATTATATTACAGGGTAATAGTGTGCCCTACCACAGGAAATAATTATAGGTCATTTAGGGGGTACACAGCGTGACCCTAAATTTTACTATGTATGCCTATGCGAAATAGAGTGTTCTGAGAAGCTTAAAATGAAGAAATAAGCGTTCTAAAATGCTTTAAAAATTCAAAGACATCTTTCAATGGTTAACTAACGCAAGGCGCAATATCAGACCTTAATATTGACCCATAATATTTAAATTGGACCAGGTATTATATTACAGGGTAATAGTGTACCCCACCAAAGGAAATAATTATAGGTCAATTAGGGGGTACACAGCGTGACCCTAAAGTTTACTATGTATGCCTATGCGAAATAAAGTGTTCTGAGAAGCTTAAAATGAGGAAATAAGCGTTCTAAAATGCTTTAAAAATTCAAAGACATTTTTTTATGTTAACTAACGGCACGGTATCGGACCTTAATATTGACCTATAATTTTTAAATTGGACCACGTATTATATTACAGGGTAATAGTGTACCCTACCACAGGATATAATTATAGGTCATTTAGGGGGTACACAGCGTGACCCTAAATTTTACGATGTATGCCTATGCGAAATAGAGTGTTCTGAGATGCTTAAAATAAAGAAATAAGCGTTCTAAAATGCTTTAAAATTCAAAGACATCTTTCAATGGTTAACTAACGCAGGGCGCAATATCAGACCTTAATATTGACCCATAATATTTAAATTGGAATAGGTATTATATTACAGGGTAATAGTGTACCCTACCACAGGAAATAATTATAGGTCAATTAGGGGGAACACTATGTATATTTTAAATAGTGCATTAAAACAAGGAAATACGAATACACTTTTCTATGTTAACTAACGGCACGGTATCGGACCTTAATATTGACCTATAATTTTTAAATTGGACCACGTATTATATTACAGGGTTATAGTGTACCCTACCACAGGAAATAATTATAGGTCAATTAGGGGGTACACAGAGAGACCCTAAAGTTTACTATGTATGCCTATGCGAAATAAAGTGTTCTGAGAAGCTTAAAATGAGGAAATAAGCGTTCTAAAATGCTTTAAAAATTCAAAGACATTTTTCAATGTTAACTAACGGCACGGTATCGGTCCTTAATATTGACCTATAATTTTTAAATTGGACCACGTATTATATTACAGGGTAATAGTGTACCCTACCACAGGAAATAATTATAGGTCATTTAGGGGGTACACAGCGTGACCCTAAATTTTACTATGTATGCTTATGCGAAATAGAGTGTTCTGAGAAGCTTAAAATGAAGAAATAAGCGTTCTAAAATGCTTTAAAAATTCAAAGACATCTTTCAATGGTTAACTAGCGCAAGGCGCAATATCAGACCTTAATATTGACCCATAATATTTAAATTGGACCAGGTATTATATTACAGGGTAATAGTGTACCCTACCACAGGAAATAATTATAGGTCAATTAGGGGGTACACTATGTATATTTTAAATAGTGCATTAAAACAAGGAAATACGAAGACACTTTTCTATGTTAACTAACGGCACGGTATCGGACCTTAATATTGACCTATAATTTTTAAATTGTACCACGTATTATATTACAGGGTAATAGTGTACCTTACCACAGGAAATAATTATAGGTCAATTAGGTGGTACACAGCGTGACTCTAAAATTTACTATGTATGCCTATGCGAAATAGAGTTTTCTGAGAAGCTTAAAATGAAGAAATAAGCGTTCTAAAATGCTTTAAAAATTCAAAGACATCTTTCAATGGTTAACTAACGCAAGGCGCGATATCAGACCTTAATATGGAACCATAATATTTCAATTGGACCAGGTATTATATTACAGGGTAATAGTGTACCCTACAACAGGAAATAATTATAGGTCAATTAGGGGGTACACTATGTATGTTTTAAATAGTGCATTAAAACAAGAAAATACGAAGACACTTTTCTATGTTAACTAACGGCACGGTATTGCACCTTAATATTGACCTATAATTTTTAAATTGGACCACGTATTATATTACAGGGTTATAGTGTACCCTACCACAGGAAATAATTATAGGTCAATTAGGGGGTACACAGAGTGACCCTAAAGTTTTCTATGTATGCCTATGCGAAATGAAGTGTTCTGAGAATCTTAAAATGAGGAAATAAGCGTTCTAAAATGCTTTAAAAATTCAAAGACATTTTTCTATGTTAACTAACGGCACGGTATCGGACCTTAATATTGACCTATAATTTTTAAATTGGACCACGTATTATATTAGAGGGTAATAGTGTACCCTACCACAGGAAATAATTATAGGTCAATTAGGGGGTACACAACGTGACCCTAAAGTTTACTATGTATTGCTATGCGAAATAAAGTGTTCTGAGAAGCTTAAAATGAAGAAATAAGCGTTCTAAAATGCTTTAAGAATTCAAAGACATCTTTCAATGGTTAACTAACGCAAGGCGCAATATCAAACCTTAATATTGACCCATAATATTTAAATTGAACCAGGTATTGTATTACAGGGTAATAGTGTACCCTACCACAGGATATAATTATAGGTCAATTAGGGGGTACACAGCGTGACCCTAAAGTTTACTATGTATGCCTATGCGAAATAAAGTGTTCTGAGAAGCTTAAAATGAGGAAATAAGCGTTCTAAAATGCTTTAAAAATTCAAAGACATTTTTCTATGTTAACTAACGGCACGGTATCGGACCTTAATATTGACCTATAATTTTTAAATTGGACCACGTATTATATTACAGGGTAATAGTGTACCCTACCACAGGATATAATTATAGGTCATTTAGGGGGTACACAGCGTGACCCTAAATTTTACTATGTATGCCTATGCGAAATAGAGTGTTCTGAGATGCTTAAAATGAAGAAATAAGCGTTCTAAAATGCTTTAAAAATTCAAAGACATCTTTCAATGGTTAACTAACGCAAGGCGCAATATCAGACCTTAATATTGACCCATAATATTTAAATTGGAATAGGTATTATATTACAGGGTAATAGTGTACCCTACCACAGGAAATAATTATAGGTCAATTAGGGGGTACGCTATGTATATTTTAAATAGTGCATTAAAACAAGGAAATACGAAGACACTTTTCTATGTTAACTAACGGCACGGTATCGGACCTTAATATTGACCTATAATTTTTAAATTGGACCACGTATTATATTACAGGGTTATAGTGTACCTTACCACAGGAAATAATTATAGGTCAATTAGGTGGTACACAGCGTGACCCTAAAATTTACTATGTATGCCTATGCGAAATAGAGTGTTCTGAGAAGCTTAAAATGAAGAAATAAGCGTTCTAAAATGCTTTAAAAATTCAAAGACATCTTTCAATGGTTAACTAACGCAAGGCGCAATATCAGACCTTAATATTGACCCATAATATTTAAATTGGACCAGGTATTATATTACAGGGTAATAGTGTACCCTACCACAGGAAATAATTATAGGTCAATTAGGGGGTACACTATATATATTTTAAATAGTGCATTAAAACAAGGAAATACGAAGACACTTTTCTATGTTAACTAACGGCACGGTATCGGACCTTAATATTGACCTATAATTTTTAAATTGGACCACGTATTATATTACAGGGTTATAGTGTACCCTACCACAGGAAATAATTATAGGTCAATTAGGGGGTACGCAGAGTGACCCTAAAGTTTTCTATGTATGCCTATGTGAAATGAAGTGTTCTGAGAAGCTTAAAATGAGGAAATAAGCGTTCTAAAATGCTTTAAAAATTCAAAGACATTTTTCTATGCTAACTAACGGCACGGTATCGGACCTTAATATTGACCTATAATTTTTAAATTGGACCACCTTTTATATTACAGGGTAATAGTGTACCCTACCACAGGAATTAATTATAGGTCAATTAGGGGGTACACAGCGTGACCCTAAAGTTTACTATGTATTGCTATGCGAAATAAAGTGTTCTGGGAAGCTTAAAATGAAGAAATAAGCGTTCTAAAATGCTTTAAAAATTCAAAGACATCTTTCAATGGTTAACTAACGCAAGGCGCAATATCAAACCTTAATATTGACCCATAATATTTAAATTGAACCAGGTATTGTATTACAGGGTAATAGTGTACCCTACCACAGGAAATAATTATAGGTCAATTAGGGGGTACACTATGAATATTTTAAATAGTGCATTAAAACAAGGAAATACGAAGACATTTTTCAATGTTAAATAACGGCACGGTATCGGAACTTAATATTGACCTATAATTTTTAAATTGGAACACGTATTATATTACAGGGTAATAGTGTACCCTACCACAGGAAATAATTATAGGTCATTTAGGGGGTACACAGCGTGACCCTAAATTTTACTATGTATGCCTATGCGAAATAGAGTGTTCTGAGAAGCTTAAAATGAAGAAATAAGCGTTCTAAAATGCTTTAAAAATTCAAAGACATCTTTCAATGGTTAACTAACGCAAGGCGCAATATCAGACCTTAATATTGACCCATAATATTTAAATTGGACCAGGTATTATATTACAGGGTAATAGTGTACCCTTCCAAAGGAAATAATTATAGGTCAATTAGGGGGTACACAGCGTGACCCTAAAGTTTACTATGTATGCCTATGCGAAATAAAGTGTTCTGAGAAGCTTAAAATGAGGAAATAAGCGTTCTAAAATGCTTTAAAAATTCAAGGACATTTTTCTATGTTAACTAACGGCACGGTATCGGACCTTAATATTGACCTATAATTTTTAAATTGGACCACGTATTATATTACAGGGTAATAGTGTACCCTACCACAGGATATAATTATAGGTCATTTAGGGGGTTCACAGCGTGACCCTAAATTTTACTATGTATGCCTATGCGAAATAGAGTGTTCTGAGATGCTTAAAATGAAGAAATAAGCGTTCTAAAATGCTTTAAAAATTCAAAGACATCTTTCAATGGTTAACTAACACAAGGCGCAATATCAGACCTTAATATTGACCCCTAATATTTAAATTGGACAAGGTATTATATTACAGGGTAATAGTGTACCCTACCACAGGAAATAATTATAGGTCAATTAGGGGGTACACTATGTATATTTTAAATAGTGCATTAAAACAAGGAAATACGAAGACACTTTTCTATGTTAACTAACGGCACGGTATCGGACCTTTATATTGATCTATAATTTTTAAATTGGACCACGTATTATATTATAGGGTAATAGTGTACCCTACCACAGGAAATAATTATAGGTCAATTAGAGGGTACACAGCGTGACCCTAAAGTTTACTATGTATGCCTATGCGAAATAGAGTGTTCTGAGAAGCTTAAAATGAAGAAATTAGCGTTCTAAAATGCTTTAAAAATTCAAAGACATCTTTCAATGGTTAACTAACGCAAGGCGCAATATCAGACCTTAATATTGACCCATAATATTTGAATTGGACCAGGTATTATATTACGGGGTAATAGTGTACCCTACCACAGGAAATAATTATAGGTCAATTAGGGGATACACTATGTATATTTTAAATAGTGCATTAAAACAAGGAAATACGAAGAAACTTTTCTATGTTAACTAACGACCCGGTATCGGACCTTAATATTGACCTATAATTTTTAAATTGGACCACGTATTATATTACATGATAATAATGTACCCTACCACAGGAAATAATTTTAGGTCAATTAGGCTGTACACAGTGTGACCCTAAAGTTTACTATGTATGCCTATGCGAAATAAAGTGTTCTGAGAAGCTTAAAATGAAGAAATAAGCGTTCTAAAATGCTTTAAAAATTCAAAGACATCTTTCAATGGTTAACTAACGCTAGGCGCAATATCAAACCTTAATATTGACCCATAATATTTAAATTGAACCAGGTATTGTATTACAGGGTAATAGTGTACCCTACCACAGGATATAATTATAGGTCAATTAGGGGGTACACAGCGTGACCCTAAAGTTTACTATGTATGCCTATGCGAAATAAAGTGTTCTGAGAAACTTAAAATGAGGAAATAAGCGTTCTAAAATGCTTTAAAAATTCAAAGACATTTTTCTATGTTAACTAACGGCACGGTATCGGACCTTAATATTGACCTATAATTTTTAAATTGGACCACGTATTATATTACAGGGTAATAGTGTACCCTACCACAGGATATAATTATAGGTCATTTAGGGGGTACACAGCGTGACCCTAAATTTTACTATGTATGCCTATGCGAAATAGAGTGTTCTGAGATGCTTAAAATGAAGAAATAAGCGTTCTAAAATGCTTTAAAAATTCAAAGACATCTTTCAATGGTTAACTAACGCAAGGCGCAATATCAGACCTTAATATTGACCCATAATATTTAAATTGGAATAGGTATTATATTACAGGGTAATAGTGTACCCTACCACAGGAAATAATTATAGGTCAATTAGGGGGTGTATATTTTAAATGTGTATGTATATTTTAAATAGTGCATTAAAACAAGGAAATACGAAGACACTTTTCTATGTTAACTAACGGTATAATGTATATTTTAAATAGTGCATTAAAACAAGGAAATACGAAGACACTTTTCTATGTTAACTAACGGCACGGTATCGGACCTTAATATTGACCTATAATTTTTAAATTGGACCACGTATTATATTACAGGGTTATAGTGTACCCTACCACAGGAAATAATTATAGGTCAATTAGGGGGTACGCAGAGTGACCCTAAAGTTTTCTATGTATGCCTATGTGAAATGAAGTGTTCTGAGAAGCTTAAAATGAGGAAATAAGCGTTCTAAAATGCTTTAAAAATTCAAAGACATTTTTCTATGCTAACTAACGGCACGGTATCGGACCTTAATATTGACCTATAATTTTTAAATTGGACCACCTTTTATATTACAGGGTAATAGTGTACCCTACCACAGGAATTAATAATAGGTCAATTAGGGGGTACACAGCGTGACCCTAAAGTTTACTATGTATTGCTATGCGAAATAAAGTGTTCTGAGAAGCTTAAAATGAAGAAATAAGCGTTCTAAAATGCTTTAAAAATTCAAAGACATCTTTCAATGGTTAACTAACGCAAGGCGCAATATCAAACCTTAATATTGACCCATAATATTTAAATTGAACCAGGTATTGTATTACAGGGTAATAGTGTACCCTACCACAGGAAATAATTATAGGTCAATTAGGGGGTACACTATGAATATTTTAAATAGTGCATTAAAACAAGGAAATACGAAGACATTTTTCAATGTTAAATAACGGCACGGTATCGGAACTTAATATTGACCTATAATTTTTAAATTGGAACACGTATTATATTACAGGGTAATAGGGTACCCTACCACAGGAAATAATTATAGGTCATTTAGGGGGTACACAGCGTGACCCTAAATTTTACTATGTATGCCTATGCGAAATAGAGTGTTCTGAGAAGCTTAAAATGAAGAAATAAGCGTTCTAAAATGCTTTAAAAATTCAAAGACATCTTTCAATGGTTAACTAACGCAAGGCGCAATATCAGACCTTAATATTGACACATAATATTTAAATTGGACCAGGTATTATATTACAGGGTAATAGTGTACCCTTCCAAAGGAAATAATTATAGGTCAATTAGGGGGTACACAGCGTGACCCTAAAGTTTACTATGTATGCCTATGCGAAATAAAGTGTTCTGAGAAGCTTAAAATGAGGAAATAAGCGTTCTAAAATGCTTTAAAAATTCAAAGACATTTTTCTATGTTAACTAACGGCACGGTATCGGACCTTAATATTGACCTATAATTTTTAAATTGGACCACGTATTATATTACAGGGTAATAGTGTACCCTACCACAGGATATAATTATAGGTCATTTAGGGGGTTCACAGCGTGACCCTAAATTTTACTATGTATGCCTATGCGAAATAGAGTGTTCTGAGATGCTTAAAATGAAGAAATAAGCGTTCTAAAATGCTTTAAAAATTCAAAGACATCTTTCAATGGTTAACTAACACAAGGCGCAATATCAGACCTTAATATTGACCCCTAATATTTAAATTGGACAAGGTATTATATTACAGGGTAATAGTGTACCCTACCACAGGAAATAATTATAGGTCAATTAGGGGGTACACTATGTATATTTTAAATAGTGCATTAAAACAAGGAAATACGAAGACACTTTTCTATGTTAACTAACGGCACGGTATCGGACCTTAATATTGACCTATAATTTTTAAATTGGACCACGTATTATATTATAGGGTAATAGTGTACCCTACCACAGGAAATAATTATAGGTCAATTAGAGGGTACACAGCGTGACCCTAAAGTTTACTATGTATGCCTATGCGAAATAGAGTGTTCTGAGAAGCTTAAAATGAAGAAATTAGCGTTCTAAAATGCTTTAAAAATTCAAAGACATCTTTCAATGGTTAACTAACGCAAGGCGCAATATCAGACCTTAATATTGACCCATAATATTTGAATTGGACCAGGTATTATATTACGGGGTAATAGTGTACCCTACCACAGGAAATAATTATAGGTCAATTAGGGGATACACTATGTATATTTTAAATAGTGCATTAAAACAAGGAAATACGAAGAAACTTTTCTATGTTAACTAACGACCCGGTATCGGACCTTAATATTGACCTATAATTTTTAAATTGGACCACGTATTATATTACATGATAATAATGTACCCTACCACAGGAAATAATTTTAGGTCAATTAGGCTGTACACAGTGTGACCCTAAAGTTTACTATGTTGCGTATGCGAAATAAAGTGTTCTGAGAAGCTTAAAATGAAGAAATAAGCGTTCTAAAATGCTTTAAAAATTCAAAGACATCTTTCAATGGTTAACTAACGCTAGGCGCAATATCAGACCTTAATATTGACCCATAATATTTAAATTGGACCAGGTATTATATTACAGGGTAATAGTGTACCCTACCACAGGAAATATTTATAGGTCAATTAGGGGGTACACTATGTATATTTTAAATAGTGCATTAAAACAAGGAAATACGAAGACACTTTTCTATGTTAACTAACGGCACGGTATCGGACCTTAATATTGACCTATAATTTTTAAACTGGACCACGTATTATATTACAGGGTTATAGTGTACCCTACCACAGGAAATAATTATAGGTCAATTAGGGGATACACAGAGTGACCCTAAAGTTTACTATGTATGCCTATGCGAAATAAAGTGTTCTGAGAAGCTTAAAATGAGGAAATAAGCGTTCTAAAATGCTTTAAAAATTCAAAGACATTTTTCTAGGATAACTAACGGCACGGTAATCTAACTTCCTAGGATAACTAACTATAACTTCTAGGATAACTTCTTTTCTAGGATAACTAACTTATAATTTTTAAATTGGACCACGTATTATATTACAGGGTAATAGTGTGCCCTACCACAGGAAATAATTATAGGTCATTTAGGGGGTACACAGCGTGACCCTAAATTTTACTATGTATGCCTATGCGAAATAAAGTGTTCTGAGAAGCTTAAAATGAAGAAATAAGCGTTCTAAAATGCTTTAAAAATTCAAAGACATCTTTCAATGGTTAACTAGCGCAAGGCGCAATATCAGACCTTAATATTGACCCATAATATTTAAATTGGACCAGGTATTATATTACAGGGTAATAGTGCACCCTAAAACAGGAAATAATTATAGGTCAATTAGGGGGTACACTATGTATATTTTAAATAGTGCATTAAAACAAGGAAATACGAAGACACTTTTCTATGTTAACTAACGGCACGGTATCGGACCTTAATATTGACCTATAATTTTTAAATTGTACCACGTATTATATTACAGGGTAATAGTGTACCTTACCACAGGAAATAATTATAGGTCAATTAGGTGGTACACAGCATGACCCTAAAATTTACTATGTATGCCTATGCGAAATAGAGTGTTCTGAGAAGCTTAAAATGAAGAAATAAGCGTTCTAAAATGCTTTAAAAATTCAAAGACATCTTTCAATGGTTAACTAACGCAAGGCGCGATATCAGACCTTAATATGGAACCATAATATTTCAATTGGACCAGGTATTATATTACAGGGTAATAGTGTACCCTACAACAGGAAATAATTATAGGTCAATTAGGGGGTACACTATGTATGTTTTAAATAGTGCATTAAAACAAGAAAATACGAAGACACTTTTCTATGTTAACTAACGGCACGGTATCGGACCTTAATATTGACCTATAATTTTTAAATTGGACCACGTATTATATTACAGGGTTATAGTGTACCCTACCACAGGAAATAATTATAGGTCAATTAGGGGGTACACAGAGTGACCCTAAAGTTTACTATGTATGCCTATGCGAAATAAAGTGTTCTGAGAAGCTTAAAATGAGGAAATAAGCGTTCTAAAATGCTTTAAAAATTCAAAGACATTTTTCTATGTTAACTAACGGCACGGTATCGGACCTTAATATTGACCTATAATTTTAAATTGGACCACGTATTATATTACAGGGAAATAGTGTACCCTACCACAGGAAATAATTATAGGTCATTTACGGGGTACACAGCGTGACCCTAAAGTTTACTATGTATGCCTATGCGAAATAAAGTGTTCTGAGATGCTTAAAATGAAGAAATAAGCGTTCAAAAATGCTTTAAAAATTCAAAGACATCTTTCAATGGTTAACTAACGCAAGGCGCAATATCAGACCTAAATATTGACCCATAATATTTAAATTGGACCAGGTATTATATTACAGGGTAATAGTGTACCCTACCACAGGAAATAATTATAGGTCAATTAGGGGGTACACTATGTATATTTTAAATAGTGCATTAAAACAAGGAAATACGAAGACACTT
Source organism: Parasteatoda tepidariorum (assembly GCF_982258835.1). Classification (NCBI taxonomy): domain Eukaryota; kingdom Metazoa; phylum Arthropoda; class Arachnida; order Araneae; family Theridiidae; genus Parasteatoda; species Parasteatoda tepidariorum. Next base: position 151,158 of record NW_028257406.1, on the reverse strand, counting down.
TTCTATGTTAACTAACGGCACGGTATCGGACCTTAATATTGACCTATAATTTGTAAATTGGACCACGTATTATATTACAGGGTTATAGTGTACCCTACCACAGGAAATAATTATAGGTCAATTAGGGGGTACGCAGAGTGACCCTAAAGTTTACTATGTATGCCTATGCGAAATAAAGTGTTCTGAGAAGCTTAAAATGAGGAAATAAGTGTTCTAAAATGCTTTAAAAATTCAAAGACATTTTTCTATGCTAACTAACGGCACGGTATCGGACCATAATATTGACCTATAATTTTTAAATTGGACCACCTATTATATTACAGGGTAATAGTGTACCCTACCACAGGAAATAATTATAGGTCAATTAGGGGCTACACAGCGTGACCCTAAAGTTTACTATGTATGCCTATGCGAAATAAAGTGTTCTGAGAAGCTTAAAATGAAGAAATAAGCGTTCTAAAATGCTTTAAAAATTCAAAGACATCTTTCAATGGTTAACTAACGCAAGGCGCAATATCAAACCTTAATATTGACCCATAATATTTAAATTGAACAAGGTATTGTATTACAGGGTAATAGTGTACCCTACCACAGGAAATAATTATAGGTCAATTAGGGGGTACACTATGTATATTTTAAATAGTGCATTAAAACAAGGAAATACGAAGACACTTTTCTATGTTAACTAACGGCACGGTATCGGACCTTAATATTGACCTATAATTTGTAAATTGGACCACGTATTATATTACAGGGTTATAGTGTACCCTATCACAGGAAATAATTATAGGTCAATTAGGGGGTACACAGCGTGACCCTAAATTTTACTATGTATGCCTATGCGAAATAAAGTGTTCTGAGAAGCTTAAAATGAAGAAATAAGCGTTCTAAAATGCTTTAAAAATTCAAAGACATCTTTCAATGGTTAACTAGCGCAAGGCGCAATATCAGACCTTAATATTGACCCATAATATTTAAATTGGACCAGGTATTATATTACAGGGTAATAGTGCACCCTACCACAGGAAATAATTATAGGTCAATTAGGGGGTACACTATGTATATTTTAAATAGTGCATTAAAACAAGTTAATACGAAGACACTTTTCTATGTTAACTAACGGCACGGTATCGGACCTTAATATTGACCTATAATTTTTAAATTGTACCACGTATTATATTACAGGGTAATAGTGTACCTTACCACAGGAAATAATTATAGGTCAATTAGGTGGTACACAGCATGACTCTAAAATTTACTATGTATGCCTATGCGAAATAGAGTGTTCTGAGAAGCTTAAAATGAAGAAATAAGCGTTCTAAAATGCTTTAAAAATTCAAAGACATCTTTCAATGGTTAACTAACGCAAGGCGCGAAATCAGACCTTAATATGGAACCATAATATTTCAATTGGACCAGGTATTATATTACAGGGTAATAGTGTACCCTACAACAGGAAATAATTATAGGTCAATTAGGGGGTACACTATGTATGTTTTAAATAGTGCATTAAAACAAGAAAATACAAAGACACTTTTCTATGTTAACTAACGGCACGGTATCGGACCTTAATATTGACCTATAATTTTTAAATTGGACCACGTATTATATTACATGATAATAATGTACCCTACCACAGGAAATAATTTTAGGTCAATTAGGCTGTACACAGTGTGACCCTAAAGTTTACTATGTATGCCTATGCGAAATAAAGTGTTCTGAGAAGCTTAAAATGAAGAAATAAGCGTTCTAAAATGCTTTAAAAATTCAAAGACATCTTTCAATGGTTAACTAACGCTAGGCGCAATATCAGACCTTAATATTGACCCATAATATTTAAATTGGACCAGGTATTATATTACAGGGTAATAGTGTACCCTACCACAGGAAATATTTATAGGTCAATTAGGGGGTACACTATGTATATTTTAAATAGTGCATTAAAACAAGGAAATACGAAGACACTTTTCTATGTTAACTAACGGCACGGTATCGGACCTTAATATTGACCTATAATTTTTAAACTGGACCACGTATTATATTACAGGGTTATAGTGTACCCTACCACAGGAAATAATTATAGGTCAATTAGGGGGTACACAGAGTGACCCTTAAGTTTACTATGTATGCCTATGCGAAATAAAGTGTTCTGAGAAGCTTAAAATGAGGAAATAAGCGTTCTAAAATGCTTTAAAAATTCAAAGACATTTTTCTAGGATAACTAACGGCACGGTATCGGACCTTAATATTGACCTATAATTTTTAAATTGGACCACGTATTATATTACAGGGTAATAGTGTGCCCTACCACAGGAAATAATTATAGGTCATTTAGGGGGTACACAGCGTGACCCTAAATTTTACTATGTATGCCTATGCGAAATAAAGTGTTCTGAGAAGCTTAAAATGAAGAAATAAGCGTTCTAAAATGCTTTAAAAATTCAAAGACATCTTTCAATGGTTAACTAACACAAGGCGCAATATCAGACCTTAATATTGACCCCTAATATTTAAATTGGACAAGGTATTATATTACAGGGTAATAGTGTACCCTACCACAGGAAATAATTATAGGTCAATTAGGGGGTACACTATGTATATTTTAAATAGTGCATTAAAACAAGGAAATACGAAGACACTTTTCTATGTTAACTAACGGCACGGTATCGGACCTTAATATTGATCTATAATTTTTAAATTGGACCACGTATTATATTATAGGGTAATAGTGTACCCTACCACAGGAAATAATTATAGGTCAATTAGAGGGTACACAGCGTGACCCTAAAGTTTACTATGTATGCCTATGCGAAATAGAGTGTTCTGAGAAGCTTAAAATGAAGAAATTAGCGTTCTAAAATGCTTTAAAAATTCAAAGACATCTTTCAATGGTTAACTAACGCAAGGCGCAATATCAGACCTTAATATTGACCCATAATATTTGAATTGGACCAGGTATTATATTACGGGGTAATAGTGTACTCTACCACAGGAAATAATTATAGGTCAATTAGGGGATACACTATGTATATTTTAAATAGTGCATTAAAACAAGGAAATACGAAGAAACTTTTCTATGTTAACTAACGACCCGGTATCGGACCTTAATATTGACCTATAATTTTTAAATTGGACCACGTATTATATTACATGATAATAATGTACCCTACCACAGGAAATAATTTTAGGTCAATTAGGCTGTACACAGTGTGACCCTAAAGTTTACTATGTATGCCTATGCGAAATAAAGTGTTCTGAGAAGCTTAAAATGAAGAAATAAGCGTTCTAAAATGCTTTAAAAATTCAAAGACATCTTTCAATGGTTAACTAACGCTAGGCGCAATATCAAACCTTAATATTGACCCATAATATTTAAATTGAACCAGGTATTGTATTACAGGGTAATAGTGTACCCTACCACAGGATATAATTATAGGTCAATTAGGGGGTACGCAGAGTGACCCTAAAGTTTACTATGTATGCCTATGCGAAATAGAGTGTTCTGAGAAGCTTAAAATGAAGAAATTAGCGTTCTAAAATGCTTTAAAAATTCAAAGACATCTTTCAATGGTTAACTAACGCAAGGCGCAATATCAGACCTTAATATTGACCCATAATATTTGAATTGGACCAGGTATTATATTACGGGGTAATAGTGTACTCTACCACAGGAAATAATTATAGGTCAATTAGGGGATACACTATGTATATTTTAAATAGTGCATTAAAACAAGGAAATACGAAGAAACTTTTCTATGTTAACTAACGACCCGGTATCGGACCTTAATATTGACCTATAATTTTTAAATTGGACCACGTATTATATTACATGATAATAATGTACCCTACCACAGGAAATAATTTTAGGTCAATTAGGCTGTACACAGTGTGACCCTAAAGTTTACTATGTATGCCTATGCGAAATAAAGTGTTCTGAGAAGCTTAAAATGAAGAAATAAGCGTTCTAAAATGCTTTAAAAATTCAAAGACATCTTTCAATGGTTAACTAACGCAAGGCGCAATATCAGACCTTAATATTGACCCATAATATTTAAATTGAAATAGGTATTATATTACAGGGTAATAGTGTACCCTACCACAGGAAATAATTATAGGTCAATTAGGGGGTACGCTATGTATATTTTAAATAGTGCATTAAAACAAGGAAATACGAAGACACTTTTCTATGTTAACTAACGGCACGGTATCGGACCTTAATATTGACCTATAATTTTTAAATTGGACCACGTATTATATTACAGGGTTATAGTGTACCCTACCACAGGAAATAATTATAGGTCAATTAGGGGGTACGCAGAGTGACCCTAAAGTTTTCTATGTATGCCTATGTGAAATGAAGTGTTCTGAGAAGCTTAAAATGAGGAAATAAGCGTTCTAAAATGCTTTAAAAATTCAAAGACATTTTTCTATGCTAACTAACGGCACGGTATCGGACCTTAATATTGACCTATAATTTTTAAATTGGACCACCTTTTATATTACAGGGTAATAGTGTACCCTACCACAGGAATTAATTATAGGTCAATTAGGGGGTACACAGCGTGACCCTAAAGTTTACTATGTATTGCTATGCGAAATAAAGTGTTCTGAGAAGCTTAAAATGAAGAAATAAGCGTTCTAAAATGCTTTAAAAATTCAAAGACATCTTTCAATGGTTAACTAACGCAAGGCGCAATATCAAACCTTAATATTGACCCATAATATTTAAATTGAACCAGGTATTGTATTACAGGGTAATAGTGTACCCTACCACAGGAAATAATTATAGGTCAATTAGGGGGTACACTATGAATATTTTAAATAGTGCATTAAAACAAGGAAATACGAAGACATTTTTCAATGTTAAATAACGGCACGGTATCGGAACTTAATATTGACCTATAATTTTTAAATTGGAACACGTATTATATTACAGGGTAATAGTGTACCCTACCACAGGAAATAATTATAGGTCATTTAGGGGTACACAGCGTGACCCTAAATTTTACTATGTATGCCTATGCGAAATAGAGTGTTCTGAGAAGCTTAAAATGAAGAAATAAGCGTTCTAAAATGCTTTAAAAATTCAAAGACATCTTTCAATGGTTAACTAACGCAAGGCGCAATATCAGACCTTAATATTGACACATAATATTTAAATTGGACCAGGTATTATATTACAGGGTAATAGTGTACCCTTCCAAAGGAAATAATTATAGGTCAATTAGGGGTACACAGCGTGACCCTAAAGTTTACTATGTATGCCTATGCGAAATAAAGTGTTCTGAGAAGCTTAAAATGAGGAAATAAGCGTTCTAAAATGCTTTAAAAATTCAAAGACATTTTTCTATGTTAACTAACGGCACGGTATCGGACCTTAATATTGACCTATAATTTTTAAATTGGACCACGTATTATATTACAGGGTAATAGTGTACCCTACCACAGGATATAATTATAGGTCATTTAGGGGGTTCACAGCGTGACCCTAAATTTTACTATGTATGCCTATGCGAAATAGAGTGTTCTGAGATGCTTAAAATGAAGAAATAAGCGTTCTAAAATGCTTTAAAAATTCAAAGACATCTTTCAATGGTTAACTAACACAAGGCGCAATATCAGACCTTAATATTGACCCCTAATATTTAAATTGGACAAGGTATTATATTACAGGGTAATAGTGTACCCTACCACAGGAAATAATTATAGGTCAATTAGGGGGTACACTATGTATATTTTAAATAGTGCATTAAAACAAGGAAATACGAAGACACTTTTCTATGTTAACTAACGGCACGGTATCGGACCTTAATATTGACCTATAATTTTTAAATTGGACCACGTATTATATTATAGGGTAATAGTGTACCCTACCACAGGAAATAATTATAGGTCAATTAGAGGGTACAAAGCGTGACCCTAAAGTTTACTATGTATGCCTATGCGAAATAGAGTGTTCTGAGAAGCTTAAAATGAAGAAATTAGCGTTCTAAAATGCTTTAAAAATTCAAAGACATCTTTCAATGGTTAACTAACGCAAGGCGCAATATCAGACCTTAATATTGACCCATAATATTTGAATTGGACCAGGTATTATATTACGGGGTAATAGTGTACCCTACCACAGGAAATAATTATAGGTCAATTAGGGGATACACTATGTATATTTTAAATAGTGCATTAAAACAAGGAAATACGAAGAAACTTTTCTATGTTAACTAACGACCCGGTATCGGACCTTAATATTGACCTATAATTTTTAAATTGGACCACGTATTATATTACATGATAATAATGTACCCTACCACAGGAAATAATTTTAGGTCAATTAGGCTGTACACAGTGTGACCCTAAAGTTTACTATGTATGCCTATGCGAAATAAAGTGTTCTGAGAAGCTTAAAATGAAGAAATAAGCGTTCTAAAATGCTTTAAAAATTCAAAGACATCTTTCAATGGTTAACTAACGCTAGGCGCAATATCAGACCTTAATATTGACCCATAATATTTAAATTGGACCAGGTATTATATTACAGGGTAATAGTGTACCCTACCACAGGAAATATTTATAGGTCAATTAGGGGGTACACTATGTATATTTTAAATAGTGCATTAAAACAAGGAAATACGAAGACACTTTTCTATGTTAACTAACGGCACGGTATCGGACCTTAATATTGACCTATAATTTTTAAACTGGACCACGTATTATATTACAGGGTTATAGTGTACCCTACCACAGGAAATAATTATAGGTCAATTAGGGGGTACACAGAGTGACCCTAAAGTTTACTATGTATGCCTATGCGAAATAAAGTGTTCTGAGAAGCTTAAAATGAGGAAATAAGCGTTCTAAAATGCTTTAAAAATTCAAAGACATTTTTCTAGGATAACTAACGGCACGGTATCGGACCTTAATATTGACTTATAATTTTTAAATTGGACCACGTATTATATTACAGGGTAATAGTGTGCCCTACCACAGGAAATAATTATAGGTCATTTAGGGGGTACACAGCGTGACCCTAAATTTTACTATGTATGCCTATGCGAAATAAAGTGTTCTGAGAAGCTTAAAATGAAGAAATAAGCGTTCTAAAATGCTTTAAAAATTCAAAGACATCTTTCAATGGTTAACTAGCGCAAGGCGCAATATCAGACCTTAATATTGACCCATAATATTTAAATTGGACCAGGTATTATATTACAGGGTAATAGTGCACCCTTAAACAGGAAATAATTATAGGTCAATTAGGGGGTACACTATGTATATTTTAAATAGTGCATTAAAACAAGGAAATACGAAGACACTTTTCTATGTTAACTAACGGCACGGTATCGGACCTTAATATTGACCTATAATTTTTAAATTGTACCACGTATTATATTACAGGGTAATAGTGTACCTTACCACAGGAAATAATTATAGGTCAATTAGGTGGTACACAGCATGACCCTAAAATTTACTATGTATGCCTATGCGAAATAGAGTGTTCTGAGAAGCTTAAAATGAAGAAATAAGCGTTCTAAAATGCTTTAAAAATTCAAAGACATCTTTCAATGGTTAACTAACGCAAGGCGCGATATCAGACCTTAATATGGAACCATAATATTTCAATTGGACCAGGTATTATATTACAGGGTAATAGTGTACCCTACAACAGGAAATAATTATAGGTCAATTAGGGGGTACACTATGTATGTTTTAAATAGTGCATTAAAACAAGAAAATACGAAGACACTTTTCTATGTTAACTAACGGCACGGTATCGGACCTTAATATTGACCTATAATTTTTAAATTGGACCACGTATTATATTACAGGGTTATAGTGTACCCTACCACAGGAAATAATTATAGGTCAATTAGGGGGTACACAGAGTGACCCTAAAGTTTACTATGTATGCCTATGCGAAATAAAGTGTTCTGAGAAGCTTAAAATGAGGAAATAAGCGTTCTAAAATGCTTTAAAAATTCAAAGACATTTTTCTATGTTAACTAACGGCACGGTATCGGACCTTAATATTGACCTATAATTTTAAATTGGACCACGTATTATATTACAGGGAAATAGTGTACCCTACCACAGGAAATAATTATAGGTCATTTACGGGGTACACAGCGTGACCCTAAAGTTTACTATGTATGCCTATGCGAAATAAAGTGTTCTGAGATGCTTAAAATGAAGAAATAAGCGTTCAAAAATGCTTTAAAAATTCAAAGACATCTTTCAATGGTTAACTAACGCAAGGCGCAATATCAGACCTAAATATTGACCCATAATATTTAAATTGGACCAGGTATTATATTACAGGGTAATAGTGTACCCTACCACAGGAAATAATTATAGGTCAATTAGGGGGTACACTATGTATATTTTAAATAGTGCATTAAAACAAGGAAATACGAAGACACTTTTCTATGTTAACTAACGGCACGGTATCGGACCTTAATATTGACCTATAATTTGTAAATTGGACCACGTATTATATTACAGGGTTATAGTGTACCCTACCACAGGAAATAATTATAGGTCAATTAGGGGGTACGCAGAGTGACCCTAAAGTTTACTATGTATGCCTATGCGAAATAAAGTGTTCTGAGAAGCTTAAAATGAGGAAATAAGCGTTCTAAAATGCTTTAAAAATTCAAAGACATTTTTCTATGCTAACTAACGGCACGGTATCGGACCATAATATTGACCTATAATTTTTAAATTGGACCACCTATTATATTACAGGGTAATAGTGTACCCTACCACAGGAAATAATTATAGGTCAATTAGGGGCTACACAGCGTGACCCTAAAGTTTACTATGTATGCCTATGCGAAATAAAGTGTTCTGAGAAGCTTAAAATGAAGAAATAAGCGTTCTAAAATGCTTTAAAAATTCAAAGACATCTTTCAATGGTTAACTAACGCAAGGCGCAATATCAAACCTTAATATTGACCCATAATATTTAAATTGAACAAGGTATTGTATTACAGGGTAATAGTGTACCCTACCACAGGAAATAATTATAGGTCAATTAGGGGGTACACTATGTATATTTTAAATAGTGCATTAAAACAAGGAAATACGAAGACACTTTTCTATGTTAACTAACGGCACGGTATCGGACCTTAATATTGACCTATAATTTGTAAATTGGACCACGTATTATATTACAGGGTTATAGTGTACCCTATCACAGGAAATAATTATAGGTCAATTAGGGGGTACACAGCGTGACCCTAAATTTTACTATGTATGCCTATGCGAAATAAAGTGTTCTGAGAAGCTTAAAATGAAGAAATAAGCGTTCTAAAATGCTTTAAAAATTCAAAGACATCTTTCAATGGTTAACTAGCGCAAGGCGCAATATCAGACCTTAATATTGACCCATAATATTTAAATTGGACCAGGTATTATATTACAGGGTAATAGTGCACCCTACCACAGGAAATAATTATAGGTCAATTAGGGGGTACACTATGTATATTTTAAATAGTGCATTAAAACAAGTTAATACGAAGACACTTTTCTATGTTAACTAACGGCACGGTATCGGACCTTAATATTGACCTATAATTTTTAAATTGTACCACGTATTATATTACAGGGTAATAGTGTACCTTACCACAGGAAATAATTATAGATCAATTAGGTGGTACACAGCATGACTCTAAAATTTACTATGTATGCCTATGCGAAATAGAGTGTTCTGAGAAGCTTAAAATGAAGAAATAAGCGTTCTAAAATGCTTTAAAAATTCAAAGACATCTTTCAATGGTTAACTAACGCAAGGCGCGATATCAGACCTTAATATGGAACCATAATATTTCAATTGGACCAGGTATTATATTACAGGGTAATAGTGTACCCTACAACAGGAAATAATTATAGGTCAATTAGGGGGTACACTATGTATGTTTTAAATAGTGCATTAAAACAAGAAAATACAAAGACACTTTTCTATGTTAACTAACGGCACGGTATCGGACCTTAATATTGACCTATAATTTTTAAATTGGACCACGTATTATATTACATGATAATAATGTACCCTACCACAGGAAATAATTTTAGGTCAATTAGGCTGTACACAGTGTGACCCTAAAGTTTACTATGTATGCCTATGCGAAATAAAGTGTTCTGAGAAGCTTAAAATGAAGAAATAAGCGTTCTAAAATGCTTTAAAAATTCAAAGACATCTTTCAATGGTTAACTAACGCTAGGCGCAATATCAGACCTTAATATTGACCCATAATATTTAAATTGGACCAGGTATTATATTACAGGGTAATAGTGTACCCTACCACAGGAAATATTTATAGGTCAATTAGGGGGTACACTATGTATATTTTAAATAGTGCATTAAAACAAGGAAATACGAAGACACTTTTCTATGTTAACTAACGGCACGGTATCGGACCTTAATATTGACCTATAATTTTTAAACTGGACCACGTATTATATTACAGGGTTATAGTGTACCCTACCACAGGAAATAATTATAGGTCAATTAGGGGGTACACAGAGTGACCCTTAAGTTTACTATGTATGCCTATGCGAAATAAAGTGTTCTGAGAAGCTTAAAATGAGGAAATAAGCGTTCTAAAATGCTTTAAAAATTCAAAGACATTTTTCTAGGATAACTAACGGCACGGTATCGGACCTTAATATTGACGTATAATTTTTAAATTGGACCACGTATTATATTACAGGGTAATAGTGTGCCCTACCACAGGAAATAATTATAGGTCATTTAGGGGGTACACAGCGTGACCCTAAATTTTACTATGTATGCCTATGCGAAATAAAGTGTTCTGAGAAGCTTAAAATGAAGAAATAAGCGTTCTAAAATGCTTTAAAAATTCAAAGACATCTTTCAATGGTTAACTAGCGCAAGGCGCAATATCAGACCTTAATATTGACCCATAATATTTAAATTGGACCAGGTATTATATTACAGGGTAATAGTGCACCCTACCACAGGAAATAATTATAGGTCAATTAGGGGTTACACTATGTATATTTTAAATAGTGCATTAAAACAAGGAAATACGAAGACACTTTTCTATGTTAACTAACGGCACGGTATCGGACCTTAATATTGACCTATAATTTTTAAATTGTACCACGTATAATATTACAGGGTAATAGTGTACCTTACCACAGGAAATAATTATAGGTCAATTAGGTGGTACACAGCATGACCCTAAAATTTACTATGTATGCCTATGCGAAATAGAGTGTTCTGAGAAGCTTAAAATGAAGAAATAAGCGTTCTAAAATGCTTTAAAAATTCAAAGACATCTTTCAATGGTTAACTAACGCAAGGCGCGATATCAGACCTTAATATGGAACCATAATATTTCAATTGGACCAGGTATTATATTACAGGGTAATAGTGTACCCTACAACAGGAAATAATTATAGGTCAATTAGGGGGTACACTATGTATGTTTTAAATAGTGCATTAAAACAAGAAAATACGAAGACACTTTTCTATGTTAACTAACGGCACGGTATCGGACCTTAATATTGACCTATAATTTTTAAATTGGACCACGTATTATATTACAGGGTTATAGTGTACCCTACCACAGGAAATAATTATAGGTCAATTAGGGGGTACACAGAGTGACCCTAAAGTTTACTATGTATGCCTATGCGAAATAAAGTGTTCTGAGAAGCTTAAAATGAGGAAATAAGCGTTCTAAAATGCTTTAAAAATTCAAAGACATTTTTCTATGTTAACTAACGGCACGGTATCGGACCTTAATATTGACCTATAATTTTAAATTGGACCACGTATTATATTACAGGGAAATAGTGTACCCTACCACAGGAAATAATTATAGGTCATTTAGGGGGTACACAGCGTGACCCTAAATTTTACTATGTATGCCTATGCGAAATAGAGTGTTCTGAGATGCTTAAAATGAAGAAATAAGCGTTCAAAAATGCTTTAAAAATTCAAAGACATCTTTCAATGGTTAACTAACGCAAGGCGCAATATCAGACCTAAATATTGACCCATAATATTTAAATTGGACCAGGTATTATATTACAGGGTAATAGTGTACCCTACCACAGGAAATAATTATAGGTCAATTAGGGGGTACACTATGTATATTTTAAATAGTGCATTAAAACAAGGAAATACGAAGACACTTTTCTATGTTAACTAACGGCACGGTATCGGACCTTAATATTGACCTATAATTTGTAAATTGGACCACGTATTATATTTCAGGGTTATAGTGTACCCTACCACAGGAAATAATTATAGGTCAATTAGGGGGTACACAGCGTGACCCTAAAGTTTACTATGTATGCCTATGCGAAATAAAGTGTTCTGAGAAGCTTAAAATGAAGAAATAAGCGTTCTAAAATGCTTTAAAAATTCAAAGACATCTTTCAATGGTTAACTAACGCTAGGCGCAATATCAGACCTTAATATTGACCCATAATATTTAAATTGGACCAGGTATTATATTACAGGGTAATAGTGTACCCTACCACAGGAAATATTTATAGGTCAATTAGGGGGTACACTATGTATATTTTAAATAGTGCATTAAAACAAGGAAATACGAAGACACTTTTCTATGTTAACTAACGGCACGGTATCGGACCTTAATATTGACCTTTAATTTTTAAACTGGACCACGTATTATATTACAGGGTTATAGTGTACCCTACCACAGGAAATAATTATAGGTCAATTAGGGGGTACACAGAGTGACCCTTAAGTTTACTATGTATGCCTATGCGAAATAAAGTGTTCTGAGAAGCTTAAAATGAGGAAATAAGCGTTCTAAAATGCTTTAAAAATTCAAAGACATTTTTCTAGGATAACTAACGGCACGGTATCGGACCTTAATATTGACCTATAATTTTTAAATTGGACCACGTATTATATTACAGGGTAATAGTGTGCCCTACCACAGGAAATAATTATAGGTCATTTAGGGGGTACACAGCGTGACCCTAAATTTTACTATGTATGCCTATGCGAAATAAAGTGTTCTGAGAAGCTTAAAATGAAGAAATAAGCGTTCTAAAATGCTTTAAAAATTCAAAGACATCTTTCAATGGTTAACTAGCGCAAGGCGCAATATCAGACCTTAATATTGATCCATAATATTTAAATTGGACCAGGTATTATATTACAGGGTAATAGTGCACCCTACCACAGGAAATAATTATAGGTCAATTAGGGGGTACACTATGTATATTTTAAATAGTGCATTAAAACAAGGAAATACGAAGACACTTTTCTATGTTAACTAACGGCACGGTATCGGACCTTAATATTGACCTATAATTTTTAAATTGTACCACGTATTATATTACAGGGTAATAGTGTACCTTACCACAGGAAATAATTATAGGTCAATTACGTGGTACACAGCATGACCCTAAAATTTACTATGTATGCCTATGCAAAATAGAGTGTTCTGAGAAGCTTAAAATGAAGAAATAAGCGTTCTAAAATGCTTTAAAAATTCAAAGACATCTTTCAATGGTTAACTAACGCAAGGCGCGATATCAGACCTTAATATGGAACCATAATATTTCAATTGGACCAGGTATTATATTACAGGGTAATAATGTACCCTACAACAGGAAATAATTATAGGTCAATTAGGGGGTACACTATGTATGTTTTAAATAGTGCATTAAAACAAGAAAATACGAAGACACTTTTCTATGTTAACTAACGGCACGGTATCGGACCTTAATATTGACCTATAATTTTTAAATTGGACCACGTATTAAATTACAGGGTTATAGTGTACCCTACCACAGGAAATAATTATAGGTCAATTAGGGGGTACACAGAGTGACCCTAAAGTTTACTATGTATGCCTATGCGAAATAAAGTGTTCTGAGAAGCTTAAAATGAGGAAATAAGCGTTCTAAAATGCTTTAAAAATTCAAAGACATTTTTCTATGTTAACTAACGGCACGGTATCGGACCTTAATATTGACCTATAATTTTAAATTGGACCACGTATTATATTACAGGGTTATAGTGTACCCTACCACAGGAAATAATTATAGGTCAATTAGGGGGTACACAGCGTGACCCTAAAGTTTACTATGTATGCCTATGCGAAATAAAGTGTTCTGAGAAGCTTAAAATGAAGAAATAAGCGTTCTAAAATGCTTTAAAAATTCAAAGACATCTTTCAATGGTTAACTAACGCAAGGCGCAATATCAAACCTTAATATTGACCCATAATATTTAAATTGAACAAGGTATTGTATTACAGGGTAATAGTGTACCCTACCACAGGAAATAATTATAGGTCAATTAGGGGGTACACTATGTATATTTTAAATAGTGCATTAAAACAAGGAAATACGAAGACACTTTTCTATGTTAACTAACGGCACGGTATCGGACCTTAATATTGACCTATAATTTTTAAATTGTACCACGTATTATATTACCGGGTAATAGTGTACCTTACCACAGGAAATAATTATAGGTCAATTAGGTGGTACACAGCATGACCCTAAAATTTACTATGTATGCCTATGCGAAATAGAGTGTTCTGAGAAGCTTAAAATGAAGAAATAAGCGTTCTAAAATGCTTTAAAAATTCAAAGACATCTTTCAATGGTTAACTAACGCAAGGCGCGATATCAGACCTTAATATGGAACCATAATATTTCAATTGGACCAGGTATTATATTACAGGATAATAGTGTACCCTACAACAGGAAATAATTATAGGTCAATTAGGGGGTACACTATGTATGTTTTAAATAGTGCATTAAAACAAGAAAACACAAAGACACTTTTCTATGTTAACTAACGGCACGGTATCGGACCTTAATATTGACCTATAATTTTTAAATTGGACCACGTATTATATTACAGGGTTATAGTGTACCCTACCACAGGAAATAATTATAGGTCAATTAGGGGGTACACAGAGTGACCCTAAAGTTTACTATGTATGCCTATGCGAAATAAAGTGTTCTGAGAAGCTTAAAATGAGGAAATAAGCGTTCTAAAATGCTTTAAAAATTCAAAGACATTTTTCTATGCTAACTAACGGCACGGTATCGGACCTTAATATTGACCTATAATTTTTAAATTGGACCACCTATTATATTGCAGGGTAATAGTGTACCCTACCACAGGAAATAATTATAGGTCAATTAGGGGATACACAGCGTGACCCTAAAGTTTACTATGTATGCCTATGCGAAATAAAGTGTTCTGAGAAGCATAAAATGAAGAAATAAGCGTTCTAAAATGCTTTAAAAATTCAAAGACATCTTTCAATGGTTAACTAACGCAAGGCGCAATATCAAATCTTAATATTGACCCATAATATTTAAATTGAACAAGGTATTGTATTATAGGGTAATAGTGTACCCTACCACAGGAAATAATTATAGGTCAATTAGGGGGTACACTATGTATATTTTAAATAGTGCAGTAAAACAAGGAAATACGAAGACACTTTTCTATGTTAACTAACGGCCCGGTATCGGACCTTAATATTGACCTATAATTTTTAAATTGGACCACGTATTATATTACATGATAATAATGTACCATACCACAGAAAATAATTTTAGGTCAATTAGGGGGTACACAGTGTGACCCTAAAATTTACTATGTATGCCTATGCGAAATAGAGTGATCTGAGAAGCTTAAAATGAAGAAATAAGCGTTCTAAAATGCTTTAAAAATTCAAAGACATCTTTCAATGGTTAACTAACGCAAGGCGCGATATCAGACCTTAATATGGAACCATAATATTTCAATTGGACCAGGTATTATATTACAGGGTAATAGTGTACCCTACAACAGGAAATAATTATAGGTCAATTAGGGGGTACACTATGTATGTTTTAAATAGTGCATTAAAACAAGAAAATACAAAGACACTTTTCTATGTTAACTAACGGCACGGTATCGGACCTTAATATTGACCTATAATTTTTAAATTGGACCACGTATTATATTACAGGGTTATAGTGTACCCTACCACAGGAAATAATTATAGGTCAATTAGGGGGTACACAGAGTGACCCTAAAGTTTACTATGTATGCCTATGCGAAATAAAGTGTTCTGAGAAGCTTAAAATGAGGAAATAAGCGTTCTAAAATGCTTTAAAAATTCAAAGACATTTTTCTATGCTAACTAACGGCACGGTATCGGACCTTAATATTGACCTATAATTTTTAAATTGGACCACCTATTATATTACAGGGTAATAGTGTACCCTACCACAGGAAATAATTATAGGTCAATTAGGGGGTACAAAGCGTGACCCTAAAGTTTACTATGTATGCCTATGCGAAATAAAGTGTTCTGAGAAGCTTAAAATGAAGAAATAAGCGTTCTAAAATGCTTTAAAAATTCAAAGACATCTTTCAATGGTTAACTAACGCAAGGCGCAATATCAAACCTTAATATTGACCCATAATATTTAAATTGAACAAGGTATTGTATTACAGGGTAATAGTGTACCCTACCACAGTAAATAATTATAGGTCAATTAGGGGGTACACTATGTATATTTTAAATAGTGCATTAAAACAAGGAAATACGAAGACACTTTTCTATGTTAACTAACGGCACGGTATCGGACCTTAATATTGACCTATAATTTGTAAATTGGACCACGTATTATATTACAGGGTTATAGTGTACCCTATCACAGGAAATAATTATAGGTCAATTAGGGGGTACGCAGAGTGACCCTAAAGTTTACTATGTATGCCTATGCGAAATAAAGTGTTCTGAGAAGCTTAAAATGAGGAAATAAGCGTTCTAAAATGCTTTAAAAATTCAAAGACATTTTTCTATGCTAACTAACGGCACGGTATCGGACCTTAATATTGACCTATAATTTTTAAATTGGACCACCTATTATATTACAGGGTAATAGTTTACCCTACCACAGGAAATAATTATAGGTCAATTAGGGGGTACACAGCGTGACCCTAAAGTTTACTATGTATCCCTATGCGAAATAAAGTGCTCTGAGAAGCTTAAAATGAAGAAATAAGCGTTCTAAAATGCTTTAAAAATTCAAAGACATCTTTCAATGGTTAACTAACGCAAGGCGCAATATCAAACCTTAATATTGACCCATAATATTTAAATTGAACAAGGTATTGTATTACAGGGTAATAGTGTACCCTACCACAGGAAATAATTATAGGTCAATTAGGGGGTACACTATGTATATTTTAAATAGTGCATTAAAACAAGGAAATACGAAGACACTTTTCTATGTTAACTAACGGCCCGGTATCGGACCTTAATATTGACCTATAATTTTTAAATTGGACCACGTATTATATTACATGATAATAATGTACCATACCACAGGAAATAATTTTAGGTCAATTAGGGGGTACACAGTGTGACCCTAAAGTTTACTATGTATGCCTATGCGAAATAAAGTGTTCTGAGAAGCTTAAAATGAAGAAATAAGCGTTCTAAAATGCTTTAAAAATTCAAAGACATCTTTCAATGGTTAACTAACGCTAGGCGCAATATCAGACCTTAATATTGACCCATAATATTTAAATTGGACCAGGTATTATATTACAGGGTAATAGTGTACCCTACCACAGGAAATAATTATAGGTCAATTAGGGGGTACACTATGTATATTTTAAATAGTGCATTAAAACAAGGAAATACGAAGACACTTTTCTATGTTAACTAACGGCACGGTATCGGACCTTTATATTGACCTATAATTTTTAAATTGTACCACGTATTATATTACAGGGTAATAGTGTACCTTACCACAGGAAATAATTATAGGTCAATTAGGTGGTACACAGCACGACCCTAAAATTTACTATGTATGCCTATGCGAAATAGAGTGTTCTGAGAAGCTTAAAATGAAGAAATAAGCGTTCTAAAATGCTTTAAAAATTCAAAGACATCTTTCAATGGTTAACTAACGCAAGGCGCGATATCAGACCTTAATATGGAACCATGATATTTCAATTGGACCAGGTATTATATTACAGGGTAATAGTGTACCCTACCACAGGAAATAATTATAGGTCAATTAGGGGGTACACTATGTATATTTTAAATAGTGCATTAAAACAAGGAAATACGAAGACACTTTTCTATGTTAACTAACGGCATGGTATCGGACCTTAATATTGACCTATAATTTGTAAATTGGACCACGTATTATATTACAGGGTTATAGTGTACCCTATCACAGGAAATAATTATAGGTCAATTAGGGGGTACGCAGAGTGACCCTAAAGTTTACTATGTATGCCTATGCGAAATAAAGTGTTCTGAGAAGCTTAAAATGAGGAAATAAGCGTTCTAAAATGCTTTACAAATTCAAAGACATTTTTCTATGCTAACTAACGGCACGGTATCGGACCTTAATATTGACCTATAATTTTTAAATTGGACCACCTATTATATTACAGGGTAATAGTGTACCCTACCACAGGAAATAATTATAGGTCAATTAGGGGGTACACAGCGTGACCCTAAAGTTTACTATGTATGCCTATGCGAAATAAAGTGTTCTGAGAAGCTTAAAATGAAGAAATAAGCGTTCTAAAATGCTTTAAAAATTCAAAGACATCTTTCAATGGTTAACTAACGCAAGGCGCAATATCAAACCTTAATATTGACCCATAATATTTAAATTGAACAAGGTATTGTATTACAGGGTAATAGTGTACCCTACCTCAGGAAATAATTATAGGTCAATTAGGGGGTACACTATGTATATTTTAAATAGTGCATTAAAACAAGGAAATACGAAGACACTTTTCTATGTTAACTAACGGCCCGGTATTGGACCTTAATATTGACCTATAATTTTTAAATTGGACCACGTATTATATTACATGATAATAATGTACCCTAAAACAGGAAATAATTATAGGTCAATTAGGGAGTACACAGAGTGACCCTAAAGTTTACTATGTATGCCTATGCGAAATAAAGTGTTCTGAGAAGCTTAAAATGAGGAAATAAGCGTTCTAAAATGCTTTAAAAATTCAAAGACATCTTTCAATGGTTAACTAGCGCAAGGCGCAATATCAGACCTTAATATTGACCCATAATATTTAAATTGGACCAGGTATTATATTACAGGGTAATAGTGCACCCTACCACAGGAAATAATTATAGGTCAATTAGGGGGTACACTATGTATATTTTAAATAGTGCATTAAAACAAGGAAATACGAAGACACTTTTCTATGTTAACTAACGGCACGGTATCGGACCTTAATATTGACCTATAATTTTTAAATTGTACCACGTATTATATTACAGGGTAATAGTGTACCTTACCACAGGAAATAATTATAGGTCAATTAGGTGGTACACAGCATGACCCTAAAATTTACTATGTATGCCTATGCGAAATAGAGTGTTCTGAGAAGCTTAAAATGAAGAAATAAGCGTTCTAAAATGCTTTAAAAATTCAAAGACATCTTTCAATGCTTAACTAACGCAAGGCGCGATATCAGACCTTAATATGGAACCATAATATTTCAATTGAACCAGGTATTATATTACAGGGTAATAGTGTACCCTACCACAGGAAATAATTATAGGTCAATTAGGGGGTACACTATGTATATTTTAAATAGTGCATTAAAACAAGGAAATACGAAGACACTTTTCTATGTTAACTAACGGCACGGTATCGGACCTTAATATTGACCTATAATTTGTAAATTGGACCACGCATTATATTACAGGGTTATAGTGTACCCTATCACAGGAAATAATTATAGGTCAATTAGGGGGTACGCAGAGTGACCCTAAAGTTTACTATGTATGCCTATGCGAAATAAACTGTTCTGAGAAGCTTAAAATGAGGAAATAAGCGTTCTAAAATGCTTTAAAAATTCAAAGACATTTTTCTATGCTAACTAACGGCACGGTATCGGACCTTAATATTGACCTATAATTTTTAAATTGGACCACCTATTATACTACAGGGTAATAGTGTACCCTACCACAGGAAATAATTATAGGTCAATTAGGGGGTACACAGCGTGACCCTAAAGTTTACTATGTATGCCTATGCGAAATAAAGTGTTCTGAGAAGCTTAAAATGAAGAAATAAGCGTTCTAAAATGCTTTAAAAATTCAAAGACATCTTTCAATGGTTAACTAACGCAAGGCGCAATATCAAACCTTAATATTGACCCATAATATTTAAATTGAACAAGGTATTGTATTACAGGGTAATAGTGTACCCTACCACAGGAAATAATTATAGGTCAATTAGGGGGTACACTATGTATATTTTAAATAGTGCATTAAAACAAGGAAATACGAAGACACTTTTCTATGTTAACTAACGGCCCGGTATCGGACCTTAATATTGACCTATAATTTTTAAATTGGACCACGTATTATATTACATGATAATAATGTACCCTACCACAGGAAATAATTTTAGGTCAATTAGGGGGTACACAGTGTGACCCTAAAGTTTACTATGTATGCCTATGCGAAATAAAGTGTTCTGAGAAGCTTAAAATGAATAAATAAGCGTTCTAAAATGCTTTAAAAATTCAAAGACATCTTTCAATGGTTAACTAACGCTAGGCGCAATATCAGACCTTAATATTGACCCATAATATTTAAATTGGACCAGGTATTATATTACAGGGTAATAGTGTACCCTACCACAGGAAATAATTATAGGTCAATTAGGGGGTACACTATGTATATTTTAAATAGTGCATTAAAACAAGGAAATACGAAGACACTTTTCTATGTTAACTAACGGCACGGTATCGGACCTTAATATTTACCTATAATTTTTAAATTTGACCACGTATTATATTACAGGGTTATAGTGTACCCTACCACAGGAAATAATTATAGGTCAATTAGGGGGTACACAGAGTGACCCTAAAGTTTACTATATATGCCTATGCGAAATAGAGTGTTCTGAGATGCTTAAAATGAAGAAATAAGCGTTCTAAAATGCTTTAAAAATTCAAAGACATCTTTCAATGGTTAACTAACGCAAGGCGCAATATCAGACCTTAATATTGACCCATAATATTTAAATTGGACCAGGTATTATATTACAGGGTAATAGTGTACCCTACCACAGGAAATAATTATAGGTCAATTAGGGGGTACACTATGTATATTTTAAATAGTGCATTAAAACAAGGAAATACGAAGACACTTTTCTATGTTAACTAACTAACGGCACGGTATCGGACCTTAATATTGACCTATAATTTTTAAACTGGACCACGTATTATATTACAGGGTTATAGTGTACCCTAAAACAGGAAAAAATTATAGGTCAATTAGGGGGTACACAGAGTGACCCTAAAGTTTACTATGTATGCCTATGCGAAATAAAGTGTTCTGAGAAGCTTAAAATGAGGAAATAAGCGTTCTAAAATGCTTTAAAAATTCAAAGACATTTTTCTATGTTAACTAACGGCACGGTATCGGGCCTTAATATTGACCTATAATTTTTAAATTGGACCACGTATTATATTACAGGGAAATAGTGTACCCTACCACAGGAAATAATTATAGGTCATTTAGGGGGTACACAGCGTGACCCTAAATTTTACTATGTATGCCTATGCGAAATAGAGTGTTCTGAGATGCTTAAAATGAAGAAATAAGCGTTCAAAAATGCTTTAAAAATTCAAAGACATCTTTCAATGGTTAACTAACGCAAGGCGCAATATCAGACCTTAATATTGACCCATAATATTTAAATTGGACCAGGTATTATATTACAGGGTAATAGTGTACCCTACCACAGGAAATAATTATAGGTCAATTAGGGGGTACACTATGTATATTTTAAATAGTGCATTAAAACAAGGAAATACGAAGACACTTTTCTATGTTAACTAACGGCACGGTATCGGACCTTAATATTGACCTATAATTTGTAAATTGGACCACGTATTATATTACAGGGTTATAGTGTACCCTACCACAGGAAATAATTATAGGTCAATTAGGGGGTACGCAGAGTGACCCTAAAGTTTACTATGTATGCCTATGCGAAATAAAGTGTTCTGAGAAGCTTAAAATGAGGAAATAAGCGTTCTAAAATGCTTTAAAAATTCAAAGACATTTTTCTATGCTAACTAACGGCACGGTATCGGACCTTAATATTGACCTATAATTTGTAAATTGGACCACGTATTATATTACAGGGTTATAGTGTACCCTATCACAGGAAATAATTATAGTTTAATTAGGGGGTACACAGCGTGACCCTAAATTTTACTATGTATGCCTATGCGAAATAAAGTGTTCTGAGAAGCTTAAAATGAAGAAATAAGCGTTCTAAAATGCTTTAAAAATTCAAAGACATCTTTCAATGGTTAACTAGCGCAAGGCGCAATATCAGACCTTAATATTGACCCATAATATTTAAATTGGACCAGGTATTATATTACAGGGTAATAGTGCACCCTACCACAGGAAATAATTATAGGTCAATTAGGGGGTACACTATGTATATTTTAAATAGTGCATTAAAACAAGGAAATACGAAGACACTTTTCTATGTTAACTAACGGCACGGTATCGGACCTTAATATTGACCTATAATTTTTAAATTGTACCACGTATTATATTACAGGGTAATAGTGTACCTTACCACAGGAAATAATTATAGGTCAATTAGGTGGTACACAGCATGACCCTAAAATTTACTATGTATGCCTATGCGAAATAGAGTGTTCTGAGAAGCTTAAAATGAAGAAATAAGCGTTCTAAAATGCTTTAAAAATTCAAAGACATCTTTCAATGCTTAACTAACGCAAGGCGCGATATCAGACCTTAATATGGAACCATAATATTTCAATTGAACCAGGTATTATATTACAGGGTAATAGTGTACCCTACCACAGGAAATAATTATAGGTCAATTAGGGGGTACACTATGTATATTTTAAATAGTGCATTAAAACAAGGAAATACGAAGACACTTTTCTATGTTAACTAACGGCACGGTATCGGACCTTAATATTGACCTATAATTTGTAAATTGGACCACGCATTATATTACAGGGTTATAGTGTACCCTATCACAGGAAATAATTATAGGTCAATTAGGGGGTACGCAGAGTGACCCTAAAGTTTACTATGTATGCCTATGCGAAATAAACTGTTCTGAGAAGCTTAAAATGAGGAAATAAGCGTTCTAAAATGCTTTAAAAATTCAAAGACATTTTTCTATGCTAACTAACGGCACGGTATCGGACCTTAATATTGACCTATAATTTTTAAATTGGACCACCTATTATACTACAGGGTAATAGTGTACCCTACCACAGGAAATAATTATAGGTCAATTAGGGGGTACACAGCGTGACCCTAAAGTTTACTATGTATGCCTATGCGAAATAAAGTGTTCTGAGAAGCTTAAAATGAAGAAATAAGCGTTCTAAAATGCTTTAAAAATTCAAAGACATCTTTCAATGGTTAACTAACGCAAGGCGCAATATCAAACCTTAATATTGACCCATAATATTTAAATTGAACAAGGTATTGTATTACAGGGTAATAGTGTACCCTACCACAGGAAATAATTATAGGTCAATTAGGGGGTACACTATGTATATTTTAAATAGTGCATTAAAACAAGGAAATACGAAGACACTTTTCTATGTTAACTAACGGCCCGGTATCGGACCTTAATATTGACCTATAATTTTTAAATTGGACCACGTATTATATTACATGATAATAATGTACCCTACCACAGGAAATAATTTTAGGTCAATTAGGGGGTACACAGTGTGACCCTAAAGTTTACTATGTATGCCTATGCGAAATAAAGTGTTCTGAGAAGCTTAAAATGAATAAATAAGCGTTCTAAAATGCTTTAAAAATTCAAAGACATCTTTCAATGGTTAACTAACGCTAGGCGCAATATCAGACCTTAATATTGACCCATAATATTTAAATTGGACCAGGTATTATATTACAGGGTAATAGTGTACCCTACCACAGGAAATAATTATAGGTCAATTAGGGGGTACACTATGTATATTTTAAATAGTGCATTAAAACAAGGAAATACGAAGACACTTTTCTATGTTAACTAACGGCACGGTATCGGACCTTAATATTTACCTATAATTTTTAAATTTGACCACGTATTATATTACAGGGTTATAGTGTACCCTACCACAGGAAATAATTATAGGTCAATTAGGGGGTACACAGAGTGACCCTAAAGTTTACTATATATGCCTATGCGAAATAGAGTGTTCTGAGATGCTTAAAATGAAGAAATAAGCGTTCTAAAATGCTTTAAAAATTCAAAGACATCTTTCAATGGTTAACTAACGCAAGGCGCAATATCAGACCTTAATATTGACCCATAATATTTAAATTGGACCAGGTATTATATTACAGGGTAATAGTGTACCCTACCACAGGAAATAATTATAGGTCAATTAGGGGGTACACTATGTATATTTTAAATAGTGCATTAAAACAAGGAAATACGAAGACACTTTTCTATGTTAACTAACTAACGGCACGGTATCGGACCTTAATATTGACCTATAATTTTTAAACTGGACCACGTATTATATTACAGGGTTATAGTGTACCCTAAAACAGGAAAAAATTATAGGTCAATTAGGGGGTACACAGAGTGACCCTAAAGTTTACTATGTATGCCTATGCGAAATAAAGTGTTCTGAGAAGCTTAAAATGAGGAAATAAGCGTTCTAAAATGCTTTAAAAATTCAAAGACATTTTTCTATGTTAACTAACGGCACGGTATCGGGCCTTAATATTGACCTATAATTTTTAAATTGGACCACGTATTATATTACAGGGAAATAGTGTACCCTACCACAGGAAATAATTATAGGTCATTTAGGGGGTACACAGCGTGACCCTAAATTTTACTATGTATGCCTATGCGAAATAGAGTGTTCTGAGATGCTTAAAATGAAGAAATAAGCGTTCAAAAATGCTTTAAAAATTCAAAGACATCTTTCAATGGTTAACTAACGCAAGGCGCAATATCAGACCTTAATATTGACCCATAATATTTAAATTGGACCAGGTATTATATTACAGGGTAATAGTGTACCCTACCACAGGAAATAATTATAGGTCAATTAGGGGGTACACTATGTATATTTTAAATAGTGCATTAAAACAAGGAAATACGAAGACACTTTTCTATGTTAACTAACGGCACGGTATCGGACCTTAATATTGACCTATAATTTGTAAATTGGACCACGTATTATATTACAGGGTTATAGTGTACCCTACCACAGGAAATAATTATAGGTCAATTAGGGGGTACGCAGAGTGACCCTAAAGTTTACTATGTATGCCTATGCGAAATAAAGTGTTCTGAGAAGCTTAAAATGAGGAAATAAGCGTTCTAAAATGCTTTAAAAATTCAAAGACATTTTTCTATGCTAACTAACGGCACGGTATCGGACCTTAATATTGACCTATAATTTGTAAATTGGACCACGTATTATATTACAGGGTTATAGTGTACCCTATCACAGGAAATAATTATAGTTTAATTAGGGGGTACACAGCGTGACCCTAAATTTTACTATGTATGCCTATGCGAAATAAAGTGTTCTGAGAAGCTTAAAATGAAGAAATAAGCGTTCTAAAATGCTTTAAAAATTCAAAGACATCTTTCAATGGTTAACTAGCGCAAGGCGCAATATCAGACCTTAATATTGACCCATAATATTTAAATTGGACCAGGTATTATATTACAGGGTAATAGTGCACCCTACCACAGGAAATAATTATAGGTCAATTAGGGGGTACACTATGTATGTTTTAAATAGTGCATTAAAACAAGAAAATACAAAGACACTTTTCTATGTTAACTAACGGCACGGTATCGGACCTTAATATTGACCTATAATTTTTAAATTGGACCACGTATTATATTACATGATAATAATGTACCCTACCACAGGAAATAATTTTAGGTCAATTAGGGGGTACACAGTGTGACCCTAAAGTTTACTATGTATGCCTATGCGAAATAAAGTGTTCTGAGAAGCTTAAAATGAATAAATAAGCGTTCTAAAATGCTTTAAAAATTCAAAGACATCTTTCAATGGTTAACTAACGCTAGGCGCAATATCAGACCTTAATATTGACCCATAATATTTAAATTGGACCAGGTATTATATTACAGGGTAATAGTGTACCCTACCACAGGAAATAATTATAGGTCAATTAGGGGGTACACTATGTATATTTTAAATAGTGCATTAAAACAAGGAAATACGAAGACACTTTTCTATGTTAACTAACGGCACGGTATCGGACCTTAATATTTACCTATAATTTTTAAATTTGACCACGTATTATATTACAGGGTTATAGTGTACCCTACCACAGGAAATAATTATAGGTCATTTAGGGGGTACACTATGTATATTTTAAATAGTGCATTAAAACAAGGAAATACGAAGACACTTTTCTATGTTAACTAACGGCACGGTATCGGACCTTAATATTGACCTATAATTTTTAAATTGGACCACGTATTATATTACAGGGTTATAGTGTACCCTCCCACAGGAAATAATTATAGGTCAATTAGGGGGTACGCAGAGTGACCCTAAAGTTTACTATGTATGCCTATGCGAAATAAAGTGTTCTGAGAAGCTTAAAATGAGGAAATAAGCGTTCTAAAATGCTTTAAAAATTCAAAGACATTTTTCTATGCTAACTAACGGCACGGTATCGGACCTTAATATTGACCTATAATTTTTAAATTGGACCACCTATTATATTACAGGGTAATAGTGTACCCTACCACAGGAAATAATTATAGGTCAATTAGGGGTACACAGCGTGACCCTAAAGTTTACTATGTATGCCTATGCGAAATAAAGTGTTCTGAGAAGCTTAAAATGAAGAAATAAGCTTTCTAAAATGCTTTAAAAATTCAAAGACATCTTTCAATGGTTAACTAACGCAAGGCGCAATATCAGACCTTAATATTGACCCATAATATTTAAATTGGACCAGGTATTATATTACAGGGTAATAGTGTACCCTTCCAAAGGAAATAATTATAGGTCAATTAGGGGGTACACAGCGTGACCCTAAAGTTTACTATGTATGCCTATGCGAAATAAAGTGTTCTGAGAAGCTTAAAATGTGGAAATAAGCGTTCTAAAATGCTTTCAAAATTCAAAGACATTTTTCTATGTTAACTAACGGCACGGTATCGGACCTTAATATTGACCTATAATTTTTAAATTGGACCACGTATTATATTACAGGGTAATAGTGTACCCTACCACAGGATATAATTATAGGTCATTTAGGGGGTTCACAGCGTGACCCTAAATTTTACTATGTATGCCTATGCGAAATAGAGTGTTCTGAGATGCTTAAAATGAAGAAATAAGCGTTCTAAAATGCTTTAAAAATTCAAAGACATTTTTCTATGTTAACTAACGGCACGGTATCGGACCTTAATATTGACCTATAATTTTTAAATTGGACCACGTATTATATTACAGGGTAATAGTGTACCCTACCACAGGATATAATTATAGGTCAATTAGGGGGTACACTATGTATATTTTAAATAGTGCATTAAAACAAGGAAATACGAAGACACTTTTCTATGTTAACTAACGGCACGGTATCGGACCTTAATATTGACCTATAATTTTTAAATTGGACCACGTATTATATTACAGGGTTATAGTGTACCCTACCACAGAAAATAATTATAGGTCAATTAGGGGGTACACAGAGTGACCCTAAAGTTTACTATATATGCCTATGCGAAATAGAGTGTTCTGAGATGCTTAAAATGAAGAAATAAGCGTTCTAAAATACTTTAAAAATTCAAAGACATCTTTCAATGGTTAACTAACGCAAGGCGCAATATCAGACCTTAATATTGACCCATAATATTTAAATTGGACCAGGTATTATATTACAGGGTAATAGTGTACCCTACCACAGGAAATAATTATAGGACAATTAGGGGGTACACTATGTATATTTTAAATAGTGCATTAAAACAAGGAAATACGAAGACATTTTTCAATGTTAACTAACGGCACGGTATCGGACCTTAATATTGACCTATAATTTTTAAATTGGACCACGTATTATATTACAGGGTAATAGTGTACCCTACCACAGGAAATAATTATAGGTCATTTAGGGGGTACACAGCGTGACCCTAAAGTTTACTATATATGCCTATGCGAAATAGAGTGTTCTGAGATGCTTAAAATGAAGAAATAAGCGTTCTAAAATGCTTTAAAAATTCAAAGACATCTTTCAATGGTTAACTAACGCAAGGCGCAATATCAGACCTTAATATTGACCCATAATATTTAAATTGGACCAGGTATTATATTACAGGGTAATAGTGTACCCTACCACAGGAAATAATTATAGGTCAATTAGGGGGTACACTATGTATATTTTAAATAGTGCATTAAAACAAGGAAATACGAAGACACTTTTCTATGTTAACTAACGGCACGGTATCGGACCTTAATATTGACCTATAATTTTTAAATTGGACCACGTATTATATTACAGGGTTATAGTGTACCCTACCACAGAAAATAATTATAGGTCAATTAGGGGGTACACAGAGTGACCCTAAAGTTTACTATATATGCCTATGCGAAATAGAGTGTTCTGAGATGCTTAAAATGAAGAAATAAGCGTTCTAAAATGCTTTAAAAATTCAAAGACATCTTTCAATGGTTAACTAACGCAAGGCGCAATATCAGACCTTAATATTGACCCATAATATTTAAATTGGACCAGGTATTATATTACAGGGTAATAGTGTACCCTACCACAGGAAATAATTATAGGACAATTAGGGGGTACACTATGTATATTTTAAATAGTGCATTAAAACAAGGAAATACGAAGACATTTTTCAATGTTAACTAAAGGCACGGTATCGGACCTTAATATTGACCTATAATTTTTAAATTGGACCACGTATTATATTACATGATAATAATGTACCCTACCACAGGAAATAATTTTAGGTCAATTAGGGGGTACACAGTGTGACCCTAAAGTTTACTATGTATGCCTATGCGAAATAAAGTGTTCTGAGAAGCTTAAAATGAATAAATAAGCGTTCTAAAATGCTTTAAAAATTCAAAGACATCTTTCAATGGTTAACTAACGCTAGGCGCAATATCAGACCTTAATATTGACCCATAATATTTAAATTGGACCAGGTATTATATTACAGGGTAATAGTGTACCCTACCACAGGAAATAATTATAGGTCAATTAGGGGGTACACTATGTATATTTTAAATAGTGCATTAAAACAAGGAAATACGAAGACACTTTTCTATGTTAACTAACGGCACGGTATCGGACCTTAATATTTACCTATAATTTTTAAATTTGACCACGTATTATATTACAGGGTTATAGTGTACCCTACCACAGGAAATAATTATAGGTCAATTAGGGGGTACACAGAGTGACCCTAAAGTTTACTATATATGCCTATGCGAAATAGAGTGTTCTGAGATGCTTAAAATGAAGAAATAAGCGTTCTAAAATGCTTTAAAAATTCAAAGACATCTTTCAATGGTTAACTAACGCAAGGCGCAATATCAGACCTTAATATTGACCCATAATATTTAAATTGGACCAGGTATTATATTACAGGGTAATAGTGTACCCTACCACAGGAAATAATTATAGGTCAATTAGGGGGTACACTATGTATATTTTAAATAGTGCATTAAAACAAGGAAATACGAAGACACTTTTCTATGTTAACTAACTAACGGCACGGTATCGGACCTTAATATTGACCTATAATTTTTAAACTGGACCACGTATTATATTACAGGGTTATAGTGTACCCTAAAACAGGAAAAAATTATAGGTCAATTAGGGGGTACACAGAGTGACCCTAAAGTTTACTATGTATGCCTATGCGAAATAAAGTGTTCTGAGAAGCTTAAAATGAGGAAATAAGCGTTCTAAAATGCTTTAAAAATTCAAAGACATTTTTCTATGTTAACTAACGGCACGGTATCGGACCTTAATATTGACCTATAATTTTTAAATTGGACCACGTATTATATTACAGGGAAATAGTGTACCCTACCACAGGAAATAATTATAGGTCATTTAGGGGGTACACAGCGTGACCCTAAATTTTACTATGTATGCCTATGCGAAATAGAGTGTTCTGAGATGCTTAAAATGAAGAAATAAGCGTTCAAAAATGCTTTAAAAATTCAAAGACATCTTTCAATGGTTAACTAACGCAAGGCGCAATATCAGACCTTAATATTGACCCATAATATTTAAATTGGACCAGGTATTATATTACAGGGTAATAGTGTACCCTACCACAGGAAATAATTATAGGTCAATTAGGGGGTACACTATGTATATTTTAAATAGTGCATTAAAACAAGGAAATACGAAGACACTTTTCTATGTTAACTAACGGCACGGTATCGGACCTTAATATTGACCTATAATTTTTAAATTGGACCACGTATTATATTACAGGGTTATAGTGTACCCTACCACAGAAAATAATTATAGGTCAATTAGGGGGTACACAGAGTGACCCTAAAGTTTACTATATATGCCTATGCGAAATAGAGTGTTCTGAGATGCTTAAAATGAAGAAATAAGCGTTCTAAAATACTTTAAAAATTCAAAGACATCTTTCAATGGTTAACTAACGCAAGGCGCAATATCAGACCTTAATATTGACCCATAATATTTAAATTGGACCAGGTATTATATTACAGGGTAATAGTGTACCCTACCACAGGAAATAATTATAGGTCAATTAGGGGGTACACTATGTATATTTTAAATAGTGCATTAAAACAAGGAAATACGAAGACACTTTTCAATGTTAACTAACGGCACGGTATCGGACCTTAATATTTACCTATAATTTTTAAATTTGACCACGTATTATATTACAGGGTTATAGTGTACCCTACCACAGGAAATAATTATAGGTCATTTAGGGGGTACACTATGTATATTTTAAATAGTGCATTAAAACAAGGAAATACGAAGACACTTTTCTATGTTAACTAACGGCACGGTATCGGACCTTAATATTGACCTATAATTTTTAAATTGGACCACGTATTATATTACAGGGTTATAGTGTACCCTCCCACAGGAAATAATTATAGGTCAATTAGGGGGTACGCAGAGTGACCCTAAAGTTTACTATGTATGCCTATGCGAAATAAAGTGTTCTGAGAAGCTTAAAATGAGGAAATAAGCGTTCTAAAATGCTTTAAAAATTCAAAGACATTTTTCTATGCTAACTAACGGCACGGTATCGGACCTTAATATTGACCTATAATTTTTAAATTGGACCACCTATTATATTACAGGGTAATAGTGTACCCTACCACAGGAAATAATTATAGGTCAATTAGGGGTACACAGCGTGACCCTAAAGTTTACTATGTATGCCTATGCGAAATAAAGTGTTCTGAGAAGCTTAAAATGAAGAAATAAGCGTTCTAAAATGCTTTAAAAATTCAAAGACATCTTTCAATGGTTAACTAACGCAAGGCGCAATATCAGACCTTAATATTGACCCATAATATTTAAATTGGACCAGGTATTATATTACAGGGTAATAGTGTACCCTTCCAAAGGAAATAATTATAGGTCAATTAGGGGGTACACAGCGTGACCCTAAAGTTTACTATGTATGCCTATGCGAAATAAAGTGTTCTGAGAAGCTTAAAATGTGGAAATAAGCGTTCTAAAATGCTTTCAAAATTCAAAGACATTTTTCTATGTTAACTAACGGCACGGTATCGGACCTTAATATTGACCTATAATTTTTAAATTGGACCACGTATTATATTACAGGGTAATAGTGTACCCTACCACAGGATATAATTATAGGTCATTTAGGGGGTTCACAGCGTGACCCTAAATTTTACTATGTATGCCTATGCGAAATAGAGTGTTCTGAGATGCTTAAAATGAAGAAATAAGCGTTCTAAAATGCTTTAAAAATTCAAAGACATTTTTCTATGTTAACTAACGGCACGGTATCGGACCTTAATATTGACCTATAATTTTTAAATTGGACCACGTATTATATTACAGGGTAATAGTGTACCCTACCACAGGATATAATTATAGGTCAATTAGGGGGTACACTATGTATATTTTAAATAGTGCATTAAAACAAGGAAATACGAAGACACTTTTCTATGTTAACTAACGGCACGGTATCGGACCTTAATATTGACCTATAATTTTTAAATTGGACCACGTATTATATTACAGGGTTATAGTGTACCCTACCACAGAAAATAATTATAGGTCAATTAGGGGGTACACAGAGTGACCCTAAAGTTTACTATATATGCCTATGCGAAATAGAGTGTTCTGAGATGCTTAAAATGAAGAAATAAGCGTTCTAAAATACTTTAAAAATTCAAAGACATCTTTCAATGGTTAACTAACGCAAGGCGCAATATCAGACCTTAATATTGACCCATAATATTTAAATTGAACAAGGTATTGTATTACAGGGTAATAGTGTACCCTACCACAGGAAATAATTATAGGTCAATTAGGGGGTACACTATGTATATTTTAAATAGTGCATTAAAACAAGGAAATACGAAGACACTTTTCTATGTTAACTAACGGCACGGTATCGGACCTTAATATTGACCTATAATTTTTAAATTGGACCACGTATTATATTACAGGGTTATAGTGTACCCTACCACAGGAAATAATTATAGGTCAATTAGGGGGTACGCAGAGTGACCCTAAAGTTTACTATGTATGCCTATGCGAAATAAAGTGTTCTGAGAAGCTTAAAATGAGGAAATAAGCGTTCTAAAATGCTTTAAAAATTCAAAGACATTTTTCTATGCTAACTAACGGCACGGTATCGGACCTTAATATTGACCTATAATTTTTAAATTGGACCACCTATTATATTACAGGGTAATAGTGTACCCTACCACAGGAAATAATTATAGGTCAATTAGGGGGTACACAGCGTGACCCTAAAGTTTACTATGTATGCCTATGCGAAATAAAGTGTTCTGAGAAGCTTAAAATGAAGAAATAAGCGTTCTAAAATGCTTTAAAAATTCAAAGACATCTTTCAATGGTTAACTAACGCAAGGCGCAATATCAAACCTTAATATTGACCCATAATATTTAAATTGAACCAGGTATTGTATTACAGGGTAATAGTGTACCCTACCACAGGAAATAATTATAGGTCAATTAGGGGGTACACTATGTATATTTTAAATAGTGCATTAAAACAAGGAAATACGAAGACATTTTTCAATGTTAACTAACGGCACGGTATCGGACCTTAATATTGACCTATAATTTTTAAATTGGACCACGTATTATATTACAGGGTTATAGTGTACCCTACCACAGGAAATAATTATAGGTCATTTAGGGGGTACACTATGTATATTTTAAATAGTGCATTAAAACAAGGAAATACGAAGACACTTTTCTATGTTAACTAACGGCACGGTATCGGACCTTAATATTGACCTATAATTTTTAAATTGGACCACGTATTATATTACAGGGTTATAGTGTACCCTCCCACAGGAAATAATTATAGGTCAATTAGGGGGTACGCAGAGTGACCCTAAAGTTTACTATGTATGCCTATGCGAAATAAAGTGTTCTGAGAAGCTTAAAATGAGGAAATAAGCGTTCTAAAATGCTTTAAAAATTCAAAGACATTTTTCTATGCTAACTAACGGCACGGTATCGGACCTTAATATTGACCTATAATTTTTAAATTGGACCACCTATTATATTACAGGGTAATAGTGTACCCTACCACAGGAAATAATTATAGGTCAATTAGGGGTACACAGCGTGACCCTAAAGTTTACTATGTATGCCTATGCGAAATAAAGTGTTCTGAGAAGCTTAAAATGAAGAAATAAGCGTTCTAAAATGCTTTAAAAATTCAAAGACATCTTTCAATGGTTAACTAACGCAAGGCGCAATATCAGACCTTAATATTGACCCATAATATTTAAATTGGACCAGGTATTATATTACAGGGTAATAATGTACCCTTCCAAAGGAAATAATTATAGGTCAATTAGGGGGTACACAGCGTGACCCTAAAGTTTACTATGTATGCCTATGCGAAATAAAGTGTTCTGAGAAGCTTAAAATGTGGAAATAAGCGTTCTAAAATGCTTTCAAAATTCAAAGACATTTTTCTATGTTAACTAACGGCACGGTATCGGACCTTAATATTGACCTATAATTTTTAAATTGGACCACGTATTATATTACAGGGTATTAGTGTACCCTACCACAGGATATAATTATAGGTCATTTAGGGGGTTCACAGCGTGACCCTAAATTTTACTATGTATGCCTATGCGAAATAGAGTGTTCTGAGATGCTTAAAATGAAGAAATAAGCGTTCTAAAATGCTTTAAAAATTCAAAGACATTTTTCTATGTTAACTAACGGCACGGTATCGGACCTTAATATTGACCTATAATTTTTAAATTGGACCACGTATTATATTACAGGGTAATAGTGTACCCTACCACAGGATATAATTATAGGTCAATTAGGGGGTACACTATGTATATTTTAAATAGTGCATTAAAACAAGGAAATACGAAGACACTTTTCTATGTTAACTAACGGCACGGTATCGGACCTTAATATTGACCTATAATTTTTAAATTGGACCACGTATTATATTACAGGGTTATAGTGTACCCTACCACAGAAAATAATTATAGGTCAATTAGGGGGTACACAGAGTGACCCTAAAGTTTACTATATATGCCTATGCGAAATAGAGTGTTCTGAGATGCTTAAAATGAAGAAATAAGCGTTCTAAAATACTTTAAAAATTCAAAGACATCTTTCAATGGTTAACTAACGCAAGGCGCAATATCAGACCTTAATATTGACCCATAATATTTAAATTGGACCAGGTATTATATTACAGGGTAATAGTGTACCCTACCACAGGAAATAATTATAGGACAATTAGGGGGTACACTATGTATATTTTAAATAGTGCATTAAAACAAGGAAATACGAAGACATTTTTCAATGTTAACTAACGGCACGGTATCGGACCTTAATATTGACCTATAATTTTTAAATTGGACCACGTATTATATTACAGGGTAATAGTGTACCCTACCACAGGAAATAATTATAGGTCATTTAGGGGGTACACAGCGTGACCCTAAAGTTTACTATATATGCCTATGCGAAATAGAGTGTTCTGAGATGCTTAAAATGAAGAAATAAGCGTTCTAAAATGCTTTAAAAATTCAAAGACATCTTTCAATGGTTAACTAACGCAAGGCGCAATATCAGACCTTAATATTGACCCATAATATTTAAATTGGAACAGGTATTATATTACAGGGTAATAGTGTACCCTACCACAGGAAATAATTATAGGTCAATTAGGGGGTACACTATGTATATTTTAAATAGTGCATTAAAACAAGGAAATACGAAGACACTTTTCTATGTTAACTAACGGCACGGTATCGGACCTTAATATTGACCTATAATTTTTAAACTGGACCACGTATTATATTACAGGGTTATAGTGTACCCTAAAACAGGAAATAATTATAGGTCAATTAGGGGGTACACAGAGTGACCCTAAAGTTTACTATGTATGCCTATGCGAAATAAAGTGTTCTGAGAAGCTTAAAATGAGGAAATAAGCGTTCTAAAATGCTTTAAAAATTCAAAGACATTTTTCTATGTTAACTAACGGCACGGTATCGGACCTTAATATTGACCTATAATTTTTAAATTGGACCACCTATTATATTACAGGGTAATAGTGTACCCTAACACAGGAAATAATTATAGGTCATTTAGGGGGTACACTATGTATATTTTAAATAGTGCATTAAAACAAGGAAATACGAAGACACTTTTCTATGTTAACTAACGGCACGGTATCGGACCTTAATATTGACCTATAATTTTTAAATTGTACCAAGTATTATATTACAGGGTAATAGTGTACCTTACCACAGGAAATAATTATAGGTCAATTAGGTGGTACACAGCGTGACCCTAAAATTTACTATGTATGCCTATGCGAAATAGAGTGTCCTGAGAAGCTTACAATGAAGAAATAAGCGTTCTAAAATGCTTTAAAAATTCAAAGACATCTTTCAATGGTTAACTAACACAAGGCGCGATATCAGACCTTAATATGGAACCATAATATTTCAATTGGACCAGGTATTATATTACAGGGTAATAGTGTACCCTACAACAGGAAATAATTATAGGTCAATTAGGGGGTACACTATGTATGTTTTAAATAGTGCATTAAAACAAGAAAATACGAAGACACTTTTCTATGTTAACTAACGGCACGGTATCGGACCTTAATATTCACCTATAATTTTTAAATTGGACCACGTATTATATTACAGGGTTATAGTGTACCCTACCACAGGAAATAATTATAGGTCAATTAGGGGGTACACAGAGTGACCCTAAAGTTTACTATGTATGCCTATGCGAAATAAAGTGTTCTGAGAAGCTTAAAATGAGGAAATAAGCGTTCTAAAATGCTTTAAAAATTCTAAGACATTTTTCTATGTTAACTAACGGCACGGTATCGGACCTTAATATTGACCTATAATTTTTAAATTGGACCACGTATTATATTACAGGGTAATAGTGTACCCTACCACAGGATATAATTATAGGTCAATTAGGGGGTAAACTATGTATATTTTAAATAGTGCATTAAAACAAGGAAATACGAAGACACTTTTCTATGATAACTAACGGCACGGTATCGGACATTAATATTGACCTATAATTTTTAAATTGGACCACGTATTATATTACAGGGTAATAGTGTACCCTACCACAGGAAATAATTATAGGTCAATTAGGGGGTACACAGAGTGACCCTAAAGTTTACTATATATGCCTATGCGAAATAGAGTGTTCTGAGATGCTTAAAATGAAGAAATAAGCGTTCTAAAATGCTTTAAAAATTCAAAGACATCTTTTAATGGTTAACTAACGCAAGGCGCAATATCAGACCTTAATATTGACCCATAATATTTAAATTGGACCAGGTATTATATTACAGGGTAATAGTGTACCCTACCACAGGAAATAATTATAGGTCAATTAGGGGGTACACTATGTATATTTTAAAAAGTGCATTAAAACAAGGAAATACGAAGACATTTTTCAATGTTAACTAACGGCACGGTATCGGAACTTAATATTGACCTATAATTTTTAAATTGGACCACGTATTATATTACAGGGTAATAGTGTACCCTACCACAGGAAATAATTATAGGTCATTTAGGGGGTACACAGCGTGACCCTAAATTTTACTATGTATGCCTATGCGAAATAGAGTGTTCTGAGAAGCTTAAAATGAAGAAATAAGTGTTCTAAAATGCTTTAAAAATTCAAAGACATCTTTCAATGGTTAAGTAACGCAAGGCGCAATATCAGACCTTAATATTGACCCATAAAATTTAATCTGGACCAGGTATTATATTACAGGGTAATAGTTTACCCTACCAAAGGAAATAATTATAGGTCAATTAGGGGGTACACAGCGTGACCCTAAAGTTTACTATGTATGCCTATGCGAAATAAAGTGTTCTGAGAAGCTTAAAATGAGGAAATAAGCGTTCTAAAATGCTTTAAAAATTCAAAGACATTTTTCTATGTTAACTAACGGCACGGTATCGGACCTTAATATTGACCTATAATTTTTAAATTGGACCACGTATTATATTACAGGGTATTAGTGTACCCTACCACAGGAAATAATTATAGGTCATTTAGGGGTTACACAGCGTGACCCTAAATTTTACTATGTATGCCTATGCGAAATAGAGTGTTCTGAGATGCTTAAAATGAAGAAATAAGCGTTCTAAAATGCCTTAAAAATTCAAAGACATCTTCCAATGGTTAACTAACGCAAGGCGCAATATCAGACCTTAATATTGACCCATAATATTTAAATTGGACCAGGTATTATATTACAGGGTAATAGTGTACCCTACCACAGGAAATAATTATAGGTCAATTAGGGGGTACACTATGTATATTTTAAATAGTGCATTAAAACAAGGAAATACGAAGACACTTTTCTATGTTAACTAACGGCACGGTATCGGACCTTAATATTGACCTATAATTTTTAAATTGGACCACGTATTATATTACAGGGTTATAGTGTACCCTACCACAGGAAATAATTATAGGTCAATTAGGGGGTACACAGAGTGACCCTAAAGTTTACTATATATGCCTATGCGAAATAGAGTGTTCTGAGATGCTTAAAATGAAGAAATAAGCGTTCTAAAATGCTTTAAAAATTCAAAGACATTTTTCTATGTTAACTAACGGCACGGTATCGGACCTTAATATTGACCTATAATTTTTAAATTGGACCACCTATTATATAACAGGGTAATAGTGTACCCTACCACAGGAAATAATTATAGGTCATTTAGGGGGTACACGATGTATATTTTAAATAGTGCATTAAAACAAGGAAATACGAAGACACTTTTCTATGTTAACTAACGGCACGGTATCGGACCTTAATATTGACCTATAATTTTTAAATTGTACCACGTATTATATTACAGGGTAATAGTGTACCTTACCACAGGAAATAATTCTAGGTCAATTAGGTGATACACAGCGTGACCCTAAAATTTACTATGTATGCCTATGCGAAATAGAGTGTTCTGAGAAGCTTAAAATGAAGAAATAAGCGTTCTAAAATGCTTTAAAAATTCAAAGACATCTTTCAATGGTTAACTAACGCAAGGCGCGATATCAGACCTTAATATGGAACCATAATATTTCAATTGGCCCAGGTATTATATTACAGGGTAATAGTGTACCCTACAACAGGAAATAATTATAGGTCAATTAGGGGGTACACTATGTATGTTTTAAATAGTGCATTAAAACAAGAAAATACGAAGACACTTTTCTATGTTAACTAACGGCACGGTATCGGACCTTAA
Source organism: Parasteatoda tepidariorum (assembly GCF_982258835.1). NCBI lineage: Eukaryota > Metazoa > Arthropoda > Arachnida > Araneae > Theridiidae > Parasteatoda > Parasteatoda tepidariorum. Next base: position 112,082 of record NW_028257406.1, on the reverse strand, counting down.
TATTGACCTATAATTTTTAAATTGTACCACGTATTATATTACAGGGTAATAGTGTACCCTACCACAGGAAATAATTATAGGTCATTTAGGGGGTACACAGCGTGACCCTAAATTTTACTATGTATGCCTATGCGAAATAGAGTGTTCTGAGATGCTTAAAATGAAGAAATAAGCGTTCTAAAATGCTTTAAATATTCAAAGACATCTTTCAATGGTTAACTAACGGCACGGTATCGGACCTTAATATTGACCTATAATTTTTAAATTGGACCACGTATTATATTACAGGGTAATAGTGTACCCTACCACAGGAAATAATTATAGGTCAATTAGGGGGTACACAGCGTGACCCTAAAGTTTACTATGTATGCCTATGCGAAATAGAGTGTTCTGAGATGCTTAAAATGAAGAAATAAGCGTTCTAAAATGCTTTAAAAATTCAAAGACATCTTCCAATGGTTAACTAACGCAAGGCGCAATATCAGACCTTAATATTGACCCATAATATTTAAATTGGACCAGGTATTATATTACAGGGTAATAGTGTACCCTACCACAGGATATAATTATAGGTCAATTAGGGGGTACACTATGTATATTTTAAATAGTGCATTAAAACAAGGAAATACGAAGACACTTTTCTATGTTAACTAACGGCACGGTATCGGACCTTAATATTGACCTATAATTTTTAAATTGGACCACGTATTATATTACAGGGTTATAGTGTTCCCTACCACAGGAAATAATTATAGGTCAATTAGGGGGTACACAGAGTGACCCTAAAGTTTACTATATATGCCTATGCGAAATAGAGTGTTCTGAGATGCTTAAAATGAAGAAATAAGCGTTCTAAAATGCTTTAAAAATTCAAAGACATCTTTCAATGGTTAACTAACGCAAGGCGCAATATCAGACCTTAATATTGACCCATAATATTTAAATTGGACCAGGTATTATATTACAGGGTAATAGTGTACCCTACCACAGGAAATAATTATAGGTCAATTAGGGGGTACACTATGTATATTTTAAATAGTGCATTAAAACAAGGAAATACGAAGACATTTTTCAATGTTAACTAACGGCACGGTATCGGAACTTAATATTGACCTATAATTTTTAAATTGGACCACGTATTATATTACAGGGTAATAGTGTACCCTACCACAGGAAATAATTATAGGTCATTTAGGGGGTACACAGCGTGACCCTAAATTTTACTATGTATGCCTATGCGAAATAGAGTGTTCTGAGAAGCTTAAAATGAAGAAATAAGCGTTCTAAAATGCTTTAAAAATTCAAAGACATCTTTCAATGGTTAACTAACGCAAGGCGCAATATCAGACCTTAATATTGACCCATAAAATTTAAATTGGACCAGGTATTATATTACAGGGTAATAGTGTACCCTACCAAAGGAAATAATTGTAGGTCAATTAGGGGGTACACAGCGTGACCCTAAAGTTTACTATGTATGCCTATGCAAAATAAAGTGTTCTGAGAAGCTTAAAATGAGGAAATAAGCGTTCTAAAATGCTTTAAAAATTCAAAGACATTTTTCTATGTTAACTAACGGCACGGTATCGGACCTTAATATTGACCTATAATTTTTAAATTGGACCACGTATTATATTACAGGGTAATAGTGCACCCTACCACAGGAAATAATTATAGGTCATTTAGGGGGTACACAGCGTGACCCTAAATTTTACTATGTATGCCTATGCGAAATAGAGTGTTCTGAGATGCTTAAAATGAAGAAATAAGCGTTCTAAAATGCTTTAAAAATCCAAAGACATCTTCCAATGGTTAACTAACGCAAGGCGCAATATCAGACCTTAATATTGACCCATAATATTTAAATTGGACCAGGTATTATATTACAGGGTAATAGTGTACCCTACCACAGGAAATTATTATAGGTCAATTAGGGGGTACACTATGTATATTTTAAATAGTGCATTAAAACAAGGAAATACGAAGACACTTTTCTATGTTAACTAACGGCACGGTATCGGACCTTAATATTGACCTATAATTTTTAAATTGGACCACGTATTATATTACAGGGTTATAGTGTACCCTACCACAGGAAATAATTATAGGTCAATTAGGGGGTACACAGAGTGATCCTAAAGTTTACTATATATATGCCTATGCGAAATAGAGTGTTCTGAGATGCTTAAAATGAAGAAATAAGCGTTCTAAAATGCTTTAAAAATTCAAAAACATCTTTCAATGGTTAACTAACGCAATTCGCAATATCAGACCTTAATATTGACCCATAATATTTAAATTGGACCAGGTATTATATTACAGGGTAATAGTGTACCCTACCACAGGAAATAATTATAGGTCAACTAGGGGGTAAACTATGTATATTTTAAATAGTGCATTAAAACAAGGAAATACGAAGACACTTTTCTATGTTAACTAACGGCACGGTATCGGACCTTAATATTGACCTATAATTTTTAAACTGGACCACGTATTATATTACAGGGTTATAGTGTACCCTACCACAGGAAATAATTATAGGTCAATTAGGGGGTACACAGAGTGACCCTAAAGTTTACTATGTATGCCGTTGCGAAATAAAGTGTTCTGAGAAGCTTAAAATGAGGAAATAAGCGTTCTAAAATGCTTTAAAAATTCAAAGACATTTTTCTATGTTAACTAACGGCACGGTATCGGACCTTATTATTGACCTATAATTTTTAAATTGGACCACGTATTATATTACAGGGTAATAGTGTACCCTACCACAGGAAATAATTATAGGTCATTTAGGGGGTACACAGCGTGACCCTAAATTTTACTATGTATGCCTATGCGAAATAGAGTGTTCTGAGATGCTTAAAATGAAGAAATAAGCGTTCTAAAATGCTTTAAAAATTCAAAGACATCTTTCAATGGTTAACTAACGCAAGGCGCAATATCAGACCTTAATATTGACCCATAATATTTAAATTGGACCAGGTATTATATTACAGGGTAATAGTGTACCCTACCACAGGAAATAATTATAGGTCAGTTAGGGGGTACACTATGTATATTTTAAATAGTGCATTAAAACAAGGAAATACGAAGACACTTTTCTATGTTAACTAACGGCACGGTATCGGACCTTAATATTGACCTATAATTTTTAAATTGGACCACGTATTATATTACAGGGTTATAGTGTACCCTACCACAGGAAATAATTATAGGTCAATTAGGGGGTACGCAGAGTGACCCTAAAGTTTACTATGTATGCCTATGCGAAATAAAGTGTTCTGAGAAGCTTAAAATGAGGAAATAAGCGTTCTAAAATGCTTTAAAAATTCAAAGACATTTTTCTATGTTAACTAACTTCACGGTATCGGACCTTAATATTGACCTATAATTTTTAAATTGGACCACCTATTATATTACAGGGTAATAGTGTACCCTACCACAGGAAATAATTATAGGTCATTTAGGGGGTACACTATGTATATTTTAAATAGTGCATTAAAACAAGGAAATACGAAAACACTTTTCTATGTTAACTAACGGCACGGTATCGGACCTTAATATTGACCTATAATTTTTAAATTGTACCACGTATTATATTACAGGGTAATAGTGTACCTTACCACAGGAAATAATTATAGGTCAATTAGGTGGTACACAGCGTGACCCTAAAATTTACTATGTATGCCTATGCGAAATAGAGTGTTCTGAGAAGCTTAAAATGAAGAAATAAGCGTTCTAAAATGCTTTAAAAATTCAAAGACATCTTTCAATGGTTAACTAACGCAAGGCGCGATATCAGACCTTAATACGGAACCATAATATTTCAATTGGACCAGGTATTATATTACAGGGTAATTGTGTACCCTACAACAGGAAATAATTATAGGTCAATTAGGGGGTACACTATGTATGTTTTAAATAGTGCATTAAAACAAGGAAATACGAAGACACTTTTCTATGTTAACTAACGGCACGGTATCGGACCTTAATATTGACCTATAATTTTTAAATTGGACCACGTATTATATTACAGGGTTATAGTGTACCCTACCACAGGAAATAATTATAGGTCAATTAGGGGGTACGCAGAGTGACCCTAAAGTTTACTATGTATGCCTATGCGAAATAAAGTGTTCTGAGAAGCTTAAAATGAGGAAATAAGCGTTCTAAAATGCTTTAAAAATTCAAAGACATTTTTCTATGTTAACTAACTTCACGGTATCGGACCTTAATATTGACCTATAATTTTTAAATTGGACCACCTATTATATTACAGGGTAATAGTGTACCCTACCACAGGAAAAAATTATAGGTCATTTAGGGGGTACACTATGTATATTTTAAATAGTGCATTAAAACAAGGAAATACGAAAACACTTTTCTATGTTAACTAACGGCACGGTATCGGACCTTAATATTGACCTATAATTTTTAAATTGTACCACGTATTATATTACAGGGTAATAGTGTACCTTACCACAGGAAATAATTATAGGTCAATTAGGTGGTACACAGCGTGACCCTAAAATTTACTATGTATGCCTATGCGAAATAAAGTGTTCTGAGAAGCTTAAAATGAGGAAATAAGCGTTCTAAAATGCTTTAAAAATTCAAAGACATTTTTTTATGTTAACTAACGGCACGGTATCGGACCTTAATATTGACCTATAATTTTTAAATTGGACCACGTATTATATTACAGGGTAATAGTGTACCTTACCACAGGAAATAATTATAGGTCAATTAGGTGGTACACAGCCTGACCCTAAAATTTACTATGTATGCCTATGCGAAATAGAGTGTTCTGAGAAGCTTAAAATGAAGAAATAAGCGTTCTAAAATGCTTTAAAAATTCAAAGACATCTTTCAACGGTTAACTAACGCAAGGCGCGATATCAGACCTTAATATGGAACCATAATATTTCAATTGGACCAGGTATTATATTACAGGGTAATTGTGTACCCTACAACAGGAAATAATTATAGGTCAATTAGGGGGTACACTATGTATGTTTTAAATAGTGCATTAAAACAAGAAAATACGAAGACACTTTTCTATGTTAACTAACGGCACAATATCGGACCTTAATATTGACCTATAATTTTTAAATTGGACCACGTATTATATTACAGGGTTATAGTGTACCCTACCACAGGAAATAATTATAGGTCAATTAGGGGGTACACAGAGTGACCCTAAAGTTTACTATGTATGCCGTTGTGAAATAAAGTGTTCTGAGAAGCTTAAAATGAGGAAATAAGCGTTCTAAAATGCTTTAAAAATTCAAAGACATTTTTCTATGTTAACTAACGGCACGGTATCGGACCTTATTATTGACCTATAATTTTTAAATTGGACCACGTATTATATTACAGGGTAATAGTGTACCCTACCACAGGAAATAATTATAGGTCATTTAGGGGGTACACAGCGTGACCCTAAATTTTACTATGTATGCCTATGCGAAATAGAGTGTTCTGAGATGCTTAAAATGAAGAAATAAGCGTTCTAAAATGCTTTAAAAATTCAAAGACATCTTTCAATGGTTAACTAACGCAAGGCGCAATATCAGACCTTAATATTGACCCATAATATTTAAATTGGACCAGGTATTATATTACAGGGTAATAGTGTACCCTACCACAGGAAATAATTATAGGTCAATTAGGGGGTACACTATGTATATTTTAAATAGTGCATTAAAACAAGGAAATACGAAGACACTTTTCTATGTTAACTAACGGCACGGTATCGGACCTTAATATTGACCTATAATTTTTAAATTGGACCACGTATTATATTACAGGGTTATAGTGTACCCTACCACAGGAAATAATTATAGGTCAATTAGGGGGTACGCAGAGTGACCCTAAAGTTTACTATGTATGCCTATGCGAAATAAAGTGTTCTGAGAAGCTTAAAATGAGGAAATAAGCGTTCTAAAATGCTTTAAAAATTCAATGACATTTTTCTATGCTAACTAACGGCACGGTATCGGACCTTAATATTGACCTATAATTTTCAAATTGGTCCACCTATTATATTACAGGGTAATAGTGTACCTTACCACAGGAAATAATTATAGGTCAATTAGGGGGTACACAGCGTGACCCTAAAGTTTACTATGTATGCCTATGCGAAATAAAGTGTTCTGAGAAGCTTAAAATGAAGAAATAACCGTTCTAAAATGCTTTAAAAATTCAAAGACATCTTTCAATGGTTAACTAACGCAAGGCGCAATATCAAACCTTAATATTGACCCATAATATTTAAATTGAACCAGGTATTGTATTACAGGGTAATAGTGTACCCTACCACAGGAAATAATTATAGGTCAATTAGGGGGTACACTATGTATATTTTAAATAGTGCATTATAACAAGGAAATACGAAGACATTTTTCAATGTTAACTAACGGCACGGTATCGGAACTTAATATTGACCTACAATTTTTAAATTGGACCACGTATTATATTACAGGGTAATAGTGTGCCCTACTACAGGAAATAATTATAGGTCATTTAGGGGGTACACAGCGTGACCCTAAATTTTACTATGTATGCCTATGCGAAATAGAGTGCTCTGAGAAGCTTAAAATGAAGAAATAAGCGTTCTAAAATGCTTTAAAAATTCAAAGACATCTTTCAATGGTTAACTAACGCAAGGCGCAATATCAGACCTTAATATTGACCCATAATATTTAAATTGGACCAGGTATTATATTACAGGGTAGTAGTGTACCCCACCAAAGCAAATAATTATAGGTCAATTAGGGGGTACACAGCGTGACCCTTAAGTTTACTATGTATGCCTATGCGAAATAAAGTGTTCTGAGAAGCTTAAAATGAGGAAATAAGCGTTCTAAAATGCTTTAAAAATTCAAAGACATTTTTTTATGTTAACTAACGGCACGGTATCGGACCTTAATATTGACCTATAATTTTTAAATTGGACCACGTATTATATTACAGGGTAATAGTGTACCCTACCACAGGATATAATTATAGGTCATTTAGGGGGTACACAGCGTGACCCTAAATTTTACTATGTATGCCTATGCGAAATAGAATGTTCTGAGATGCTTAAAAAGAAGAAATAAGCGTTCTAAAATGCTTTACAAATTTAAAGACATCTTTCAATGGTTAACTAACGCAAGGCGCAATATCAGACCTTAATATTGACCCATAATATTTAAATTGGAATAGGTATTATATTACAGGGTAATAGTGTACCCTACCACAGGAAATAATTATAGGTCAATTAGGGGGTACACTATGTATATTTTAAATAGTGCATTAAAACAAGGAAATACGAATACACTTTTCTATGTTAACTAACGGCACGGTATCGGACCTTAATATTGACCTATAATTTTTAAATTGGACCACGTATTATATTACTGGGTTATAGTGTACCCTACCACAGGAAATAATTATAGGTCAATTAGGGGGTACACAGAGAGACCCTAAAGTTTACTATGTATGCCTATGCGAAATAAAGTGTTCTGAGAAGCTTAAAATGAGGAAATAAGCGTTCTAAAATGCTTTAAAAATTCAAAGACATTTTTCTATGTTAACTAACGGCACTGTATCGGACCTTAATATTGACCTATAATTTTTAAATTGGACCACGTATTATATTAGAGGGTAATAGTGTACCCTACCACAGGAAATAATTATAGGTCATTTAGGGGGTACACAGCGTGACCCTAAATTTTACTATGTATGCCTATGCGAAATAGAGTGTTCTGAGAAGCTTAAAATGAAGAAATAAGCGTTCTAAAATGCTTTAAAAGTTCAAAGACATCTTTCAATGGTTAACTAACGCAAGGCGCAATATCAAACCTTAATATTGACCTATAATTTTTAAATTGGACCACGTATTATATTACAGGGTTATAGTGTACCCTACCACAGGAAATAATTATAGGTCAATTAGGGGATACACAGAGTGACCCTAAAGTTTACTATGTATGCCTATGCGAAATAAAGTGTTCTGAGAAGCTTAAAATGAGGAAATAAGCGTTCTAAAATGCTTTAAAAATTCAAAGACATTTTTCTATGTTAACTAACGGCACTGTATCGGACCTTAATATTGACCTATAATTTTTAAATTGGACCACGTATTATATTAGAGGGTAATAGTGTACCCTACCACAGGAAATAATTATAGGTCATTTAGGGGGTACACAGCGTGACCCTAAATTTTACTATGTATGCCTATGCGAAATAGAGTGTTCTGAGAAGCTTAAAATGAAGAAATAAGCGTTCTAAAATGCTTTAAAAGTTCAAAGACATCTTTCAATGGTTAACTAACGCAAGGCGCAATATCAAACCTTAATATTGACCCATAATATTTAAATTGAACCAGGTATTGTATTACAGGGTAATAGTGTACCCTACCACAGGAAATAATTATAGGTCAATTAGGGGGTACACTATGTATATTTTAAATAGTGCATTAAAACAAGGAAATACGAAGACATTTTTCAATGTTAACTAACGGCACGGTATCGGAACTTAATATTGACCTATAATTTTTAAATTGGACCACGTATTATATTACAGGGAAATAGTGTGCCATACCGCAGGAAATAATTATAGGTCATTTAGGGGGTACACAGCGTGACCCTAAATTTTACTATGTATGCCTATGCGAAATAGAGTGGTCTGAGAAGCTTAAAATGAAGAAATAAGCGTTCTAAAATGCTTTAAAAATTCAAAGACATCTTTCAATGGTTAACTAACGCAAGGCGCAATATCAGACCTTAATATTGACCCATAATATTTAAATTGGACCAGGTATTATATTACAGGGTAATAGTGTACCCCACCAAAGGAAATAATTATAGGTCAATTAGGGGGTACACAGCGTGACCCTAAAGTTTACTATGTATGCCTATGCGAAATAAAGTGTTCTGAGAAGCTTAAAATGAGGAAATAAGCGTTCTAAAATGCTTTAAAAATTCAAAGACATTTTTCTATGTTAACAAACGGCACGGTATCGGACCTTAATATTGACCTATAATTTTTAAATTGGACCACGTATTATATTACAGGGTAATAGTGTACCCTACCACAGGATATAATTATAGGTCATTTAGGGGGTACACAGCGTGACCCTAAATTTTACTATGTATGCCTATGCGAAATAGAGTGTTCTGAGATGCTTAAAATGAAGAAATAAGCGTTCTAAAATGCTTTAAAAATTCAAAGACATCTTTCAATGGTTAACTAACGCAAGGCGCAATATCAGACCTTAATATTGACCCATAATATTTAAATTGGAATAGGTATTATATTACAGGGTAATAGTGTACCCTACCACAGGAAATAATTATAGGTCAATTAGGGGGTACACTATGTATATTTTAAATAGTGCATTAAAACAAGGAAATACGAATACACTTTTCTATGTTAACTAACGGCACGGTATCGGACCTTAATATTGACCTATAATTTTTAAATTGGACCACGTATTATATTACTGGGTTATAGTGTACCCTACCACAGGAAATAATTATAGGTCAATTAGGGGGTACACAGAGAGACCCTAAAGTTTACTATGTATGCCTATGCGAAATAAAGTGTTCTGAGAAGCTTAAAATGAGGAAATAAGCGTTCTAAAATGCTTTAAAAATTCAAAGACATTTTTCTATGTTAACTAACGGCACTGTATCGGACCTTAATATTGACCTATAATTTTTAAATTGGACCACGTATTATATTAGAGGGTAATAGTGTACCCTACCACAGGAAATAATTATAGGTCATTTAGGGGGTACACAGCGTGACCCTAAATTTTACTATGTATGCCTATGCGAAATAGAGTGTTCTGAGAAGCTTAAAATGAAGAAATAAGCGTTCTAAAATGCTTTAAAAGTTCAAAGACATCTTTCAATGGTTAACTAACGCAAGGCGCAATATCAAACCTTAATATTGACCTATAATTTTTAAATTGGACCACGTATTATATTACAGGGTTATAGTGTACCCTACCACAGGAAATAATTATAGGTCAATTAGGGGATACACAGAGTGACCCTAAAGTTTACTATGTATGCCTATGCGAAATAAAGTGTTCTGAGAAGCTTAAAATGAGGAAATAAGCGTTCTAAAATGCTTTAAAAATTCAAAGACATTTTTCTATGTTAACTAACGGCACTGTATCGGACCTTAATATTGACCTATAATTTTTAAATTGGACCACGTATTATATTAGAGGGTAATAGTGTACCCTACCACAGGAAATAATTATAGGTCATTTAGGGGGTACACAGCGTGACCCTAAATTTTACTATGTATGCCTATGCGAAATAGAGTGTTCTGAGAAGCTTAAAATGAAGAAATAAGCGTTCTAAAATGCTTTAAAAGTTCAAAGACATCTTTCAATGGTTAACTAACGCAAGGCGCAATATCAAACCTTAATATTGACCCATAATATTTAAATTGAACCAGGTATTGTATTACAGGGTAATAGTGTACCCTACCACAGGAAATAATTATAGGTCAATTAGGGGGTACACTATGTATATTTTAAATAGTGCATTAAAACAAGGAAATACGAAGACATTTTTCAATGTTAACTAACGGCACGGTATCGGAACTTAATATTGACCTATAATTTTTAAATTGGACCACGTATTATATTACAGGGAAATAGTGTGCCATACCGCAGGAAATAATTATAGGTCATTTAGGGGGTACACAGCGTGACCCTAAATTTTACTATGTATGCCTATGCGAAATAGAGTGGTCTGAGAAGCTTAAAATGAAGAAATAAGCGTTCTAAAATGCTTTAAAAATTCAAAGACATCTTTCAATGGTTAACTAACGCAAGGCGCAATATCAGACCTTAATATTGACCCATAATATTTAAATTGGACCAGGTATTATATTACAGGGTAATAGTGTACCCCACCAAAGGAAATAATTATAGGTCAATTAGGGGGTACACAGCGTGACCCTAAAGTTTACTATGTATGCCTATGCGAAATAAAGTGTTCTGAGAAGCTTAAAATGAGGAAATAAGCGTTCTAAAATGCTTTAAAAATTCAAAGACATTTTTCTATGTTAACAAACGGCACGGTATCGGACCTTAATATTGACCTATAATTTTTAAATTGGACCACGTATTATATTACAGGGTAATAGTGTACCCTACCACAGGATATAATTATAGGTCATTTAGGGGGTACACAGCGTGACCCTAAATTTTACTATGTATGCCTATGCGAAATAGAGTGTTCTGAGATGCTTAAAATGAAGAAATAAGCGTTCTAAAATGCTTTAAAAATTCAAAGACATCTTTCAATGGTTAACTAACGCAAGGCGCAATATCAGACCTTAATATTGACCCATAATATTTAAATTGGACCAGGTATTATATTACAGGGTTATAGTGTACCCTACCACAGGAAATAATTATAGGTCAATTAGGGGGTACACTATGTATATTTTAAATAGTATACATAGTAAAATTTAGGGTCACGCTGTGTACCCCCTAAATGACCTATAATTATTTCCTGTGGTAGGGTACACTATTACCCTGTAATATAATACGTGGTCCTGTTTAAAAATTATAGGTCAATATTAAGGTCCTATACCGTGCCGTTAGTTAACATAGAAAAATGTCTTTGAATTTTTAAAGCATTTTAGAACGCTTATTTCCTCATTTTAAGCTTCTCAGAACACTTTATTTCGCATAGGCATACATAGTAAACTTTAGGGTCACTCTGTGTACCCCCTAATTGACCTATAATTATTTCCTGTGGTAGGGTACACTATAACCCTGTAATATAATACGTGGTCCAATTTAAAAATTATAGGTCAATATTAAGGTTCGATACAGTGCCGTTAGTTAACATAGAAAAGTTTCTTCGTATTTCCTTGTTTTAATGCACTATTTAAAATATACATAGTGTACCCCCTAATTGACCTATAATTATTTCCTGTGGTAGGGTACACTATTACCCTGTAATATAATACCTGGTCCAATTTAAATATTATGGGTCAATATTAAGGTCTGATATTGCGCCTTGCGTTAGTTAACCATTGAAAGATGTCTTTGAATTTTTAAAGCATTTTAGAACGCTTATTTCTTCATTTTAAGCATCTCAGAACACTCTATTTCGCATAGGCATACATAGTAAAATTTAGGGACACGCTGTGTACCCCCTAAATGACCTATAATTATTTCCTGTGGTAGGGTACTCTATTACCCTGTAATATAATACGTGGTACAATTTAAAAATTATAGATCAATATTAAGGTCCGATACCGTGCCGTTAGTTAACATAGAAAAGTGTCTTCGTATTTCCTTGTTTTAATGCAGTATTTAAAATATACATAGTGTACCTCCTAAATGACCTATAATTATTTCCTGTGGTAGGGTACACTATTACCCTGTAATATAATATTTGTTCCAATTTAAAAATTATAGGTCAATATTAAGGTCCGATACCGTGCCGTTAGTTAACATAGAAAAATGTCTTTGAATTTTTAAAGCATTTTAGAACGCTTATTTCCTCATTTTAAGCTTCTCAGAGCACTTTATTTCGCATAGGCATACATAGTAAACTTTGGGGTAACTCTGTGTACCCCCTAATTGACCTATAATTATTTCCTGTGGTAGGGTACACTATAACCCTGTAATATAATACGTGGTCCAATTTAAAAATTATAGGTCAATATTAAGGTCCGATACCGTGCCGTTAGTTAACATAGAAAAATGTCTTCGAATTTCCTTGTTTTAATGCACTATTTAAAATATACATAGTGTACCCCCCAATTGATCTATAATTATTTCCTGTGGTAGGGTACACTATTACCCTGTAATATAATACCTGGTCCGATTTAAATATTATGGGTCAATATTAAGGTCTGATTTCGCGCCTTGCGTTGGTTAACCATTGAAAGATGTCTTTGAATTTTTAAAGCATTTTAGAACGCTTATTTCCTCATTTTAAGCTTCTCAGAACACTTTATTTCGCATAGGCATACATAGTAAACTTTAGGGTCACTCTGTGTACCCCCTAAGTGACCTATAATTATTTCCCGTGGTAGGGAACAATATTTCCCTGTAATATAATACGTGGTCCAATTTAAAAATTATAGGTCAATATTAAGGTCCGATACCGTACCGTTAGTTAACATAGAAAAATGTCTTTGAATTTTTAAAGCATTTTAGAACGCTAATTTCCTCATTTTAAGCTTTTCTGAACACTTTATTTCCCATAGGCATACATAGTAAACTTTAGGGTCACGCTGTGTACCCCCTAATTGACCTATAATTATTTCCTGTGGTAGGGTACACTATAACCCTGTAATATAATACGTGGTCCAATTTAAAAATTATAAGTCAATATTAAGGTCAGATATTGCGCCTTGCATTAGTTAACCATTGAAAGATGTCTTTGAATTTTTAAAGCATTTTAGAACGCTTATTTCTTCATTTTAAGCTTCTCAGAACACTTTATATCGCATAGGCATACATAGTAAACTTTAGGGTCACGCTGTGTACCCCCTAAGTGACCTATAATTATTTCCCGTGGTAGGGAACAATATTACCCTGTAATATATTACGTGGTCCAATTTAAAAATTATAGGTCAATATTAAGGTCCGATACCGTACCGTTAGTTAACATAGAAAAATGTCTTTGAATTTTTAAAGCATTTTAGAACGCTTATTTCCTCATTTTAAGCTTCTCAGAACACTTTATTTCGCATAGGCATACATAGTAAACTTTAGGGTTACGCTGTGTACCCCCTAAGTGACCTATAATTATTTCCCGTGGTAGGGAACAATATTAACCAGTAATATAATACGTGGGCCAATTTAAAAATTATAGGTAAATATTAAGGTCCGATACCGTGCCGTTAGTTAACATAGAAATGTGTCGTCGAATTTCCTTGTTTTAATGCACTATTTAAAATATACATAGTGTACCCCCCAATTGACCTATAATTATTTCCTGTGGTAGGGTACACTATTACCCTGTAATATAATACCTGGTCCAATTTAAATATTATGGGTCAATATTAAGGTCTGATATCGCGCCTTGCGTTGGTTAACCATTGAAAGATGTCTTTGAATTTTTAAAGCATTTTAGAACGCTTTTTTCCTCATTTTAAGCTTCTCAGAACACTTTATTTCGCATAGGCATACATAGTAAACTTTAGGGTCACGCTGTGTACCCCCTAAGAGACCTATAATTATTTCCCGTGGTAGGGAACAATATTACCCTGTAATATATTACGTGGTCCAATTTAAAAATTATAGGTCAATATTAAGGTCCGATACCGTACCGTTAGTTAACATAGAAAAATGTCTTTGAATTTTTAAAGCATTTTAGAACGCTTATTTCCTCATTTTAAGCTTCTCAGAACTATTTATTTCGCATAGGCATACATAGTAAACTTTAGGGTCACGCTGTGTACCCCCTAAATGACCTATAATTATTTCCCGTGGTAGGGTACACTATTACCCTGTAATATAATACCTGGTCCAATTTAAATATTATGGGTCAATATTAAGGTCTGATATTGCGCCTTGCGCTAGTTAACCATTGAAAGATGTCTTTGAATTTTAAAAGCATTTTAGAACGCATATTTCTTCATTTTAAGCTTCTCAGAACACTTTATTTCGCATAGGCATACATAGTAAACTTTAGGGTCACTCTGTGTACCCCCTAATTGACCTTAATTATTTCCTGTGGTAGGGTACACTATAACCCTGTAATATAATACGTGGTCCAATTTAAAAATTATAGGTCAATATTAAGGTCCGATACCGTGCCGTTAGTTAACATAGAAAAGTGTCTTCGTATTTCTTTGTTTTAATGCACTATTTAAAATATACATAGTGTACCCCCTAATTGACCTATATATATTTCCTGTGGTAGGGTACACTATTACCCTGTAATATAATACCTGGTCCAATTTAAATATTATGGGTCAATATTAAGGTCTGATATCGCGCCTTGCGTTAGTTAACCATTGAAAGATGTCTTTGAATTTTTAAAGCATTTTAGAACGCTTATTTCTTCATTTTAAGCTTCTCAGAACACTCTATTTCGCATAGGCATACATAGTAAACTTTAGGGTCACGCTGTGTACCACCTAATTGACCTATAACTATTTCCTGTGGTAAGGTACACTATTACCCTGTAATATAATACGTGGTACAATTTAAAAATTATAGATCAATATTAAGGTCCGATACCGTGCCGTTAGTTAACATAGAAAAGTGTCTTCGTATTTCCTTGTTTTAATGCAGTATTTAAAATATACATAGTGTACCTCCTAAATGACCTATAATTATTTCCTGTGGTAGGGTACACTCTTACCCTGTAATATAATAGGTGGTCCAATTTAAAAATTATAGGTCAATATTAAGGTCCGATACCGTGCCCTTAGTTAACATAGAAAAATGTCTTTGAATTTTTAAAGCATTTTAGAACGCTTATTTCCTCATTTTAAGCTTCTCAGAGCACTTTATTTCGCATAGGCATACATAGTATACTTTGGGGTCACTCTGTGTACCCCCTAATTGACCTATAATTATTTCCTGTGGTAGGGTACACTATAACCCTGTAATATAATACGTGGTCCAATTTAAAAATTATAGGTCAATATTAAGGTCCGATACCGTGCCGTTAGTTAACATAGAAAAATGTCTTCGAATTTCCTTGTTTTAATGCACTATTTAAAATATACATAGTGTACCCCCCAATTGATCTATAATTATTTCCTGTGGTAGGGTACACTATTACCCTGTAATATAATACCTGGTCCGATTTAAATATTATGGGTCAATATTAAGGTCTGATTTCGCGCCTTGCGTTGGTTAACCATTGAAAGATGTCTTTGAATTTTTAAAGCATTTTAGAACGCTTATTTCCTCATTTTAAGCTTCTCAGAACACTTTATTTCGCATAGGCATACATTGTAAACTTTAGGGTCACTCTGTGTACCCCCTAAGAGACCTATAATTAATTCCCGTGGTAGGGAACAATATTTCCCTATAATATAATACGTGGTCCAATTTAAAAATTATAGGTCAATATTAAGGTTCGATACCGTACCGTTAGTTAACATAGAAAAATGTCTTTGAATTTTTAAAGCATTTTAGAACGCTTATTTCCTCATTTTAAGCTTCTCAGAACACTTTATTTCGCATAGGCATACATAGTAAACTTTAGGGTCACTCTGTGTACCCCCTAAGAGACCTATAATTATTTCCCGTGGTAGGGAACAATATTTCCCTATAATATAATACGTGGTCCAATTTAAAAATTATAGGTCAATATTAAGGTTCGATACCGTACCGTTAGTTAACATAGAAAAATGTCTTTGAATTTTTAAAGCATTTTAGAACGCTTATTTCCTCATTTTAAGCTTTTCTGAACACTTTATTTCCCATAGGCATACATAGTAAACTTTAGGGTCACGCTGTGTACCCCCTAATTGACCTATAATTATTTCCTGTGGTAGGGTACACTATAACCCTGTAATATAATACGTGGTCCAATTTAAAAATTATAGGTCAATATTAAGGTCAGATATTGCGCCTTGCATTAGTTAACCATTGAAAGATGTCTTTGAATTTTTAAAGCATTTTAGAACGCTTATTTCTTCATTTTAAGCTTCTCAGAACACTTTATATCGCATAGGCATACATAGTAAACTTTAGGGTCACGCTGTGTACCCCCTAAGTGACCTATAATTATTTCCCGTGGTAGGAAACAATATTACCCTGTAATATATTACGTGGTCCAATTTAAAAATTATAGGTCAATATTAAGGTCCGATACCGTACCGTTAGTTAACATAGAAAAATGTCTTTGAATTTTTAAAGCATTTTAGAACGCTTATTTCTTCATTTTAAGCTTCTCAGAACACTTTATATCGCATAGGCATACATAGTAAACTTTAGGGTCACGCTGTGTACCCCCTAAGTGACCTATAATTATTTCCCGTGGTAGGAAACAATATTACCCTGTAATATATTACGTGGTCCAATTTAAAAATTATAGGTCAATATTAAGGTCCGATACCGTACCGTTAGTTAACATAGAAAAATGTCTTTGAATTTTTAAAGCATTTTAGAACGCTTATTTCCTCATTTTAAGCTTCTCAGAACTATTTATTTCGCATAGGCATACATAGTAAACTTTAGGGTCACGCTGTGTACCCCCTAAATGACCTATAATTATTTCCCGTGGTAGGGTACACTATTACCCTGTAATATAATACCTGGTCCAATTTAAATATTATGGGTCAATATTAAGGTCTGATATCGCGCCTTGCGTTAGTTAACCATTGAAAGATGTCTTTGAATTTTTAAAGCATTTTAGAACGCTTATTTCTTCATTTTAAGCTTCTCAGAACACTCTATTTCGCATAGGCATACATAGTAAACTTTAGGGTCACGCTGTGTACCACCTAATTGACCTATAACTATTTCCTGTGGTAAGGTACACTATTACCCTGTAATATAATACGTGGTACAATTTAAAAATTATAGATCAATATTAAGGTCCGATACCGTGCCGTTAGTTAACATAGAAAAGTGTCTTCGTATTTCCTTGTTTTAATGCAGTATTTAAAATATACATAGTGTACCTCCTAAATGACCTATAATTATTTCCTGTGGTAGGGTACACTATTACCCTGTAATATAATAGGTGGTCCAATTTAAAAATTATAGGTCAATATTAAGGTCCGATACCGTGCCGTTAGTTAACATAGAAAAATGTCTTTGAATTTTTAAAGCATTTTAGAACGCTTATTTCCTCATTTTAAGCTTCTCAGAGCACTTTATTTCACATAGGCATACATAGTAAACTTTGGGGTCACTCTGTGTACCCCCTAATTGACCTATAATTATTTCCTGTGGTAGGGTACACTATAACCCTGTAATATAATACGTGGTCCAATTTAAAAATTATAGGGCAATATTAAGGTCCGATACCGTGCCGTTAGTTAACATAGAAAAATGTCTTCGAATTTCCTTGTTTTAATGCACTATTTAAAATATACATAATGTACCCCCCAATTGATCTATAATTATTTCCTGTGGTAGGGTACACTATTACCCTGTAATATAATACCTGGTCCGAATTAAATATTATGGGTCAATATTAAGGTCTGATATCGCGCCTTGCGTTGGTTAACCATTGAAAGATGTCTTTGAATTTTTAAAGCATTTTAGAACGCTTATTTCCTCATTTTAAGCTTCTCAGAACACTTTATTTCGCATAGGCATACATAGTAAACTTTAGGGTCACTCTGTGTACCCCCTAAGAGACCTATAATTATTTCCCGTGGTAGGGAACAATATTTCCCTGTAATATAATACGTTGTCCAATTTAAAAATTATAGGTCAATATTAAGGTCCGATACCGTACCGTTAGTTAACATAGAAAAATGTCTTTGAATTTTTAAAGCATTTTAGAACGCTTATTTCCTCATTTTAAGCTTTTCTGAACACTTTATTTCCCATAGGCATACATAGTAAACTTTAGGGTCACGCTGTGTACCCCCTAATTGACCTATAATTATTTCCTGTGGTAGGGTACACTATAACCCTGTAATATAATACGTGGTCCAATTTAAAAATTATAGGTCAATATTAAGGTCTGATATTGCGCCTTGCATTAGTTAACCATTGAAAGATGTCTTTGAATTTTTAAAGCATTTTAGAACGCTTATTTCTTCATTTTAAGCTTCTCAGAACACTTTATATCGCATAGGCATACATAGTAAACTTTAGGGTCACGCTG
Organism: Parasteatoda tepidariorum; assembly: GCF_982258835.1. Lineage (NCBI taxonomy): Eukaryota > Metazoa > Arthropoda > Arachnida > Araneae > Theridiidae > Parasteatoda > Parasteatoda tepidariorum. The sequence continues at coordinate 93,294 of NW_028257406.1, read as the reverse complement.
TGTACCCCCTAAGTGACCTATAATTATTTCCCGTGGTGGGGAACAATATTACCCTGTAATATATTACGTGGTCCAATTTAAAAATTATAGGTCAATATTAAGGTCCGATACCGTACCGTTAGTTAACATAGAAAAATGTCTTTGAATTTTTAAAGCATTTTAGAACGCTTATTTCCTCATTTTAAGCTTCTCAGAACACTTTATTTTGCATAGGAATACATAGTAAACTTTAGGGTCACGCTGTGTACCCCCTAATTGACCTATAATTATTTCCCGTGGTAAGGAACAATATTACCCTGTAATATATTACGTGGTCCAATTTAAAAATTATAGGTCAATATTAATGTCCGATACCGTACCGTTAGTTAACATAGAAAAATGTCTTTGAATTTTTAAAGCATTTTAGAACGCTTATTTCCTCATTTTAAGCTTCTCAGAACACTTTATTTCGCATAGGCATACATAGTAAACTTTAGGGTCACGCTGTGTACCCCCTAAGAGACCTATAATTATTTCCCGTGGTAGGGAACAATATTACCCTGTAATATATTACGTGGTCCAATTTAAAAATTATAGGTCAATATTAAGGTCCGATACCGTACCGTTAGTTAACATAGAAAAATGTCTTTGAATTTTTAAAGCATTTTAGAACGCTTATTTCCTCATTTTAAGCTTCTCAGAACACTTTATTTCGCATAGGCATACATAGTAAACTTTAGGGTCACGCTGTGTACCCCCTAAATGACCTATAATTATTTCCCGTGGTAGGGAACAATATTACCCTGTAATATAATACGTGGTCCAATTTAAAAATTATAGGTCAATATTAAGGTCCGATACCGTACCGTTAGTTAACATAGAAAAATGTCTTTGAATTTTTAAAGCATTTTTGAACGCTTATTTCCTTATTTTAAGCTTCTCAGAACACTTTATTTCGCATAGGCATTCATAGTAAACTTTAGGGTCACGCTGTGTACCCCCTAATTGACCTTTAATTATTTCCTGTGGTAGGGTACACTATAACCCTGTAATATAATACGTGGTCCAATTTAAAAATTATAGGTCAATATTAAGGTCTGATATTGCGCCTTGCGTTAGTTAACCATTGAAAGATGTCTTTGAATTTTTAAAGCATTCTAGAACGCTTATTTCTTCATTTTAAGCTTCTCAGAACACTCTATTTCGCATAGGCATACATAGTAACCTTTAGGGTCACGCTGTGTACCCCCTAATTGACCTATAATTATTTCCTGTGGGAGAGTTCACTATCACCCTGAAATATAATACGTGGTCCAATTTAAAAATTTTAGGTCAATATTAAGGTCCGATACCGTGCCGTTAGTTAACATAGAAGAGAGTCTTCGAATTTCCTTGTTTTAATGCACTATTTAAAATATACATAGTGTACCCCCTAACTGACCTATAATTATTTCCTGTGGTAGGGTACACTATTACCCTGTAATATAATACCTGGGCCAATTTAAATATTATGGGTCAATATTAAGGTCTGATATTGCGCCTTGCGTTAGTTAACAATTGACAGATGTCTTTGAATTTTTAAAGCATTTTAGAACGCTTATTTCTTCATTTTAAGCTTCTCAAAACACTTTATTTCGCATAGGCATACATAGTAAACTTTAGGGTCACGCTCTGTACCCCCTAAGTGACCTATAATTATTTCCCGTGGTAGGGAACAATATTACCCTGTAATATAATACGTGGTCCAATTTAAAAATTATAGGTCAATATTCAGGTCCGATACCGTGCCGTTAGTTAACATAGAAAAATGTCTTTGAATTTTTAAAGCATTTTAGAACGCTTATTTCCTCATTTTAAGCTTCTCAGAACACTTTATTTCGCATAGGCATACATAGTAACCTTAAGGGTCACGCTGTGTACCCCCTAATTGACCTATAATTATTTCCTGTGGTAGAGTACACTATAACCCTGAAATATAATACGTGGTCAAATTTAAAAATTATAGGTCAATATTAAGGTCCGATACCGTGCCGTTAGTTAACATAGAAAAGTGTCTTCGAATTTCCTTGTTTTAATGCACTATTTAAAATATACATAGTGTAACCCCTAATTGACCTATAATTATTTCCTGTGGTAGGGTACACTATTACCCTGTAATATAATACCTGGTCCAATTTAAATATTATGGGTCAATATTAAGGTCTGATATTGCGCCTTGCGTTAGTTAACCATTTAAAGATGTCTTTGAATTTTTAAAGCATTTTAGAACGCTTATTTTTTCATTTTAAGCTTCTCAGAACACTTTATTTCGCATAGGCATACATAGTAAACTTTAGGGTCACGCTGTGTTCCCCCTAATTGACATATAATTATTTCCTGTGGTAGGGTACACTATAACCCTGTAATATAATACGTGGTCCAATTTAAAAATTATAGGTCAATATTAAGGTCCGATACCGTGACGTTAGTTAACACAGAAAAGTGTCTTCGAATTTCCTTGTTTTTATGCACTATTTAAAATATACATAGTGGGCTCCCTTATTGACCTATAATTATTTCCTGTGGTAGGGTACACTATTACCCTGTAATATAATACCTGGGCCACTTTAAATATTATGGGTCAATATTAAGGTCTAATATTGCGCCTTGCGTTAGTTAACCATTGAAAGATGTCTTTGAATTTTTAAAGCATTTTAGAACGCTTATTTCTTCATTTTAAGCTTCTCAGAACACTTTATTTCGCATAGGCATACATAGTAAACTTTAGGGTCACGCTGTGTACCCCCTAAGTGACCTATAATTATTTCCCGTGGTAGGGAACAATATTACCCTGTAATATATTACGTGGTCAAATTTAAAAATTATAGGTCAATATTAAGGTCCGATACCGTACCGTTAGTTAACATAGAAAAATGTCTTTGAATTTTGAAAGCTTTTAGAACGCTTAATTCCTCATTTTAAGCTTCTCAGAACACTTTATTTCGCATAGGCATACATAGTAAACTTTAGGGTCACTCTGTGTTCCCCCTAATTGACCTATAATCGTTTCCCGTGGTAGGGAACAATATTACCCTGTAATATAATACGTGGTCCAATTTAAAAATTATAGGTCAATATTAAGGTCCGATACCGTGCCGTTAGTTAACATAGAAAAATGTCTTTGAATTTTTAAAGCATTTTAGAACGCTTATTTCCTCATTTTAAGCTTCTCAGAACACTTTATTTCGCATAGGCATACATAGTAACCTTTAGGGTCACGCTGTGTACCCCCTAATTGACCTATAATTATTTCCTGTGGTAGAGTACACTATTACCCTGAAATATAATACGTGGTCAAATTTAAAAATTATAGGTCAATATTAAGGTCCGATACCGTGCCGTTAGTTAACATAGAAAAGTGTCTTCGAATTTCCTTGTTTTAATGCACTATTTAAAATATACATAGTGTAACCCCTAATTGACCTATAATTATTTCCTGTGGTAGGGTACACTATTACCCTGTAATATAATACCTGGTCCAATTTAAATATTATGGGTCAATATTAAGGTCTGATATTGCGCCTTGCGTTAGTTAACCATTTAAAGATGTCTTTGAATTTTTAAAGCATTTTAGAACGCTTATTTCTTCATTTTAAGCTTCTCAGAACACTTTATTTCGCATAGGCATACATAGTAAACTTTAGGGTCACGCTGTGTTCCTCCTAATTGACATATAATTATTTCCTGTGGTAGGGTACACTATAACCCTGTAATATAATACGTGGTCCAATTTAAAAATTATAGGTCAATATTAAGGTCCGATACCGTGACGTTAGTTAACACAGAAAAGTGTCTTCGAATTTCCTTGTTTTTATGCACTATTTAAAATATACATAGTGGGCTCCCTTATTGACCTATAATTATTTCCTGTGGTAGGGTACACTATTACCCTGTAATATAATACCTGGGCCAATTTAAATATTATGGGTCAATATTAAGGCCTGATATCGCGCCTTGCGTTGGTTAACCTTTGAAAGATGTCTTTGAATTTTTAAAGCATTTTAGAACGCTTATTTCTTCATTTTAAGCTTCTCAAAACATTTTATTTCGCATAGGCATATATAGTAAAATTTAGGGTGACGCTGTGTACCCCCTAAATGACCTATAATTATTTCCTGTGGTAGGGAACACTATTACCCTGTAATATAATACGTGGTCCAATTTAAAAATTATAGGTCAATATTAAGGTCCGATACCGTGGCGATAGTTAACATAGAAAAATGTCTTCGAATTTCATTGTTTTAATGCACTATTTAAAATATACATAGTGTACCCCCCAATTGTCCTATAATTATTTCCTGTGGTAGGGTACACTATTACTCTGTAATATAATACCTGGTCCAATTTAAATATTATGGTTCCATATTAAGGTCTGATATCGCGCCTTGCGTTAGTTAACCATTGAAAGATGTCTTTAATTTTTAAAGCATTTTAGAACGCTTATTTCTTCATTTTAATCTTCTCAGAACACTCTATTTCGCATAGGCATACATAGTAAACTTTAGGGTCACTCTGTGTACCCCCTAATTGACCTATAATTATTTCCTGCGGTAGGGTACACTATTACCCTGTAATATAATACGTGGTCCAATTTAAAACTTATAGGTCAATATTAAGGTCCGATACCGTGTCGTTAGTTAACATAGAAAAATGTCTTTGAATTTTTAAAGCATTTTAGAACGCTTATTTCCTCATTTTAAGCTTCTCAGAACACTTTATTTCGCATAGGCATACATAGTAAACTTTAGGGTCACTCTGTGTTCCCCCTAATTGACCTATAATTATTTCCTGTTTTAGGGTACACTATAACCCTGTAATATAATACGTGGTCAAATTTAAAAATTATAGGTCAATATTAAGGTCCGATACCGTGCCGTTAGTTAACATAGAAAAGTGTTTTCGTATTTCCTTGTTTTAATGCACTATTTAAAATATACATAGTGTACCCCCAAATTGACCTATAATTATTTCCTGTGGTAGGGTACACTATTACCCTGTAATATAATACCTGGTCCAATTTAAATATTATGGGTTAATATGAAGGTCTGATATTGCGCCTTGCGTTAGTTAACCATTTAAAGATGTCTTTGAATTTTTAAAGCATTTTAGAACGCTTATTTCTTCATTTTAATCTTCTCAGAACACTTTATTTCGCATAGGCATACATAGTAAACTTTAGGGTCACGCTGTGTACCCCCTAATTGACATATAATATTTCCTGTGGTAGGGTACACTATAACCCTGTAATATAATACGTGGTCCAATTTAAAAATTATAGGTCAATATTAAGGTCCGATACCATGCCGTTAGTTAACACAGAAAAGTGTCTTCGAATTTCCTTGTTTTTATGCACTATTTAAAATATACATAGTGGGCTCCCTTTTTGACCTATAATTATTTCCCGTGGTAGGGAACAATATTACCCTGTAATATATTACGTGGTCCAATTTAAAAATTATAGGTCAATATTAAGGTCCGAGAACGTACCGTTAGTTAACATAGAAAAATGTCTTTGAATTTTTAAAGCATTTTAGAACGCTTATTTCCTCATTTTAAGCTTCTCAGAAAACTTTATTTTGCATAGGAATACATAGTAAACTTTAGGGTCACGCTGCGTACCCCTTATTTGACCTATAATTATTTCCTGCGGTAGGGTACACTATTACCCTGTAATATAATATCTGGTCCAATTTAAATATTATGGGTCAATATTAAGGTCTGATATCGCGCCTTGCGTTGGTTAACCATTGAAAGATGTCTTTGAATTTTTAAAGCATTTTAGAACGCTTATTTCTTCATTTTAAGCTTCTCAAAACATTTTATTTCGCATAGGCATACATAGTAAAATTTAGGGTGACGCTGTGTAACCCCTAAATGACCTATAATTATTTCCTGTGGTAGGGTACACTATTACCCTGTAATATAATACGTGGTCCAATTTAAAACTTATAGGTCAATATTAAGGTCCGATGCCGTGCCGTTAGTTTACATAGAAAAATGTCTTTGAATTTTTAAAGCATTTTAGAACGCTTATTTCCTCATTTTAAGCTTCTCAGAACACTTTATTTCGCATAGGCATACATAGTAAACTTTAGGGTCACTCTGTGTTCCCCCTAATTGACCTATAATTATTTCATGTGGTAGGATACACTATAACCCTGTAATATAATACGTGGTCCAATTTAAAAATTATAGGTCAATATTAAGGTCCGAAACCGTGCCGTTAGTTAACATAGAAAAGTGTCTTCGTATTTCCTTGTTTTAATGCACTATTTAAAATATACATAGTGTACCCCCTAATTGAAATATAATTATTTCCTTTGGTAGGGTACACTATTACCCTGTAATATAATACCTGGTCCAATTTAAATATTATGGGTCAATATTAAGGTCTGATATTGCGCCTTGCGTTAGTTAACCATTGAAAGATGTCTTTGAATTTTTAAAGCATTTTAGAACGCTTATTTCTTCATTTTAAGCTTCTCAGAACACTTTATTTCGCATACGCATACATAGTAAACTTTAGGGTCACGCTGTGTACCCCCTAATTGACCTAATTGACCTAATTGAGTGGAGTGTCCGCCATCTTTGGCCACTGATTAGAGCGGAAGCCGAACTGTGGAGTAAAGGCACTGGCGTGTAGTAGTAGGGCAGTGAAGAGTCCTATATTTTGTTCCACCGCAACGGGGCAATAAAGCCACGCACGTGTCGCAGTAGGGCCGTGGAGTGTCCGCCATCTTTGGCCACTGATTAGAGCGGAAGCCGAACTGTGGAGTAAAGGCACTGGCGTGTCGTAGTCGGGCAGTGTGGAGTCCGATATTTTGGGGCAAAGCAACGCGACACTACAGCCGCGGACGTGACGCAGTAAGGCTATAGACTGTCCGCCATCCTTGACCATTAATTAGAGCGGAAGCAGAACTGAGGAGTAAAGGCGGGGCCGCCATATTTGGGAGCTGATTAAAGCGGAAGCGCAATTGAGAACTTAAGTCTTTGGTAGAGTCTAGAAGGGCAGTGCAGTGTCCGCCTTTTTGGGCCCCCGCAACGCGGCACTACAGCCACGCACGTGCAGCAGTAGGGCCGTGGAGTGTCCGCCATTTTTGACCATTGATTCGAGCGGAAGCCGAACTGAGGAGTAAAGGCACTGGCGTGTCGTAGTCGGACAGTGTTGCGTCCGACATGTTGGGGCACTGCAACGCGGCACTTCAGCAGCGCACGTGCCGCTGAATGGCCATGGAGTGTCCGACATCTTTTTCCACTATTTAGAGCGGAAGCCGAACTGAGGAGAAAAGGCACTGGCGTGTAGTAGTAGGGCAGTGCAGTGTTCGCCCTTTTGGGCCTTTGCAACACGGCACTACAGCCGTGCACGCGCCGAAGTAGGGCTATGGACTGTCCGCCATTTTTGGCCACTAATTAGAGTGGAAGCCGAACTGAAGAGTAAAGGCACAGGCGTGTAGTAGTAGGACAGTGTATAGTCCGATATTTTGGGCCACCGCAACGCGGCACTACAGCCGTGCACGTGCCGAAATAGGGCCGGGGAGTGTTCGTCATCTTTGGCCACGGATTAGAGCGGAAGCTCAACTGAGGAGAAAAAGCACAGGCGTTTCGTTGTAGGGCAGTGTAGAGTCCATTATTTTGGGGCACCGCAACGCGACACTACAGTCGCGGACGAGCTGCTGTAGGGCTATGGAGTGTCCGCCATCTTTGGCCACTGATTAGAGCGGAAGCTCATCTGAGGAGTAAAGCCACAGGCGTGTCGTTGTAGGGCAGTGTAGAGTCCGCCATTTAGGGGCACCGCAACGTGGCACTACAGCCGCAGACGTGCCGCAGTAGGGCTATAGACTGTCCGCCATCTTTAGCCACTGATTTAAGCGGAAGCCCTACTGAGGAGTAAAGGAACAGGCGTGTCGTAGTAGGGCAGTGTAGAGTCCGATATTTTGGGGCAACGCAACGCGACACTACAGCCGCGCGCTTGCCGCAGTAGGGCCATGGAGGGTCCGCCATATTTGGCCTCTGATTTAAGCAGAAGCGCAACTGAGAACTTAAGTCTTTGGTAGAGTCTAGTAGGGCAGTGTAGTGTCCGCCATTTCGGGCCACCGCAACGCGGCACAACAGCCTATTACGTGCCGCAGTAGGGCCGTGGAGTGTCCTCCATTTTTGGCCACTGATTAGAGCGGAAGCCGAACTGAGGAGTAAAGGCACTGGCGTGTCGTAGTCGGACAGTGTTGCGTCAGAGATGTTGGGCCACTGCAACGCGGCACTACAGCCGTGCAAGTGCCGCATTAGGGCCGGGGAGTGTTCGCCATCTTTGGTCCCGGATAAGAGCGGAAGCCCTGCTCAGGAGTAAAGGCACTGGCGTGTCGTAGTAGGGCAGTGTAGAGTCCTATATTTTGTTCCACCGCAACGGGGCAATAAAGCCACGCACGTGTCGCAGTAGGGCCGTGGAGTGTCCGCCATCTTTGGCCACTGATTAGAGCGGAAGCCGAACTGTGGAGTAAAGGCACTGGCGTGTAGTAGTAGGGCAATGAAGAGTCCTATATTTTGTTCCACCGCAACGGGGCAATAAAGCCACGCACGTGTCGCAGTAGGGCCGTGGAGTGTCCGCCATCTTTGGCCACTGATTAGAGCGGAAGCCGAACTGTGGAGTAAAGGCACTGGCGTGTCGTAGTCGGGCAGTGTGGAGTCCGATATTTTGGGGCAAAGCAACGCGACACTACAGCCGCGGACGTGACGCAGTAAGGCTATAGACTGTCCGCCATCTTTGACCATTAATTAGAGCGGAAGCAGAACTGAGGAGTAAAGGCGGGGCCGCCATATTTGGGAGCTGATTAAAGCGGAAGCGCAATTGAGAACTTAAGTCTTTGGTAGAGTCTAGAAGGGCAGTGCAGTGTCCGCCCTTTTGGGCCCCCGCAACGCGGCACTTCAGCCACGCACGTGCAGCAGTAGGGCCGTGGAGTGTCCGCCATTTTTGACCATTGATTCGAGCGGAAGCCGAACTGAGGAGTAAAGGCACTGGCGTGTCGTAGTCGGACAGTGTTGCGTCCGACATGTTGGGGCACTGCAACGCGGCACTTCAGCAGCGCACGTGCCGCTGAAGGGCCATGGAGTGTCCGACATCTTTTTCCACTATTTAGAGCGGAAGCCGAACTGAGGAGAAAAGGCACTGGCGTGTATTAGTAGGGCAGTGCAGTGTTCGCCCTTTTGGGCCTTTGCAACACGGCACTACAGCCGTGCACGCGCCGAAGTAGGGCTATGGACTGTCCGCCATTTTTGGCCACGGATTAGAGCGGAAGCTCAACTGAGGAGAAAAAGCACAGGCGTTTCGTTGTAGGGCAGTGTAGAGTCCATTATTTTGGGACACCGCAACGCGACACTACAGTCGCGGACGAGCTGCTGTAGGGCCGTGGAGTGTCCTCCATTTTTGGCCACTGATTAGAGCGGAAGCCGAACTGAGGAGTAAAGGCACTGACGTGTAGTAGTAGGGCAGTGAAGAGTCCTATATTTTGTTCTACCGGAACGGGGCAATAAAGCCACGCACGTGTCGCAGTAGGGCCGTGGAGTGTTCGCCATCTTTGGCCACTGATTAGAGCGTAAGCCGAACTGTGGAGTAAAAGCACTGGCGTGTCGTAGTCGGGCAGAGTGGAGTACGCCATTTTGGGCCTCTACAACGCGGCACTTTAGCAGCGCACGTGCCGCTGAAGGGCCATGGAGTGTCCGACATCTTTTTCCATTAGTTAGAGTGGAAGCAGAACCGAGGAGAAAAGGCACTGGCGTGTAGTAGTAGGGCAGTGTAGTATCCAGTCATTTTGGCCACCACTACGCAGCACTACAGCCGCGGACGTGCCGCAGTAGGGCTATAGACTGTCCGCCATCTTTAGCTACTGATTTAAGCGGAAGCCCTACTGAGGAGTAAAGGAACAGGCTTGTCGTAGTAGGGCAGTGTAGAGTCCGATATCTTGGTGCAACGCAACGCGACACTACAGCTGCGCGCTTGCCGCAATAGGGCCATGGATGGTCCGCCATATTTGGCCTCTGATTTAAGCGGAAGCGCAACAGAGAACTTAAGTCTTTGGTAGAGTCTAGTAGGGCAGTGTGGTGTCCGCCATTTCGGGCCTCCGCAACGCGGCACAACAGCCTATTACGTGCCGCAGTAGGGCCATGGAGTGTCCGCCATTTTTGGCCACTGATTAGAGCGGAAGCCGAACTGAGGAGTAAAGGCACTGGTGTGTCGTAGTCGGACAGTGTTGCGTCCGACATGTTGGGCCACTGCAACGCGGCACTTCAGCAGGGCACGTGCCGCCGAAGGGCCATGGAGTGTCCGACAACTTTTTCCACTATTTAGAGCGGAAGCAGAACTGAGAAGAAAAGGCACTGGCGTGTAGTAGTAGGGCAGTGTAGAGTCCGATATTTTGGGCCATCGCAACACGGCACTACTGCCGTGCACGTGCCGCATTAGGGCCGGGGAGTGTTCATCATCTTTGGACACGGATTAGAGCGGAAGCCCAACTGAGGAGTAAAGCCACAGGCGTGTCGTAGTCGGGCAGTGTTGCGTCCGACATGTTGGGCAGCAGCAACGCGGCACTACAGCTTACACGTGCCGCTGAAGGGCCATGGAGTGTCCGACATCTTTTTCCATTAGTTAGAGTGGAAGCAGAACCGAGGAGAAAAGGCACTGGCGTGTAGTAGTAGGGCAGTGTAGTATCCTGCCATTTTGGCCACCACTGCTCAGCACTACAGCCGCGGACGTGCCGCAGTAGGGCTATAGACTGTCCGCCATCTTTAGCCACTGATTTAAGCGGATGCCCAACTGAGGAGTAAAGGAACAGCCGTGTCGCAGTAGGGCAGTGTAGAGTCCGCTATTTTGGGGCACCGCAACACGGCACAACAGCCGCGGACGTGCCGCAGTAGGACTATGGAGTGTCCACCATCTTTGGCCACTGATTAGAGCGGAAGCTCATCTGAGGAGTAAAGCCACTGGCGTGTCGTAGTAGGGCAGAGTAGAGTCCTCCATTTAGGGGCACCGCAACGCGGCACTACAGCCGCAGACGTGCCGCAGTAGGGCCACGGAGGGTCCGCCATATTAGGCCACTGATTTAAGCGGAAGTCGATTTAAGGAGTAAAGGCACTAACGTGTCGTCTTAGGGCAGTGTAGAGTCCGATATTTTGGGGCAACACTACGTGGCACTTCAGCAGCGCACGTGCCGCTGAAGGGCCATGGAGTGTCCGCCATCTTTGGCCACTGATTAGAGCGGAAGCCGAACTGTGGAGTAAAGGCACTGGCGTGTCGTAGTCGGGCAGTGTGGAGTACGCCATTTTGGGCCACTGCAACGCGGCTCTTTAGCAGCGCACGTGCCGCTGAAGGGCCATGGAGTGTCCGACATCTTTTTCCATTAGTTAGAGTGGAAGCAGAACCGAGGAGAAAAGGCACTGGCGTGTAGTAGTATGGCAGTGTAGTATCCTGTCATTTTGGCCACCACTACGCAGCACTACAGCCGCGCGCTTGCCGCAGTAGGGTCAAGAAGGGGCCGCCATATTTGGGAGCTGATTAAAGCGGAAGCGCAATTGAGAACTTAAGTCTTTGGTAGAGTCTAGAAGGGCAGTGCAGTGTCCGCCCTTTTGGGCCACCGCAACGCGGCACTACAGCCACGCACGTGCAGCAGTAGGGCCGTGGAGTGTCCGCCATTTTTGACCATTGATTCGAGCGGAAGCCGAACTGAGGAGTAAAGGAACTGGCGTGTCGTAGTCGGACAGTGTTGCGTCCGACATGTTGGGCCACTGCAACGCGGCACTTCAGCAGCGCACGTGCCGCTAAAGGGCCATGGAGTGTCCGACATCTTTTTCCACTATTTAGAGCGGAAGCCGAACTGAGGAGTAAAGGAACAGGCGTGTCGTAGTAGGGCAGTGTAGAGTCCGATATTTTGGGGCAACGCAACGCGACACTACAGCCGCGCGCTTGCCGCAGTAGGGCCATGGAGGGTACGCCATATTTGGCCTCTGATTTAAGCGGAAGCGCAACTGAGAACTTAAGTCTTTGGTAGAGTCTAGTAGGGCAGTGTAGTGTCCGCCATTTCGGGCCACCGCAACGCGGCACAACAGCCTATTACGTGCCGCAGTAGGTGCCGTGGAGTGTCCTCCATTTTTGGCCACTGATTAGAGCGGAAGCCGAACTGAGGAGTAAAGGCACTGGCGTGTCGTAGTCGGACAGTGTTGCGTCCGACATGTTGGGCCACTGCAACGCGGCACTTCAGCCGTGCAAGTGCCGCATTAGGGCCGGGGAGTGTTCGCCATCTTTGGTCCCGGATAAGAGCGGAAGCCCTGATGAGGAGTAAAGGCACTGGCGTGTCGTAGTAGGGCAGTGTAGAGTCCTCCATTTTGGGGCAACGCAACGCGACACTACAGCCTCGGACGTGCCGCAGTAGGGCTATAGACTGTCCGCCATCTTTGGCCATTAATTAGAGCGGAAGCCGAACTGAGGAGTAAAGGCACTGACGTGTAGTAGTAGGGCAGTGAAGAGTCCTATATTTTGTTCCACCGGAACGAGGCAATAAAGCCACGCACGTGTCGCAGTAGGGCCGTGGAGTGTTCGCCATCTTTGGCCACTGATTAGAGCGTAAGCCGAACTGTGGAGTAAAGGCACTGGCGTGTCGTAGTCGGGCAGAGTGGAGTACGCCATTTTGAGCCACTACAACGCGGCACTTTAGCAGCGCACGTGCCGCTGAAGGGCCATGGAGTGTCCGACATATTTTTCCATTAGTTAGAGTGGAAGCAGAACTGAGGAGAAAAGGCACTGGCGTGTAGTAGTAGGGCAGTGTAGTATCCAGTCATTTTGGCCACCACTACGCAGCACTACAGCCGCGGACGTGCCGCAGTAGGGCTATAGACTGTCCGCCATCTTTAGCCACTGATTTAAGCGGAAGCCCTACTGAGGAGTAAAGGAACAGGCGTGTCGTAGTAGTTCAGTGTAGAATCCGATATTTTGGGCCATCGCAACACGGCACTATTGCCGTGCACGTGCCGCATTAGGGCCGGGGAGTGTTCATCATCTTTGGACACGGATTAGAGCGGAAGCCCAACTGAGGAGTAAAGCCACAGGCGTGTCGTAGTCGGGCAGTGTTGCGTCCGACATGTTGGGCCGCAGCAACGCGGCACTACAGCTTACACGTGCCGCTGAAGGGCCATGGAATGTCCGCCATCTTTTTCCATTAGTTAGATTGGAAGCCGAACTGAGGAGAAAAGGCACTGGCGTGTAGTAGTAGGGCAGTGTAGTATCCTGCCATTTTGGCCACCACTGCTCAGCACTACAGCCGCGGACGTGCCGCAGTAGGGCTATAGACTGTCCGCCATCTTTAGCCACTGATTTAAGCGGATGCCCAACTGAGGAGTAAAGGAACAGGCGTGTCGCAGTAGGGCAGTGTAGAGTCCGCTATTTTGGGGCACCGCAACACGGCACTACAGCCGCGGACGTGCCGCAGTAGGACTATGGAGTGTCCACCATCTTTGGCCACTGATTAGAGCGGAAGCTCATCTGAGGAGAAAAGCGACTGGCGTGTCGTAGTCGGGCAGTGTTGCGTCCGACATGTTGGGCCGCAGCAACGCGGCACTACAGCCGTGCAAGTGCCGCATTAGGGCCGTGGAGTGTCCGCCATCTTTGGCCACTGATTAGAGCGGAAGCCGAACTGTGGAGTAAAGGCACTGGCGTGTCGTAGTCGGGCAGTGTAGAGTACGCCATTTTGGACCACTGCAACGCGACACTTTAGCAGCGCACGTGCCGCTGAAGGGCCATGGAGTGCCCGACATCTTTTTCCATTAGTTAGAGTGGAAGCAGAACTGAGGAGAAAATGCACTGGCGTGTAGTAGTAGGGCAGTGTAGTATCCTGTCATTTTGGCCACAGCTACGCAGCACTACAGCCGCGGACGTGCCGCAGTAGGGCTATAGACTGTCCGCCATCTTTAGCCACTGATTTAAGCGGAAGCCCTACTGAGGAGTAAAGGAAATGGCGTGTCGTAGTAGGGCAGTGTAGAGTCCGATATTTTGGGGCAACGCAATGCGACACTACAGCCGCGCGCTTGCCGCAGTAGGGCCATGGAGGGTCCGCCATATTTGGCCTCTGATTTAAGCGGAAGTGCAACTGAGAACTTAAGATTTGGTAGAGTCTAGTAGGGCAGTGTAGTGTCCGCCATTTCGGGCCACCGCAACGCGGCACAACAGCCTATTACGTGCCGCAGTAGGGCCGTGGAGTGTCCGCCATTTTTGGCCATGTTAGGCCGCGCTACGTGGCGCTACAGCTTACACGTGCCGCTGAGGGCCATGGAGTGTCCGCCATCTTTTTCCATTAGTTAGATTGGAAGCCGAACTGAGGAGAAAAGGCACTGGCGTGTAGTAGTAGGGCAGTGTAGTATCCTGCCATTTAGGCCACCACTGCTCAGCACTACAGCTGCGGACGTGCCGCAGTAGGGCTATAGACTGTCCGCCATCTTTAGCCACTGATTTAAGCGGAAGCCCAACTGAGGAATAAAGGAACAGGTGTGTCGCAGTAGGGCAGTGTAGAGTCCGCTATTTTGGGGCACCGCAACACGGCACTTCAGCCGCGGACGTGCCGCAGTAGGGCTATGGAATGTCCGCCATCTTTGGTAATGGATAAGAGCGGAAGCTCAACTGAGGAGTAAAGGCACAGGCGTGTCGTAGTAGGGCAGTGTAGAGTCCGCCATTTTAGAGAACCGCAACGCGACACTACAGCCGCGGACGTGACGCAGTAGGGCTATAGACTGTCCGCCATCTTTGGCCATTAATTAGAGCGGCAGCCGAACTGAGGAGTAAAGGCACTGACGTGTAGTAGTAGGGCAGTGTAGAGTCCGATATTTTGGGGCAACGCAACGCGGCAATAAAGCCGCGCACGTGCCGAAGAAGGGCAACGGAGGGTCCGCCATATTTGGCCACAGATTATAGCGGAAGCGCAACTGAGAACATGTCTTTGGTAGAGTCTAGCAGGACAGTGTTGTGTCCGCCATTTTGGGCCACCGCAACGCGGCCCTACAGCCACGCACGTGCCACAGTTGGGCCGTGGAGTATCCGCCATCTTTGGCCACGGATTGTAGTGGAAGCTTAACTGAGGAGTAAAGGCACTCGCGTGTCACAGTAAGGCAGTGTAGAGTCCGCCATTTTTGGGCACTGCAACGCGACACTACAGTCGCGGACGTGCCGCAGTAGGGCTATAGACTGTCCGCCTTCTTTAGCCACTGATTAGAGCATAAGCCGAACTGAGGAGTAAAGGCACGGGCGTATCGTAGTCGGGCAGTGTAGCGTCCGACTTGTTGGGCCACTGCAACGCGGCACTACAGCCGTGCACGTGCCGCAGTAGCTCCGGGGAGCGTTCGCCATCTTTGGAAACAGATTTGAGCTGAATCCCAACTGAGCAGTAAAGGCACTGGCATGTCGTAGTAAGGTAGTGTAGAGTCCGACATTTTGGGCCTCTGCAACGTGGCACTACAGCCACGCACGTGCCGCAGAAGGGCCGTGGAGTGTCCGCCATCTTTATCCACTGATTAGAGCGGAATCCCAACTGAGGAGTAAAGGCACTGGCGTGCCGTAGTAAGCCAGTGTAGAGTCCGACATTTTGGGCCACTGCAACGTGGCACTACAGCCACACACGTGCCGCAGTAGGGCAATAGACCGTCCGCCATCGTTAGACACTGATTAGAGCAGAAGCCGAACTGAGGAGTAAAGGCACAGGCGTGTCGTAGTCGGGCAGTGTAGCGTCCGACATGTTGGGCAACCGCAACGCGGCAATAAAGCCACGCACGTGCCGCAGAAGGGCCATGGAGGGTCCGCCATATTTGGCTATAGATTAAAGCGGAAGCGCAACTGAGAACTTAAGTTTATGGTACAGTCTAGTAGGGTAGTGTTGTGTTCACCATTTTGGGCCACCGCAACGCAGCACTACAGCCACGCGCGCGCCGAAGTAGTGCCGGGGAGTGTTCGCCATCTTTGGTCCCGGATAAGAGCGGAAGCCCTGCTGAGGAGTAAAGGCAATGGCGTGTCGTAGTAGGGCAGTGAAGTGTCCGCCACTTTGGGGCACCGCAACGCGGTACTACAGCCGCGGACGTGCCGCAGAAGGTCTATAGACTATTCGCCATCTTTGGCCACTGATTTGAGCGGAAGTCGATTTAAGGAGTAAAGTCACTAACGTGTCGTCTTAGGGCAGTGTAGAGTCCGATATTTTGGTCCAACACTACGTGGCACTTCAGCAGCGCACGTGCCGCTGAAGGGCCATGGAGTGTCCGCCATCTTTGGCCACTGATTAGAGCGGAAGCCGAACTGTGGAGTAAAGGCACTGGCGTGTCGTAGTCGGGCAGTGTGGAGTACGCCATTTTGGGCCACTGCAACGCGGCACTTTAGCAGCGCACGTGCCGCTGAAGGGCCATGGAGTGTCCGACATCTTTTTCCATTAGTTAGAGTGGAAGCAGAACTGAGGAGAAAAGGCACTGGCGTGTAGTAGTATGGCAGTGTAGTATCCTGTCATTTTGGCCACCACTACGCAGCACTACAGCCGCGCGCTTGCCGCAGTAGGGTCAAGAAGGGGCCGCCATATTTGGGAGCTGATTAAAGCGGAAGCGCAATTGAGAACTTAAGTCTTTGGTAGAGTCTAGAAGGGCAGTGCAGTGTCCGCCCTTTTGGGCCACCGCAACGCGGCACTACAGCCACCCACGTGCAGCAGTAGGGCCGTGGAGTGTCCGCCATTTTTGACCATTGATTCGAGCGGAAGCCGAACTGAGGAGTAAAGGCACTGGCGTGTCGTAGTCGGACAGTGTTGCGTCCGACATGTTGGGCCACTGCAACGCGGCACTTCAGCAGCGCACGTGCCGCTAAAGGGCCATGGAGTGTCCGACATCTTTTTCCACTATTTAGAGCGGAAGCCGATCTGAGGAGAAAAGGCACTGGCTTGTAGTAGTAGGGCAGTGCTGTGTCCGCCCTTTTGGGCCATCGCAACACGGCACTACAGCCGTGCACGCGCCGAAGTAGGGCTATGGACTGTCCGCCATTTTTTGCCACTAATTAGACTGGAAGCCGAACTGAAGAGTAAAGGCACAGGCGTGTAGTAGTAGAACAGTGTATAGTCCGATATTTTGGGCCACCGCAACGCGGCACTACAGCCGTGCACGTGCCGAAATAGGGCCGGGGAGTGTTCGCCATCTTTGGCCACGGATTAGAGCGGAAGCTCAACTGAGGAGAAAAAGCACAGGCGTTTCGTTGTAGGGCAGTGTAGAGTCCAGTATTTTGGGGCACCGCAACGCGACACTACAGTCGTGGACGAGCTGCTGTAGGGCTATGGAGTGTCCGCCATCTTTGGCCACTGATTAGAGCGGAAGCTCATCTGAGGAGTAAAGCCACAGGCGTGTCGTTGTAGGGCAGTGTAGAGTCCGCCATTTAGGGGCACCGCAACGTGGCACTACAGCCGCAGACGTGCCGCAGTAAGGCTATAGACTGTCCGCCATCTTTAGCCACTGATTTAAGCGGAAGCCCTACTGAGGAGTAAAGGAACAGGCGTGTCGTAGTAGGGCAGTGTAGAGTCCGATATTTTGGGGCAACGCAACGCGACACTACAGCCGCGCGCTTGCCGCAGTAGGGCCATGGAGGGTCCGCCATATTTGGCCTCTGATTTAAGCGGAAGCGCAACTGAGAACTTAAGTCTTTGGTAGAGTCTAGTAGGGCAGTGTAGTGTCCGCCATTTCGGGCCACCGCAACGCGGCACAACAGCCTACTACGTGCCGCAGTAGAGCCGTGGAGTGCCTCCATTTTTGGCCACTGATTAGAGCGGAAGCCGAACTGAGGAGTAAAGGCACTGGCGTGTCGTAGTCGGACAGTGTTGCGTCCGACATGTTGGGCCACTGCAACGCGGCACTTCAGCCGTGCAAGTGCCGCATTAGGGCCGGGGAGTGTTCGCCATCTTTGGTCCCGGATAAGAGCGGAAGCCCTGATGAGGAGTAAAGGCACTGGCGTGTCGTAGTAGGGCAGTGTAGAGTCCTCCATTTTGGGGCAACGCAACGCGACACTACAGCCTCGGACGTGCCACAGTAGGGCTATAGACTGTCCGCCATCTTTGGCCATTAATTAGAGCGGAAGCCGAACTGAGGAGTAAAGGCACTGACGTGTAGTAGTAGGGCAGTGAAGAGTCCTATATTTTGTTCCACCGGAACGGGGCAATAAAGCCACGCACGTGTCGCAGTAGGGCCGTGGAGTGTTCGCCATCTTTGGCCACTGATTAGAGCGTAAGCCGAACTGTGGAGTAAAGGCACTGGCGTGTCGTAGTAGGGCAGTGTAGAATCCGATATTTTGGGCCATCGCAACACGGCACTATTGCCGTGCACGTGCCGCATTAGGGCCGGGGAGTGTCCGACATATTTTTCCATTAGTTAGAGTGGAAGCAGAACTGAGGAGAAAAGGCACTGGCGTGTAGTAGTAGGGCAGTGTAGTATCCAGTCATTTTGGCCACCACTACGCAGCACTACAGCCGCGGACGTGCCGCAGTAGGGCTATAGACTGTCCGCCATCTTTAGCCACTGATTTAAGCGGAAGCCCTACTGAGGAGTAAAGGAACAGGCGTGTCGTAGTAGGGCAGAGTAGAATCCGATATTTTGGGCCATCGCAACACGGCACTATTGCCGTGCACGTGCCGCATTAGGGCCGGGGAGTGTTCATCATCTTTGGACACGGATTAGAGCGGAAGCCCAACTGAGGAGTAAAGCCACAGGCGTGTCGTAGTCGGGCAGTGTTGCGTCCGACATGTTGGGCCGCAGCAACGCGGCACTACAGCTTACACGTGCCGCTGAAGGGCCATGGAATGTCCGCCATCTTTTTCCATTAGTTAGATTGGAAGCCGAACTGAGGAGAAAAGGCACTGGCGTGTAGTAGTAGGGCAGTGTAGTATCCTGCCATTTTGACCACCACTGCTCAGCACTACAGCCGCGGACGTGCCGCAGTAGGGCTATAGACTGTCCGCCATCTTTAGCCACTGATTTAAGCGGATGCCCAACTGAGGAGTAAAGGAACAGGCGTGTCGCAGTAGGGCAGTGTAGAGTCCGCTATTTTGGGGCACCGCAACACGGCACTACAGCCGCGGACGTGCCGCAGTAGGACTATGGAGTGTCCACCATCTTTGGCCACTGATTAGAGCGGAAGCTCATCTGAGGAGTAAAGGCACTGGCGTGTCGTAGTCGGGCAGTGTAGAGTACGCCATTTTGGACCACTGCAACGCGACACTTTAGCAGCGCACGTGCCGCTGAAGGGCCATGGAGTGCCCGACATCTTTTTCCATTAGTTAGAGTGGAAGCAGAACTTAGGAGAAAATGCACTGGCGTGTAGTAGTAGGGCAGTGTAGTATCCTGTCATTTTGGCCACAGCTACGCAGCACTACAGCCGCGGACGTGCCGCAGTAGGGCTATAGACTGTCCGCCATCTTTAGCCACTGATTAGAGCGGAAGCCCTACTGAGGAGTAAAGGAAATGGCGTGTCGTAGTAGGGCAGTGTAGAGTCCGATATTTTGGGGCAACGCAACGCGACACTACAGCCGCGCGCTTGCCGCAGTAGGGCCATGGAGGGTCCGCCATATTTGGCCTCTGATTTAAGCGGAAGCGCAACTGAGAACTTAAGATTTGGTAGAGTCTAGTAGGGCAGTGTTGTGTCCGCCATTTCGGGCCACCGCAACGTGGCACAACAGCCTATTACGTGCCGCAGTAGGGCCGTGGAGTGTCCGCTATTTTTGGCCACTGATTAGAGCGGAAGCCGAACTGAGGAGTAAAGGCACTGGCGTGTCGTAGTCGGACAGTGTTGCGTCCGACATGTTGGGCCACTGCAACGCGGCACTTCAGCAGCGCACGTCCGCCGAAGGGCCATGGAGTGTCCGACATCTTTTTCCACTATTTAGAGCGGAAGCAGATCTGAGGAGAAAAGGCACTGGCGTGTAGTAGTAGGGCAGTGTAGAGTCCGATATTTTGGGATATCGCAACACGGCACTACTGCCGTGCACGTGCCGCATTATGGCCGGGGAGTGTTCGCCATCTTTGGACACGGATTAGAGCGGAAGCCCAACTGAGGAGTAAAGCCACAGGCGTGTCGTAGTCGGGCAGTGTTGCGTCCGACATGTTAGGCCGCGCTACGTGGCGCTACAGCTTACACGTGCCGCTGAAGGGCCATGGAGTGTCCGCCATCTTTTTCCATTAGTTAGATTGGAAGCCGAACTGAGGAGAAAAGGCACTGGCGTGTAGTAGTAGGGCAGTGTAGTATCCTGCCATTTTGGCCACCACTGCTCAGCACTACAGCTGCGGACGTGCCGCAGTAGGGCTATAGACTGTCCGCCATCTTTAGCCACTGATTTAAGCGGAAGCCCTAGTGAGGAGTAAAGGAACAGGCGTGTCGTAGTAGGGCAGTGTAGAGTCCGATATTTTGGGGCAACGCAACGCGACACTACAGCCGCGCGCTTGCCGCAGTAGGGCCATGGAGGGTCCGCCATATTTGGCCTCTGATTTAAGCGGAAGCGCAACTGAGAACTTAAGTCTTTGGTAGAGTCTAGTAGGGCAGTGTAGTGTCCGCCATTTCGGGCCACCGCAACGCGGCACAACAGCCTATTACGTGCCGCAGTAGGGCCGTGGAGTGTCCTCCATTTTTGGCCACTGATTAGAGCGGAAGCCGAACTGAGGAGTAAAGGCACTGGCGTGTCGTAGTCGGACAGTGTTGCGTCCGACATGTTGGGCCACTGCAACGCGGCACTTCAGCCGTGCAAGTGCCGCATTAGGGCCGGGGAGTGTTCGCCATCTTTGGTCCCGGATAAGAGCGGAAGCCCTGATGAGGAGTAAAGGCACTGGCGTGTCGTAGTAGGGCAGTGTAGAGTCCTCCATTTTGGGGCAACGCAACGCGACACTACAGCCTCGGACGTGCCGCAGTAGGGCTATAGACTGTCCGCCATCTTTGGCCATTAATTAGAGCGGAAGCCGAACTGAGGAGTAAAGGCACTGACGTGTAGTAGTAGGGCAGTGAAGAGTCCTATATTTTGTTCCACCGGAACGGGGCAATAAAGCCACGCACGTGTCGCAGTAGGGCCGTGGAGTGTTCGCCATCTTTGGCCACTGATTAGAGCGTAAGCCGAACTGTGGAGTAAAGGCACTGGCGTGTCGTAGTCGGGCTGAGTGGAGTACGCCATTTTGGGCCACTACAACGCGGCACTTTAGCAGCGCACGTGCCGCTGAAGTGCCATGGAGTGTCCGACATATTTTTCCATTAGTTAGAGTGGAAGCAGAACTGAGGAGAAAAGGCACTGGCGTGTAGTAGTAGGGCAGTGTAGTATCCAGTCATTTTGGCCACCACTACGCAGCACTACAGCCGCGGACGTGCCGCAGTAGGGCTATAGACTGTCCGCCATCTTTAGCCACTGATTTAAGCGGAAGCCCTACTGAGGAGTAAAGGAACAGGCGTGTCGTAGTAGGGCAGTGTAGAATCCGATATTTTGGGCCATCGCAACACGGCACTATTGCCGCGGACGTGCCGCAGTAGGACTATGGAGTGTCCACCATCTTTGGCCACTGATTAGAGCGGAAGCTCATCTGAGGAGTAAAGCCACTGGCGTGTCGTAGTCGGGCAGAGTTGCGTCCGACATGTTGGGCCGCAGCAACGCGGCACTACAGCCGTGCAAGTGCCGCATTAGGGCCGTGGAGTGTCCGCCATATTTGGCCACTGATTAGAGCGGAAGCCGAACTGTGGAGTAAAGGCACTGGCGTGTCGTAGTCGGGCAGTGTAGAGTACGCCATTTTGGACCACTGCAACGCGACACTTTAGCAGCGCACGTGCCGCTGAAGGGCCATGGAGTGCCCGACATCTTTTTCCATTAGTTAGAGTGGAAGCAGAACTGAGGAGAAAATGCACTGGCGTGTAGTAGTAGGGCAGTGTAGTATCCTGTCATTTTGGCCACAGCTACGCAGCACTACAGCCGCGGACGTGCCGCAGTAGGGCTATAGACTGTCCGCCATCTTTAGCCACTGATTTAATCGGAAGCCCTACTGAGGAGTAAAGGAAATGGCGTGTCGTAGTAGGGCAGTGTAGAGTCCGATATTTTGGGGCAACGCAACGCGACACTACAGCCGCGGGCTTGCCGCAGTAGGGCCATGGAGGGTCCGCCATATTTGGCCTCTGATTTAAGCGGAAGCGCAACTGAGAACTTAAGATTTGGTAGAGTCTAGTAGGGCAGTGTAGTGTCCGCCATTTCGGGCCACCGCAACGCGGCACAACAGCCTATTACGTGCCGCAGTAGGGCCGTGGAGTGTCCGCCATTTTTGGCCACTGATTAGAGCGGAAGCCGAACTGAGGAGTAAAGGCACTGGCGTGTCGTAGTCGGACAGTGTTGCGTCCGACATGTTGGGCCACTGCAACGCGGCACTTCAGCAGCGCACGTCCGCCGAAGGGCCATGGAGTGTCCGACATCTTTTTCCACTATTTAGAGCGGAAGCAGATCTGAGGAGAAAAGGCACTGGCGTGTAGTAGTAGGGCAGTGTAGAGTCCGATATTTTGGGATATCGCAACACGGCACTACTGCCGTGCACGTGCCGCATTATGGCCGGGGATTGTTCGCCATCTTTGGACACGGATTAGAGCGGAAGCCCAACTGAGGAGTAAAGCCACATGCGTGTCGTAGTCGGGCAGTGTTGCGTCCGACATGTTAGGCCGCGCTACGTGGCGCTACAGCTTACACGTGCCGCTGAAGGGCCATGGAGTGTCCGCCATCTTTTTCCATTAGTTAGATTGGAAGCCGAACTGAGGAGAAAAGGCACTGGCGTGTAGTAGTAGGGCAGTGTAGTATCCTGCCATTTTGGCCACCACTGCTCAGCACTACAGCTGCGGACGTGCCGCAGTAGGGCTAGAGACTGTCCGCCATCTTTAGCCACTGATTTAAGCGGAAGCCCAACTGAGGAATAAAGGAACAGGTGTGTCGCAGTAGGGCAGTGTAGAGTCCGCTATTTTGGGGCACCGCAACACGGCACTTCAGCCGCGGACGTGAAGCAGTAGGGCTATGGAATGTCCGCCATCTTTGGTAATGGATAAGAGCGGAAGCTCAACTGAGGAGTAAAGGCACAGGCGTGTCGTAGTAGGGCAGTGTAGAGTCCGCCATTTTAGAGAACCGCAACGCGACACTACAGCCGCGGACGTGACGCAGTAGGGCTATAGACTGTCCGCCATCTTTGGCCATTAATTAGAGCGGAAGCCGATCTGAGGAGTAAAGGCACTGACGTGTAGTAGTAGGGCAGTGTAGAGTCCGATATTTTGGGGCAACGCAACGCGGCAATAAAGCCGCGCACGTGCCGAAGAAGGGCAACGGAGGGTCCGCCATATTTGGCCACAGATTAAAGCGGAAGCGCAACTGAGAACATGTCTTTGGTAGAGTATAGCAGGACAGTGTTGTGTCCGCCATTTTGGGCCACCGCAACGCGGCCCTACAGCCACGCACGTGCCACAGTTGGGCCGTGGAGTATCCGCCATCTTTGGCCACGGATTGTAGTGGAAGCTTAACTGAGGAGTAAAGGCACTCGCGTGTCACAGTAAGGCAGTGTAGAGTCCGCCATTTTTGGGCACTGCAACGCGACACTACAGTCGCGGACGTGCCGCAGTAGGGCTATAGACTGTCCGCCATCTTTAGCCACTGATTAGAGCATAAGCCGAACTGAGGAGTAAAGGCACGGGCGTATCGTAGTCGGGCAGTGTAGCGTCCGACTTGTTGGGCCACTGCAACGCGGCACTACAGCCGTGCACGTGCCGCAGTAAGCTCCGGGGAGCGTTCGCCATCTTTGGAAACTGATTTGAGCTGAATCCCAACTGAGCAGTAAAGGCACTGGCATGTCGTAGTAAGGTAGTGTAGAGTCCGACATTTTGGGCCACTGCAACGTGGCACTACAGCCACGCACGTGCCGCAGAAGGGCCGTGGAGTGTCCGCCATCTTTATCCACTGATTAGAGCGGAATCCCAACTGAGGAGTAAAGGCACTGGCGTGCCGTAGTAAGCCAGTGTAGAGTCCGACATTTTGGGCCACTGCAACGTGGCACTACAGCCACACACGTGCCGCAGTAGGGCAATAGACCGTCCGCCATCGTTAGACACTGATTAGAGCAGAAGCCGAACTGAGGAGTAAAGGCACAGGCGTGTCGTAGTCGGGCAGTGTAGCGTCCGACATGTTGGGCCACCGCAACGCGGCAATAAAGCCACGCACGTGCCGCAGAAGGGCCTTGGAGGGTCCGCCATATTTGGCTATAGATTAAAGCGGAAGCGCAACTGAGAACTTAAGTTTATGGTACAGTCTAGTAGGGTAGTGTTGTGTCCACCATTTTGGGCCACCGCAACGCAGCACTACAGCCACGCGCACGCCGAAGTAGTGCCGGGGAGTGTTCGCCATCTTTGGTCCCGGATAAGAGCGGAAGCCCTGCTGAGGAGTAAAGGCAATGGCGTGTCGCAGTAGGGCAGTGAAGTGTCCGCCATTTTGGGGCACCGCAACGCGGCACTACAGCCGCGGACGTGCCGCAGAAGGTCTATAGACTATTCGCCATCTTTGGCCACTGATTTGAGCGGAAGTCGATTTAAGGAGTAAAGGCACTAACGTGTCGTCTTAGGGCAGTGTAGAGTCCGATATTTTGGGGCAACACTACGTGGCACTTCAGCAGCGCACGTGCCGCTGAAGGGCCATGGAGTGTCCGCCATCTTTGGCCACTGATTAGAGCGGAAGCCAAACTGTGGAGTAAAGGCACTGGCGTGTCGTAGTCGGGCAGTGTGGAGTACGCCATTTAGGGCCACTGCAACGCGGCACTTTAGCAGCGCACGTGCCGCTGAAGAGCCATGGAGTGTCCGACATCTTTTTCCATTAGTTAGAGTGGAAGCAGAACTGAGGAGAAAAGGCACTGGCGTGTAGTAGTATGGCAGTGTAGTATCCTGTCATTTTGGCCACCACTACGCAGCACTACAGCCGCGCGCTTGCCGCATTCGGGTCAAGAAGGTGCCGCCATATTTGGGAGCTGATTAAAGCGGAAGCGCAATTGAGAACTTAAGTCTTTGGTAGAGTCTAGAAAGGGCAGTGCAGTGTCCGCCCTTTTGGGCCACCGCAACGCGGCACTACAGCCACGCGCGCGCCGAAGTAGTGCCGGGGAGTGTTCGCCATCTTTGGTCCCGGATAAGAGCGGAAGCCCTTCTGAGGAGTAAAGGCAATGGCGTGTCGTAGTAGGGCAGTGAAGTGTCCGCCATTTTGGGGCACCGCAACGCGGCACTACAGCCGCGGACGTGCCGCAGAAGGTCTATAGACTATTCGCCATCTTTGGCCACTGATTTGAGCGGAACTCGATTTAAGGAGTAAAGGCACTAACGTGTCGTCTTAGGGCAGTGTAGAGTCCGATATTTTGGGGCAACACTACGTGGCACTTCAGCAGCGCACGTGCCGCTGAAGGGCCATGGAGTGCCCGCCATTTTTGACCATTGATTCGAGCGGAAGCCGAACTGAGGAGTAAAGGCACTGGCGTGTCTTAGTTTGACAGTGTTGCGTCCGACATGTTGGGCCACTGCAACGCGGCACTTCAGCAGCGCACGTGCGGCTGAAGGGCCATGGAGTGTCCGACATCTTTTTCCACTATTTAGAGCGGAAGCCGAACTGAGGAGAAAAGGCACTGGCGTGTAGTAGTAGGGCAGTGCTGTGTCCGCCCTTTTGGGCCATCGCAACACGGCACTACAGCCGTGCACGCACCGAAGTAGGGCTATGGACTGTCCGCCATTTTTTGCCACTAATTAGAGTGGAAGCCGAACTGAAGAGTAAAGGCACAGGCGTGTAGTAGTAGGACAGTGTATAGTCCGATATTTTGGGCCACCGCAACGCGGCACTGCAGCCGTGCACGTGCCGAAATAGGGCAGGGGAGTGTTCGCCATCTTTGGCCACGGATTAGAGCGGAAGCTCAACTGAGGAGAAAAAGCACAGGCGTTTCGTTGTAGGGCAGTGTAGAGTCCATTATTTTGGGGCACCGCAACGCGACACTACGGTCGCGGACGAGCTGCTGTAGGGCTATGGAGTGTCCGCCATCTTTGGCCACTGATTAGAGCGGAAGCTCATCTGAGGAGTAAAGCCACAGGCGTGTCGTTGTAGAGCAGTGTAGAGTCCGCCATTTAGGGGCACCGCAACGTGGCACTACAGCCGCAGACGTGCTGCAGTAGGGCTATAGACTGTCCGCCATCTTTAGCCACTGATTTAAGCGGAAGCCCTACTGAGGAGTAAAGGAACAGGCGTGTCGTAGTAGGGCAGTGTAGAGTCCGATATTTTGGGGCAACGCAACGCGACACTACAGCCGCGCGCTTGCCGCAGTAGGGCCATGGAGGGTCCGCCATATTTGGCCTCTGATTTAAGCGGAAGCGCAACTGAGAACTTAAGTCTTTGGTAGAGTCTAGTAGGGCAGTGTAGTGTCCGCCATTTCGGGCCACCGCAACGCGGCAAAACAGCCTATTACGTGCCGCAGTAGGGCCGTGGAGTGTCCTCCATTTTTGGCCACTGATTAGAGCGGAAGCCGAACTGAGGAGTAAAGGCACTGGGGCGTGTCGTAGTCGGACAGTGTTGCGTCCGACATGTTGGGCCACTGCAACGCGGTACTTCAGCCGTGCAAGTGCCGCATTAGGGCCGGGGAGTGTTCGCCATCTTTGGTCCCGGATAAGAGCGGAAGCCCTGATGAGGAGTAAAGGCACTGGCGTGTCGTAGTAGGGCAGTGTAGAGTCCTCCATTTTGGGGCAACGCAACGCGACACTACAGCCTCGGACGTGCCGCAGTAGGGCTATAGACTATCCGCCATCTTTGGCCATTAATTAGAGCGGAAGCCGAACTGAGGAGTAAAGGCACTGACGTGTAGTAGTAGGGCAGTGAAGAGTCCTATATTTTGTTCCACCGGAACGGGGCAATAAAGCCACGCACGTGTCGCAGTAGGGCCGTGGAGTGTTCGCCATCTTTGGCCACTGATTAGAGCGTAAGCCGATCTGTGGAGTAAAGGCACTGGCGTGTCGTAGTCGGGCAGAGTGGAGTACGCCATTTTGGGCCACTACAACGCGGCACTTTAGCAGCGCACTTGCCGCTGAAGGGCCATGGAGTGTCCGACATCTTTTTCCATTAGTTAGAGTGGAAGCAGAACTGAGGAGAAAAGGCACTGGCGTGTAGTAGTAGGGCAGTGTAGTATCCAGTCATTTTGGCCACCACTACGCAGCACTACAGCCGCGCGCTTGCCGCATTCGGGTCAAGAAGGTGCCGCCATATTTGGGAGCTGACTAAAGCGGAAGCGCAATTGAGAACTTAAGTCTTTGGTAGAGTCTAGAAGGGCAGTGCAGTGTCCGCCCTTTTGGGCCACCGCAACGCGGCACTACAGCCACGCACGTGCAGCAGTAGGGCCGTGGAGTGTCCGCCATTTTTGACCATTGATTCGAGCGGAAGCCGAACTAAGGAGTAAAGGCACTGGCGTGTCTTAAACGGACAGTGTTGCGTCTGACATGTTGGGCCACTGCAACGCGGCACTTCAGCAGCGCACGTGCCGCTGGAGGGCCATGGAGTGTCCGACATCTTTTTCCTCTATTTAGAGCGGAAGCCGAACTGAGGAGAAAAGGCACTGGCGTGTAGTAGTAGGGCAGTGCTGTGTCCGCCCTTTTGGGCCATCGCAACACGGCACTACAGCCGTGCACGCGCCGAAGTAGGGCTATGGACTGTCCGCCATTTTTTGCCACTAATTAGAGTGGAAGCCGAACTGAAGAGTAAAGGCACAGGCGTGTAGTAGTAGGACAGTGTATAGTCCGATATTTTGGGCCACCGCAACGCGGCACTACAGCCACGCGCGCGCCGAAGTAGTGCCGGGGAGTGTTCGCCATCTTTGGTCCCGGATAAGAGCGGAAGCCCTTCTGAGGAGTAAAGGCAATGGCGTGTCGTAGTAGGGCAGTGAAGTGTCCGCCATTTTGGGGCACCGCAACGCGGCACTACAGCCGCGGACGTGCCGCAGAAGGTCTATAGACTATTCGCCATCTTTGGCCACTGATTTGAGCGGAACTCGATTTAAGGAGTAAAGGCACTAACGTGTCGTCTTAGGGCAGTGTAGAGTCCGATATTTTGGGGCAACACTACGTGGCACTTCAGCAGCGCACGTGCCGCTGAAGGGCCATGGAGTGCCCGCCATTTTTGACCATTGATTCGAGCGGAAGCCGAACTGAGGAGTAAAGGCACTGGCGTGTCTTAGTCGGACAGTGTTGCGTCCGACATGTTGGGCCACTGCAACGCGGCACTTCAGCAGCGCACGTGCGGCTGAAGGGCCATGGAGTGTCCGACATCTTTTTCCACTATTTAGAGCGGAAGCCGAACTGAGGAGAAAAGGCACTGGCGTGTAGTAGTAGGGCAGTGCTGTGTCCGCCCTTTTGGGCCATCGCAACACGGCACTACAGCCGTGCACGCACCGAAGTAGGGCTATGGACTGTCCGCCATTTTTTGCCACTAATTAGAGTGGAAGCCGAACTGAAGAGTAAAGGCACAGGCGTGTAGTAGTAGGACAGTGTATAGTCCGATATTTTGGGCCACCGCAACGCGGCACTGCAGCCGTGCACGTGCCGAAATAGGGCAGGGGAGTGTTCGCCATCTTTGGCCACGGATTAGAGCGGAAGCTCAACTGAGGAGAAAAAGCACAGGCGTTTCGTTGTAGGGCAGTGTAGAGTCCATTATTTTGGGGCACCGCAACGCGACACTACGGTCGCGGACGAGCTGCTGTAGGGCTATGGAGTGTCCGCCATCTTTGGCCACTGATTAGAGCGGAAGCTCATCTGAGGAGTAAAGCCACAGGCGTGTCGTTGTAGAGCAGTGTAGAGTCCGCCATTTAGGGGCACCGCAACGTGGCACTACAGCCGCAGACGTGCTGCAGTAGGGCTATAGACTGTCCGCCATCTTTAGCCACTGATTTAAGCGGAAGCCCTACTGAGGAGTAAAGGAACAGGCGTGTCGTAGTAGGGCAGTGTAGAGTCCGATATTTTGGGGCAACGCAACGCGACACTACAGCCGCGCGCTTGCCGCAGTAGGGCCATGGAGGGTCCGCCATATTTGGCCTCTGATTTAAGCGGAAGCGCAACTGAGAACTTAAGTCTTTGGTAGAGTCTAGTAGGGCAGTGTAGTGTCCGCCATTTCGGGCCACCGCAACGCGGCAAAACAGCCTATTACGTGCCGCAGTAGGGCCGTGGAGTGTCCTCCATTTTTGGCCACTGATTAGAGCGGAAGCCGAACTGAGGAGTAAAGGCACTGGGGCGTGTCGTAGTCGGACAGTGTTGCGTCCGACATGTTGGGCCACTGCAACGCGGCACTTCAGCCGTGCAAGTGCCGCATTAGGGCCGGGGAGTGTTCGCCATCTTTGGTCCCGGATAAGAGCGGAAGCCCTGATGAGGAGTAAAGGCACTGGCGTGTCGTAGTAGGGCAGTGTAGAGTCCTCCATTTTGGGGCAACGCAACGCGACACTACAGCCTCGGACGTGCCGCAGTAGGGCTATAGACTATCCGCCATCTTTGGCCATTAATTAGAGCGGAAGCCGAACTGAGGAGTAAAGGCACTGACGTGTAGTAGTAGGGCAGTGAAGAGTCCTATATTTTGTTCCACCGGAACGGGGCAATAAAGCCACGCACGTGTCGCAGTAGGGCCGTGGTGTGTTCGCCATCTTTGGCCACTGATTAGAGCGTAAGCCGATCTGTGGAGTAAAGGCACTGGCGTGTCGTAGTCGGGCAGAGTGGAGTACGCCATTTTGGGCCACTACAACGCGGCACTTTAGCAGCGCACTTGCCGCTGAAGGGCCATGGAGTGTCCGACATCTTTTTCCATTAGTTAGAGTGGAAGCAGAACTGAGGAGAAAAGGCACTGGCGTGTAGTAGTAGGGCAGTGTAGTATCCAGTCATTTTGGCCACCACTACGCAGCACTACAGCCGCGCGCTTGCCGCATTCGGGTCAAGAAGGTGCCGCCATATTTGGGAGCTGACTAAAGCGGAAGCGCAATTGAGAACTTAAGTCTTTGGTAGAGTCTAGAAGGGCAGTGCAGTGTCCGCCCTTTTGGGCCACCGCAACGCGGCACTACAGCCACGCACGTGCAGCAGTAGGGCCGTGGAGTGTCCGCCATTTTTGACCATTGATTCGAGCGGAAGCCGAACTAAGGAGTAAAGGCACTGGCGTGTCTTAAACGGACAGTGTTGCGTCTGACATGTTGGGCCACTGCAACGCGGCACTTCAGCAGCGCACGTGCCGCTGGAGGGCCATGGAGTGTCCGACATCTTTTTCCTCTATTTAGAGCGGAAGCCGAACTGAGGAGAAAAGGCACTGGCGTGTAGTAGTAGGGCAGTGCTGTGTCCGCCCTTTTGGGCCATCGCAACACGGCACTACAGCCGTGCACGCGCCGAAGTAGGGCTATGGACTGTCCGCCATTTTTTGCCACTAATTAGAGTGGAAGCCGAACTGAAGAGTAAAGGCACAGGCGTGTAGTAGTAGGACAGTGTATAGTCCGATATTTTGGGCCACCGCAACGCGGCACTGCAGCCGTGCACGTGCCGAAATAGGGCCGGGGAGTGTTCGCCATCTTTGGCCACGGATTAGAGCGGAAGCTCAACTGAGGAGAAAAAGCACAGGCGTTTCGTTGTAGGGCAGTGTAGAGTCCGCCATTTAGGGGCACCGCAACGTGGCACTACAGCCGCAGACGTGCCGCAGTAGGGCTATAGACTGTCCGCCATCTTTAGCCACTGATTTAAGCGGAAGCCCTACTGAGGAGTAAAGGAACAGGCGTGTCGTAGTAGGGCAGTGTAGAGTCCGATATTTTGGGGCAACGCAACGCGACACTACAGCCGCGCGCTTGCCGCAGTAGGGCCATGGAGGGTCCGCCATATTTGGCCTCTGATTTAAGCGGAAGCGCAACTGAGAACTTAAGTCTTTGGTAGAGTCTAGTAGGGCAGTGTAGTGTCCGCCATTTCGGGCCACTGATTAGAGCGGAAGCCGAACTGAGGAGTAAAGGCACTGGGGCGTGTCGTAGTCGGACAGTGTTGCGTCCGACATGTTGGGCCACTGCAACGCGGCACTTCAGCCGTGCAAGTGCCGCATTAGGGCCGGGGAGTGTTCGCCATCTTTAGTCCCGGATAAGAGCGGAAGCCCTGATGAGGAGTAAAGGCACTGGCGTGTCGTAGTAGGGCAGTGTAGAGTCCTCCATTTTGGGGCAACGCAACGCGACACTACAGCCTCGGACGTGCCGCAGTAGGGCCGTGGAGTGTCCGCCATCTTTGGCCACTGATTAGAGCGGAAGCCGAACTGTGGAGTAAAGGCACTGGCGTGTCGTAGTCGTTCAGTGTGGAGTACGCCATTTTGGGCCACTGCAACGCGGCACTTTAGCAGCGCACGTGCCGCTGAAGGGCCATGGAGTGTCCGACATCTTTTTCCATTAGTTAGAGTGGAAGCAGAACTAAGGAGAAAAGGCACTGGCGTGTAGTAGTATGGCAGTGTAGTATCCTGTCATTTTGGCCACTACTACGCAGCACTACAGCCGCGCGCTTGCCGCATTCGGGTCAAGAAGGTGCCGCCATATTTGGGAGCTGATTAAAGCGGAAGCGCAATTGAGAACTTAAGTCTTTGGTAGAGTCTAGAAGGGCAGTGCAGTGTCCGCCCTTTTGGGCCACCGCAACGCGGCACTACAGCCACGCGCGCGCCGAAGTAGTGCCGGGGAGTGTTCGCCATCTTTGGTCCCGGATAAGAGCGGAAGCCCTGCTGAGGAGTAAAGGCAATGGCGTGTCGTAGTAGGGCAGTGAAGTGTCCGCCATTTTGGGGCACCGCAACGCGGCACTACAGCCGCGGACGTGCCGCAGAAGGTCTATAGACTATTCGCCATCTTTGGCCACTGATTTGAGCGGAAGTCGATTTAAGGAGTAAAGGCACTGACGTGTCGTCTTAGGGCAGTGTAGAGTCCGATATTTTGGGGCAACACTACGTGGCACTTCAGCAGCGCACGTGCCGCTGAAGGGCCATGGAGTGCCCGCCATTTTTGACCATTGATTCGAGCGGAAGCCGAACTGAGGAGTAAAGGCACTGGCGTGTCTTAGTCGGACAGTGTTGCGTCCGACATGTTGGGACACTGCAACGCGGCACTTCAGCAGCGCACGTGCCGCTGAAGGGCCATGGAGTGTCCGACATCTTTTTCCACTATTTAGAGCGGAAGCCGAACTGAGGAGAAAAGGCACTGGCGTGTAGTAGTAGGGCAGTGCTGTGTCCGCCCTTTTGGGCCATCGCAACACGGCACTACAGCCGTGCACGCGCCGAAGTAGGGCTATGGACTGTCCGCCATTTTTTGCCACTAATTAGAGTGGAAGCCGAACTGAAGAGTAAAGGCACAGGCGTGTAGTAGTAGGACAGTGTATAGTCCGATATTTTGGGCCACCGCAACGCGGCACTGCAGCCGTGCACGTGCCGAAATAGGGCCGGGGAGTGTTCGCCATCTTTGGCCACGGATTAGAGCGGAAGCTCAACTGAGGAGAAAAAGCACAGGCGTTTCGTTGTAGGGCAGTGTAGAGTCCATTATTTTGGGGCACCGCAACGCAACACTACAGTCGCGGACGAGCTGCTGTAGGGCTATGGAGTGTCCGCCATCTTTGGCCACTGATTAGAGCGGAAGCTCATCTGAGGAGTAAAGCCACAGGCGTGTCGTTGTAGAGCAGTGTAGAGTCCGCCATTTAGGGGCACCGCAACGTGGCACTACAGCCGCAGACGTGCCGCAGTAGGGCTATAGACTGTCCGCCATCTTTAGCCACTGATTTAAGCGGAAGCCCTACTGAGGAGTAAAGGAACAGGCGTGTCGTAGTAGGGCAGTCTAGAGTCCGATATTTTGGGGCAACGCAACGCGACACTACAGCCGCGCGCTTGCCGCAGTAGGGCCATGGAGGGTCCGCCATATTTGGCCTCTGATTTAAGCGGAAGCGCAACTGAGAACTTAAGTCTTTGGTAGAGTCTAGTAGGGCAGTGTAGTGTCCGCCATTTCGGGCCACCACAACGCGGCAAAACAGCCTATTACGTGCCGCAGTAGGGCCGTGGAGTGTCCTCCATTTTTGGCCACTGATTAGAGCGGAAGCCGAACTGAGGAGTAAAGGCACTGGGGCGTGTCGTAGTCGGACAGTGTTGCGTCCGACATGTTGGGCCACTGCAACGCGGCACTTCAGCCGTGCAAGTGCCGCATTAGGGCCGGGGAGTGTTCGCCATCTTTGGTCCCGGATAAGAGCGGAAGCCCTGATGAGGAGTAAAGGCACTGGCGTGTCGTAGTAGGGCAGTGTAGAGTCCTCCATTTTGTTCCACCGGAACGGGGCAATAAAGCCACGCACGTGTCGCAGTAGGGCCGTGGAGTGTTCGCCATCTTTGGCCACTGATTAGAGCGTAAGCCGAACTGTGGAGTAAAGGCACTGGCGTGTCGTAGTCGGGCAGAGTGGAGTACGCCATTTTGGGCCACTACAACGCGGCACTTTAGCAGCGCACTTGCCGCTGAAGGGCCATGGAGTGTCCTACATCTTTTTCCATTAGTTAGAGTGGAAGCAGAACTGAGGAGAAAAGGCACTGGCGTGTAGTAGTAGGGCAGTGTAGCATCCAGTCATTTTGGCCACCACTACGCAGCACTACAGCCGCGCGCTTGCCGCATTCGGGTCAAGAAGGTGCCGCCATATTTGGGAGCTGATTAAAGCGGAAGCGCAATTGAGAACTTAAGTCTTTGGTAGAGTCTAGAAGGGCAGTGCAGTGTCCGCCCTTTTGGGCCACCGCAACGCGGCACTACAGCCACGCACGTGCAGCAGTAGGGCCGTGGAGTGTCCGCCATTTTTGACCATTGATTCGAGCGGAAGCCGAACTGAGGAGTAAAGGCACTGGCGTGTCTTAGTCGGACAGTGTTGCGTCCGACATGTTGGTCCACTGCAACGCGGCACTTCAGCAGCGCACGTGCCGCTGAAGGGCCATGGAGTGTCCGACATCTTTTTCCACTATTTAGAGCGGAAGCCGAACTGAGGAGAAAAGGCACTGGCGTGTAGTAGTAGGGCAGTGCTGTGTCCGCCCTTTTGGGCCATCGCAACACGGCACTACAGCCGTGCACGCGCCGAAGTAGGGCTATGGACTGTCCGCCATTTTTTGCCACTAATTAGAGTGGAAGCCGAACTGAAGAGTAAAGGCACAGGCGTGTAGTAGTAGGACAGTGTATAGTCCGATATTTTGGGCCACCGCAACGCGGCACTGCAGCCGTGCACGTGCCAAAATAGGGCCGGGGAGTGTTCGCCATCTTTGGCCACGGATTACAGCGGAAGCTCAACTGAGGAGAAAAAGCACAGGCGTTTCGTTGTAGGGCAGTGTAGAGTCCTCCATTTAGGGGCACCGCAACGTGGCACTACAGCCGCAGACGTGCCGCAGTAGGGCTATAGACTGTCCGCCATCTTTAGCCACTGATTTAAGCGGAAGCCCTACTGAGGAGTAAAGGAACAGGCGTGTCGTAGTAGGGCAGTGTAGAGTCCGATATTTTGGGGCAACGCAACGCGACACTACAGCCGCGCGCTTGCCGCAGTAGGGCCATGGAGGGTCCGCCATATTTGGCCTCTGATTTAAGCGGAAGCGCAACTGAGAACTTAAGTCTTTGGTAGAGTCTAGTAGGGCAGTGTAGTGTCCGCCATTTCGGGCCACTGATTAGAGCGGAAGCCGAACTGAGGAGTAAAGGCACTGGGGCGTGTCGTAGTCGGACAGTGTTGCGTCCGACATGTTGGGCCACTGCAACGCGGCACTTCAGCCGTGCAAGTGCCGCATTAGGGCCGGGGAGTGTTCGCCATCTTTGGTCCCGGATAAGAGCGGAAGCCTTGATGAGGAGTAAAGGCACTGGCGTGTCGTAGTAGGGCAGTGTAGAGTCCTCCATTTTGCGGCAACGCAACGCGACACTACAGCCTCGGACGTGCCGCAGTAGGGCCGTGGAGTGTTCGCCATCTTTGGCCACTGATTAGAGCGTAAGCCGAACTGTGGAGTAAAGGCACTGGCGTGTCGTAGTCGGGCAGAGTGGAGTACGCCATTTTGGGCCACTACAACGCGGCACTTTAGCAGCGCACTTGCCGCTGAAGGGCCATGGAGTGTCCGACATCTTTTTCGATTAGTTAGAGTGGAAGCAGAACTGAGGAGAAAAGGCACTGGCGTGTAGTAGTAGGGCAGTGTAGTATCCTGCCATTTTGGCCACCACTGCTCAGCACTACAGCCGCGGACGTGCCGCAGTAGGGCTATAGACTCTCCGCCATCTTTAGCCACTGATTTAAGCGGATGCCCAACTGAGGAGTAAAGGAACAGGCGTGTCGCAGTAGGTCAGTGTAGAGTCCGCTATTTTGGGGCACCGCAACACGGCACTACAGCCGCGGACGTGCCGCAGTAGGACTATGGAGTGTCCACCATCTTTGGCCACTGATTAGAGCGGAAGCTCATCTGAGGAGTAAAGCCACTGGCGTGTCGTAGTCGGGCAGTGTTGCGTCCGACATGTTGGGCCGCAGCAACGCGGCACTACAGCCGTGCAAGTGCCGCATTAGGGCCGGGGAGTGTTCGCCATCTTTGGTCCCGGATAAGAGCGGAAGCCCTGCTGAGGAGTAAGGGCACTGGCGTGTCGTAGTAGGGCAGTGTAGAGTCCGCCATTTTGGGGCAACGCAACGGGGCAATAAAGCCACGCACGTGTCGCAGTAGGGCCGTGGAGTGTCCGCCATCTTTGGCCACTGATTAGAGCGGAAGCCGAACTGTGGAGTAAAGGCACTGGCGTGTCGTAGTCGGGCAGTGTAGAGTACGCCATTTTGGACCACTGCAACGCGACACTTTAGCAGCGCACGTGCCGCTGAAGGGCCATGGAGTGCCCGACATCTTTTTCCATTAGTTAGAGTGGAAGCAGAACTGAGGAGAAAATGCACTGGCGTGTAGTAGTAGGGCAGTGTAGTAGCCTGTCATTTTGGCCACAGCTACGCAGCACTACAGCCGCGGACGTGCCGCAGTAGGGCTATAGACTGTCCGCCATCTTTAGCCACTGATTTAAGCGGAAGCCCTACTGAGGAGTAAAGGAAATGGCGTGTCGTAGTAGGGCAGTGTAGAGTCCGATATTTTGGGCCACCGCAACGCGGCACTTCAGCAGCGCACGTCTGCCGAAGGGCCATGGAGTGTCCGACATCTTTTTCCACTATTTAGAGCGGAAGCAGATCTGAGGAGAAAAGGCACTGGCGTGTAGTAGTAGGGCAGTGTAGAGTCCGATATTTTGGGATATCGCAACACGGCACTACTGCCGTGCACGTGCCGCATTATGGCCGGGGAGTGTTCGCCATCTTTGGACACGGATTAGAGCGGAAGCCCAACTGAGGAGTAAAGCCACAGGCGTGTCGTAGTCGGGCAGTGTTGCGTCCGGCATGTTAGGCCGCGCTACGCGGCGCTACAGCTTACACGTGCCGCTGAAGGGCCATGGAGTGTCCGCCATCTTTTTCCATTAGTTAGATTGGAAGCCGAACTGAGGAGAAAAGGCACTGGCGTGTAGTAGTAGGGCAGTG
Organism: Parasteatoda tepidariorum; assembly: GCF_982258835.1. Classification (NCBI taxonomy): domain Eukaryota; kingdom Metazoa; phylum Arthropoda; class Arachnida; order Araneae; family Theridiidae; genus Parasteatoda; species Parasteatoda tepidariorum. Next base: position 56,678 of record NW_028257406.1, on the reverse strand, counting down.
TAGTATCCTGCCATTTTGGCCACCACTGCTCAGCACTACAGCTGTGGACGTGCCGCAGTAGGGCTATAGACTGTCCGCCATCTTTAGCCACTGATTTAAGCGGAAGCCCAACTGAGGAATAAAGGAACATGTGTGTCGCAGTAGGGCAGTGTAGAGTCCGCTATTTTGGGGCACCGCAACACGGCACTTCAGCCGCGGACGTGCCGCAGTAGGGCTATGGAATGTCCGCCATCTTTGGTAATGGATAAGAGCGGAAGCTCAACTGAGGAGTAAAGGCACAGGCGTGTCGTAGTAGGGCAGTGTAGAGTCCGCCATTTTAGAGAACCGCAACGCGACACTACAGCCGCGGACGTGACGCAGTAGGGCTATAGACTGTCCGCCATCTTTGGCCATTAATTAGAGCGGAAGCCGAACTGAGGAGTAAAGGCACTGACGTGTAGTAGTAGGGCAGTGTAGAGTCCGATATTTTGGGGCAACGCAACGCGGCAGTAAAGCCGCGCACGTGCCGAAGAAGGGCCACGGAGGGTCCGCCATATTTGGCCACAGATTAAAGCGGAAGCGCAACTGAGAACATGTCTTTCGTAGAGTCTAGCAGGACAGTGTTGTGTCCGCCATTTTGGGCCACCGCAACGCTGCCCTACAGCCACGCACGTGCCACAGTTGGGCCGTGGAGTATCCGCCATCTTTGGCCACGGATTGTAGTGGAAGCTTAACTGAGGAGTAAAGGCACTCGCGTGTCACAGTAAGGCAGTGTAGAGTCCGCCATTTTTGGGCACTGCAACGCGACACTACAGTCGCGGACGTGCCGCAGTAAGGCTATAGACTGTCCGCCATCTTTAGCCACTGATTAGAGCATAAGCCGAACTGAGGACTAAAGGCACGGGCGTATCGTAGTCGGGCAGTGTAGCGTCCGACTTGTTGGGCCACTGCAACGCGGCACTACAGCCGTGCACGTGCCGCAGTAGGTCCGGGGAGCGTTCGCCATCTTTGGAAACTGATTTGAGCTGAATCCCAACTGAGCAGTAAAGGCACTGGCATGTCGTAGTAAGGTAGTGTAGAGTCCGACATTTTGGGCCACTGCAACGTGGCACTACAGCCACGCACGTGCCGCAGAAGGGCCGTGGAGTGTCCGCCATCTTTATCCACTGATTAGAGCGGAATCCCAACTGAGGAGTAAAGGCACTGGCATGCCGTAGTAAGCCAGTGTAGAGTCCGACATTTTGGGCCACTGCAACGTGGCACTACAGCCACGCACGTGCCGCAGAAGGGCCATGGAGGGTCCGCCATATTTGGCTATAGATTAAAGCGGAAGCGCAACTGAGAACTTAAGTTTATGGTACAGTCTAGTAGGGTAGTGTTGTGTCCACCATTTTGGGCCACCGCAACGCAGCACTACTGCCACGCGCGCGCCGAAGTAGTGCCGGGGAGTGTTCGCCATCTTTGGTCCCGGATAAGAGCGGAAGCCCTGCTGAGGAGTAAAGGCACTAGCGTGTCGTAGTAGGGCAGTGTAGAGTCCGCCATTTTGTGGCAACGCAACGCGACACTACAGCCACAGACGTGCCGCAGTAGGGCTATAGACTGTCCGCCATCTTTGGCCATTAATTAGAGCGGAAGCCGAACTGAGGAGTAAAAGCACTGACGTGTAGTAGTAGGGCAGTGAAGAGTCCTATATTTTGTTCCACCGCAACGGGGCAATAAAGCCACGCACGTGTCGCTGTAGGGCCGTGGAGTGCCCGAGATCTTTTTCCATTAGTTAGAGTGGAAGCAGAACTGAGGAGAAAATGCACTGGCGTGTAGTAGTAGGGCAGTGTAGTATCCTGTCATTTTGGCCACAGCTACGCAGCACTACAACCGCGGACGTGCCGCAGTAGGGCTATAGACTGTCCGCCATCTTTAGCCACTGATTTAAGCGGAAGCCCTACTGAGGAGTAAAGGCACTGACGTGTAGTAGTAGGGCAGTGAAGAGTCCTATATTTTGTTCCACCGGAACGGGGCAATAAAGCCACGCACGTGTCGCAGTAGGGCCGTGGAGTGTTCGCCATCTTTGGCCACTGATTAGAGCGTAAGCCGAACTGTGGAGTAAAGGCACTGGCGTGTCGTAGTCGGGCAGAGTGGAGTACGCCATTTTGGGCCACTACAACGCGGCACTTTAGCAGCGCACTTGCCGCTGAAGGGCCATGGAGTGTCCGACATCTTTTTCCATTAGTTAGAGTGGAAGCAGAACTGAGGAGAAAAGGCACTGGCGTGTAGTAGTAGGGCAGTGTAGCATCCAGTCATTTTGGCCACCACTACGCAGCACTACAGCCGCGCGCTTGCCGCATTCGGGTCAAGAAGGTGCCGCCATATTTGGGAGCTGATTAAAGCGGAAGCGCAATTGAGAACTTAAGTCTTTGGTAGAGTCTAGAAGGGCAGTGCAGTGTCCGCCCTTTTGGGCCACCGCAACGCGGCACTACAGCCACGCACGTGCAGCAGTAGGGCCGTGGAGTGTCCGCCATTTTTGACCATTGATTCGAGCGGAAGCCGAACTGAGGAGTAAAGGCACTGGCGTGTCTTAGTCGGACAGTGTTGCGTCCGACATGTTGGGCCACTGCAACGCGGCACTTCAGCAGCGCACGTGCCGCTGAAGGGCCATGGAGTGTCCGACATCTTTTTCCACTATTTAGAGCGGAAGCCGAACTGAGGAGAAAAGGCACTGGCGTGTAGTAGTTGGGCAGTGCTGTGTCCGCCCTTTTGGGCCATCGCAACACGGCACTACAGCCGTGCACGCGCCGAAGTAGGGCTATGGACTGTCCGCCATTTTTTGCCACTAATTAGAGTGGAAGCCGAACTGAAGAGTAAAGGCACAGGCGTGTAGTAGTAGGACAGTGTATAGTCCGATATTTTGGGCCACCGCAACGCGGCACTGCAGCCGTGCACGTGCCGAAATAGGGCCGGGGAGTGTTCGCCATCTTTGGCCACGGATTACAGCGGAAGCTCAACTGAGGAGAAAAAGCACAGGCGTTTCGTTGTAGGGCAGTGTAGAGTCCGCCATTTAGGGGCACCGCAACGTGGCACTACAGCCGCAGACGTGCAGCAGTAGGGCTATAGACTGTCCGCCATCTTTAGCCACTGATTTAAGCGGAAGCCCTACTGAGGAGTAAAGGAACAGGCGTGTCGTAGTAGGGCAGTGTAGAGTCCGATATTTTGGGGCAACGCAACGCGACACTACAGACGCGCGCTTGCCGCAGTAGGGCCATGGAGGGTCCGCCATATTTGGCCTCTGATTTAAGCGGAAGCGCAACTGAGAACTTAAGTCTTTGGTAGAGTCTAGTAGGGCAGTGTAGTGTCCGCCATTTCGGGCCACTGATTAGAGCGGAAGCCGAACTGAGGAGTAAAGGCACTGGGGCGTGTCGTAGTCGGACAGTGTTGCGTCCGACATGTTGGGCCACTGCAACGCGGCACTTCAGCCGTGCAAGTGCCGCATTAGGGCCGGGGAGTGTTCGCCATCTTTGGTCCCGGATAAGAGCGGAAGCCTTGATGAGGAGTAAAGGCACTGGCGTGTCGTAGTAGGGCAGTGTAGAGTCCTCCATTTTGCGGCAACGCAACGCGACACTACAGCCTCGGACGTGCCGCAGTAGGGCCGTGGAGTGTTCGCCATCTTTGGACACTGATTAGAGCGTAAGCCGAACTGTGGAGTAAAGGCACTGGCGTGTCGTAGTCGGGCAGAGTGGAGTACGCCATTTTGGGCCACTACAACGCGGCACTTTAGCAGCGCACTTGCCGCTGAAGGGCCATGGAGTGTCCGACATCTTTTTCGATTAGTTAGAGTGGAAGCAGAACTGAGGAGAAAAGGCACTGGCGTGTAGTAGTAGGGCAGTGTAGTATCCTGCCATTTTGGCCACCACTGCTCAGCACTACAGCCGCGGACGTGCCGCAGTAGGGCTATAGACTCTCCGCCATCTTTAGCCACTGATTTAAGCGGATGCCCAACTGAGGAGTAAAGGAACAGGCGTGTCGCAGTAGGTCAGTGTAGAGTCCGCTATTTTGGGGCACCGCAACACGGCACTACAGCCGCGGACGTGCCGCAGTAGGACTATGGAGTGTCCACCATCTTTGGCCACTGATTAGAGCGGAAGCTCATCTGAGGAGTAAAGCCACTGGCGTGTCGTAGTCGGGCAGTGTTGCGTCCGACATGTTGGGCCGCAGCAACGCGGCACTACAGCCGTGCAAGTGCCGCATTAGGGCCGGGGAGTGTTCGCCATCTTTGGTCCCGGATAAGAGCGGAATCCCTGCTGAGGAGTAAGGGCACTGGCGTGTCGTAGTAGGGCAGTGTAGAGTCCGCCATTTTGGGGCAACGCAACGTGGCACTACAGCCACGCACGTGCCGCAGAAGGGCCGTGGAGTGTCCGCCATCTTTATCCACTGATTAGAGCGGAATCCCAACTGAGGAGTAAAGGCACTGGCATGCCGTAGTAAGCCAGTGTAGAGTCCGACATTTTGGGCCACTGCAACGTGGCACTACAGCCACGCACGTGCCGCAGAAGGGCCATGGAGGGTCCGCCATATTTGGCTATAGATTAAAGCGGAAGCGCAACTGAGAACTTAAGTTTATGGTACAGTCTAGTAGGGTAGTGTTGTGTCCACCATTTTGGGCCACCGCAACGCAGCACTACTGCCACGCGCGCGCCGAAGTAGTGCCGGGGAGTGTTCGCCATCTTTGGTCCCGGATAAGAGCGGAAGCCCTGCTGAGGAGTAAAGGCACTAGCGTGTCGTAGTAGGGCAGTGTAGAGTCCGCCATTTTGTGGCAACGCAACGCGACACTACAGCCACAGACGTGCCGCAGTAGGGCTATAGACTGTCCGCCATCTTTGGCCATTAATTAGAGCGGAAGCCGAACTGAGGAGTAAAAGCACTGACGTGTAGTAGTAGGGCAGTGAAGAGTCCTATATTTTGTTCCACCGCAACGGGGCAATAAAGCCACGCACGTGTCGCTGTAGGGCCGTGGAGTGCCCGAGATCTTTTTCCATTAGTTAGAGTGGAAGCAGAACTGAGGAGAAAATGCACTGGCGTGTAGTAGTAGGGCAGTGTAGTATCCTGTCATTTTGGCCACAGCTACGCAGCACTACAACCGCGGACGTGCCGCAGTAGGGCTATAGACTGTCCGCCATCTTTAGCCACTGATTTAAGCGGAAGCCCTACTGAGGAGTAAAGGCACTGACGTGTAGTAGTAGGGCAGTGAAGAGTCCTATATTTTGTTCCACCGGAACGGGGCAATAAAGCCACGCACGTGTCGCAGTAGGGCCGTGGAGTGTTCGCCATCTTTGGCCACTGATTAGAGCGTAAGCCGAACTGTGGAGTAAAGGCACTGGCGTGTCGTAGTCGGGCAGAGTGGAGTACGCCATTTTGGGCCACTACAACGCGGCACTTTAGCAGCGCACTTGCCGCTGAAGGGCCATGGAGTGTCCGACATCTTTTTCCATTAGTTAGAGTGGAAGCAGAACTGAGGAGAAAAGGCACTGGCGTGTAGTAGTAGGGCAGTGTAGCATCCAGTCATTTTGGCCACCACTACGCAGCACTACAGCCGCGCGCTTGCCGCATTCGGGTCAAGAAGGTGCCGCCATATTTGGGAGCTGATTAAAGCGGAAGCGCAATTGAGAACTTAAGTCTTTGGTAGAGTCTAGAAGGGCAGTGCAGTGTCCGCCCTTTTGGGCCACCGCAACGCGGCACTACAGCCACGCACGTGCAGCAGTAGGGCCGTGGAGTGTCCGCCATTTTTGACCATTGATTCGAGCGGAAGCCGAACTGAGGAGTAAAGGCACTGGCGTGTCTTAGTCGGACAGTGTTGCGTCCGACATGTTGGGCCACTGCAACGCGGCACTTCAGCAGCGCACGTGCCGCTGAAGGGCCATGGAGTGTCCGACATCTTTTTCCACTATTTAGAGCGGAAGCCGAACTGAGGAGAAAAGGCACTGGCGTGTAGTAGTTGGGCAGTGCTGTGTCCGCCCTTTTGGGCCATCGCAACACGGCACTACAGCCGTGCACGCGCCGAAGTAGGGCTATGGACTGTCCGCCATTTTTTGCCACTAATTAGAGTGGAAGCCGAACTGAAGAGTAAAGGCACAGGCGTGTAGTAGTAGGACAGTGTATAGTCCGATATTTTGGGCCACCGCAACGCGGCACTGCAGCCGTGCACGTGCCGAAATAGGGCCGGGGAGTGTTCGCCATCTTTGGCCACGGATTACAGCGGAAGCTCAACTGAGGAGAAAAAGCACAGGCGTTTCGTTGTAGGGCAGTGTAGAGTCCGCCATTTAGGGGCACCGCAACGTGGCACTACAGCCGCAGACGTGCAGCAGTAGGGCTATAGACTGTCCGCCATCTTTAGCCACTGATTTAAGCGGAAGCCCTACTGAGGAGTAAAGGAACAGGCGTGTCGTAGTAGGGCAGTGTAGAGTCCGATATTTTGGGGCAACGCAACGCGACACTACAGACGCGCGCTTGCCGCAGTAGGGCCATGGAGGGTCCGCCATATTTGGCCTCTGATTTAAGCGGAAGCGCAACTGAGAACTTAAGTCTTTGGTAGAGTCTAGTAGGGCAGTGTAGTGTCCGCCATTTCGGGCCACTGATTAGAGCGGAAGCCGAACTGAGGAGTAAAGGCACTGGGGCGTGTCGTAGTCGGACAGTGTTGCGTCCGACATGTTGGGCCACTGCAACGCGGCACTTCAGCCGTGCAAGTGCCGCATTAGGGCCGGGGAGTGTTCGCCATCTTTGGTCCCGGATAAGAGCGGAAGCCTTGATGAGGAGTAAAGGCACTGGCGTGTCGTAGTAGGGCAGTGTAGAGTCCTCCATTTTGCGGCAACGCAACGCGACACTACAGCCTCGGACGTGCCGCAGTAGGGCCGTGGAGTGTTCGCCATCTTTGGCCACTGATTAGAGCGTAAGCCGAACTGTGGAGTAAAGGCACTGGCGTGTCGTAGTCGGGCAGAGTGGAGTACGCCATTTTGGGCCACTACAACGCGGCACTTTAGCAGCGCACTTGCCGCTGAAGGGCCATGGAGTGTCCGACATCTTTTTCGATTAGTTAGAGTGGAAGCAGAACTGAGGAGAAAAGGCACTGGCGTGTAGTAGTAGGGCAGTGTAGTATCCTGCCATTTTGGCCACCACTGCTCAGCACTACAGCCGCGGACGTGCCGCAGTAGGGCTATAGACTCTCCGCCATCTTTAGCCACTGATTTAAGCGGATGCCCAACTGAGGAGTAAAGGAACAGGCGTGTCGCAGTAGGTCAGTGTAGAGTCCGCTATTTTGGGGCACCGCAACACGGCACTACAGCCGCGGACGTGCCGCAGTAGGACTATGGAGTGTCCACCATCTTTGGCCACTGATTAGAGCGGAAGCTCATCTGAGGAGTAAAGCCACTGGCGTGTCGTAGTCGGGCAGTGTTGCGTCCGACATGTTGGGCCGCAGCAACGCGGCACTACAGCCGTGCAAGTGCCGCATTAGGGCCGGGGAGTGTTCGCCATCTTTGGTCCCGGATAAGAGCGGAAGCCCTGCTGAGGAGTAAGGGCACTGGCGTGTCGTAGTAGGGCAGTGTAGAGTCCGCCATTTTGGGGCAACGCAACGGGGCAATAAAGCCACGCACGTGTCGCAGTAGGGCCGTGGAGTGTCCGCCATCTTTGGCCACTGATTAGAGCGGAAGCCGAACTGTGGAGTAAAGGCACTGGCGTGTCGTAGTCGGGCAGTGTAGAGTACGCCATTTTGGACCACTGCAACGCGACACTTTAGCAGCGCACGTGCCGCTGACGGGCCATGGAGTGCCCGACATCTTTTTCCATTAGTTAGAGTGGAAGCAGAACTGAGGAGAAAATGCACTGGCGTGTAGTAGTAGGGCAGTGTAGTAGCCTGTCATTTTGGCCACAGCTACGCAGCACTACAGCCGCGGACGTGCCGCAGTAGGGCTATAGACTGTCCGCCATCTTTAGCCACTGATTTAAGCGGAAGCCCTACTGAGGAGTAAAGGAAATGGCGTGTCGTAGTAGGGCAGTGTAGAGTCCGATATTTTGGGCCACCGCAACGCGGCACAACAGCCTATTACGTGCCGCAGTAGGGCCGTGGAGTGTCCGCCATTTTTGGCCACTGATTAGAGCGGAAGCCGAACTGAGGAGTAAAGGCACTGGCGTGTCGTAGTCGGACAGTGTTGCGTCCGACATGTTGGGCCACTGCAACGCGGCACTTCAGCCGTGCAAGTGCCGCATTAGGGCCGGGGAGTGTTCGCCATCTTTGGTCCCGGATAAGAGCGGAAGCCTTGATGAGGAGTAAAGGCACTGGCGTGTCGTAGTAGGGCAGTGTAGAGTCCTCCATTTTGCGGCAACGCAACGCGACACTACAGCCTCGGACGTGCCGCAGTAGGGCCGTGGAGTGTTCGCCATCTTTGGCCACTGATTAGAGCGTAAGCCGAACTGTGGAGTAAAGGCACTGGCGTGTCGTAGTCGGGCAGAGTGGAGTACGCCATTTTGGGCCACTACAACGCGGCACTTTAGCAGCGCACTTGCCGCTGAAGGGCCATGGAGTGTCCGACATCTTTTTCGATTAGTTAGAGTGGAAGCAGAACTGAGGAGAAAAGGCACTGGCGTGTAGTAGTAGGGCAGTGTAGTATCCTGCCATTTTGGCCACCACTGCTCAGCACTACAGCCGCGGACGTGCCGCAGTAGGGCTATAGACTCTCCGCCATCTTTAGCCACTGATTTAAGCGGATGCCCAACTGAGGAGTAAAGGAACAGGCGTGTCGCAGTAGGTCAGTGTAGAGTCCGCTATTTTGGGGCACCGCAACACGGCACTACAGCCGCGGACGTGCCGCAGTAGGACTATGGAGTGTCCACCATCTTTGGCCACTGATTAGAGCGGAAGCTCATCTGAGGAGTAAAGCCACTGGCGTGTCGTAGTCGGGCAGTGTTGCGTCCGACATGTTGGGCCGCAGCAACGCGGCACTACAGCCGTGCAAGTGCCGCATTAGGGCCGGGGAGTGTTCGCCATCTTTGGTCCCGGATAAGAGCGGAAGCCCTGCTGAGGAGTAAGGGCACTGGCGTGTCGTAGTAGGGCAGTGTAGAGTCCGCCATTTTGGGGCAACGCAACGGGGCAATAAAGCCACGCACGTGTCGCAGTAGGGCCGTGGAGTGTCCGCCATCTTTGGCCACTGATTAGAGCGGAAGCCGAACTGTGGAGTAAAGGCACTGGCGTGTCGTAGTCGGGCAGTGTAGAGTACGCCATTTTGGACCACTGCAACGCGACACTTTAGCAGCGCACGTGCCGCTGACGGGCCATGGAGTGCCCGACATCTTTTTCCATTAGTTAGAGTGGAAGCAGAACTGAGGAGAAAATGCACTGGCGTGTAGTAGTAGGGCAGTGTAGTAGCCTGTCATTTTGGCCACAGCTACGCAGCACTACAGCCGCGGACGTGCCGCAGTAGGGCTATAGACTGTCCGCCATCTTTAGCCACTGATTTAAGCGGAAGCCCTACTGAGGAGTAAAGGAAATGGCGTGTCGTAGTAGGGCAGTGTAGAGTCCGATATTTTGGGCCACCGCAACGCGGCACAACAGCCTATTACGTGCCGCAGTAGGGCCGTGGAGTGTCCGCCATTTTTGGCCACTGATTAGAGCGGAAGCCGAACTGAGGAGTAAAGGCACTGGCGTGTCGTAGTCGGACAGTGTTGCGTCCGACATGTTGGGCCACTGCAACGCGGCACTTCAGCAGCGCACGTCTGCCGAAGGGCCATGGAGTGTCCGACATCTTTTTCCACTATTTAGAGCGGAAGCAGATCTGAGGAGAAAAGGCACTGGCGTGTAGTAGTAGGGCAGTGTAGAGTCCGATATTTTGGGATATCGCAACACGGCACTACTGCCGTGCACGTGCCGCATTATGGCCGGGGAGTGTTCGCCATCTTTGGACACGGATTAGAGCGGAAGCCCAACTGAGGAGTAAAGCCACAGGCGTGTCGTAGTCGGGCAGTGTTGCGTCCGGCATGTTAGGCCGCGCTACGCGGCGCTACAGCTTACACGTGCCGCTGAAGGGCCATGGAGTGTCCGCCATCTTTATCCATTAGTTAGATTGGAAGCCGAACTGAGGAGAAAAGGCACTGGCGTGTAGTAGTAGGGCAGTGTAGTATCCTGCCATTTTGGCCACCACTGCTCAGCACTACAGCTGTGGACGTGCCGCAGTAGGGCTATAGACTGTCCGCCATCTTTAGCCACTGATTTAAGCGGAAGCCCAACTGAGGAATAAAGGAACAGGTGTGTCGCAGTAGGGCAGTGTAGAGTCCGCTATTTTGGGGCACCGCAACACGGCACTTCAGCCGCGGACGTGCCGCAGTAGGGCTATGGAATGTCCGCCATCTTTGGTAATGGATAAGAGCGGAAGCTCAACTGAGGAGTAAAGGCACAGGCGTGTCGTAGTAGGGCAGTGTAGAGTCCGCCATTTTAGAGAACCGCAACGCGACACTACAGCCGCGGACGTGACGCAGTAGGGCTATAGACTGTCCGCCATCTTTGGCCATTAATTAGAGCGGAAGCCGAACTGAGGAGTAAAGGCACTGACGTGTAGTAGTAGGGCAGTGTAGAGTCCGATATTTTGGGGCAACGCAACGCGGCAGTAAAGCCGCGCACGTGCCGAAGAAGGGCCACGGAGGGTCCGCCATATTTGGCCACAGATTAAAGCGGAAGCGCAACTGAGAACATGTCTTTCGTAGAGTCTAGCAGGACAGTGTTGTGTCCGCCATTTTGGGCCACCGCAACGCTGCCCTACAGCCACGCACGTGCCACAGTTGGGCCGTGGAGTATCCGCCATCTTTGGCCACGGATTGTAGTGGAAGCTTAACTGAGGAGTAAAGGCACTCGCGTGTCACAGTAAGGCAGTGTAGAGTCCGCCATTTTTGGGCACTGCAACGCGACACTACAGTCGCGGACGTGCCGCAGTAAGGCTATAGACTGTCCGCCATCTTTAGCCACTGATTAGAGCATAAGCCGAACTGAGGACTAAAGGCACGGGCGTATCGTAGTCGGGCAGTGTAGCGTCCGACTTGTTGGGCCACTGCAACGCGGCACTACAGCCGTGCACGTGCCGCAGTAGGTCCGGGGAGCGTTCGCCATCTTTGGAAACTGATTTGAGCTGAATCCCAACTGAGCAGTAAAGGCACTGGCATGTCGTAGTAAGGTAGTGTAGAGTCCGACATTTTGGGCCACTGCAACGTGGCACTACAGCCACGCACGTGCCGCAGAAGGGCCGTGGAGTGTCCGCCATCTTTATCCACTGATTAGAGCGGAATCCCAACTGAGGAGTAAAGGCACTGGCGTGCCGTAGTAAGCCAGTGTAGAGTCCGACATTTTGGGCCACTGCAACGTGGCACTACAGCCACGCACGTGCCGCAGAAGGGCCATGGAGGGTCCGCCATATTTGGCTATAGATTAAAGCGGAAGCGCAACTGAGAACTTAAGTTTATGGTACAGTCTAGTAGGGTAGTGTTGTGTCCACCATTTTGGGCCACCGCAACGCAGCACTACTGCCACGCGCGCGCCGAAGTAGTGCCGGGGAGTGTTCGCCATCTTTGGTCCCGGATAAGAGCGGAAGCCCTGCTGAGGAGTAAAGGCACTAGCGTGTCGTAGTAGGGCAGTGTAGAGTCCGCCATTTTGTGGCAACGCAACGCGACACTACAGCCACAGACGTGCCGCAGTAGGGCTATAGACTGTCCGCCATCTTTGGCCATTAATTAGAGCGGAAGCCGAACTGAGGAGTAAAAGCACTGACGTGTAGTAGTAGGGCAGTGAAGAGTCCTATATTTTGTTCCACCGCAACGGGGCAATAAAGCCACGCACGTGTCGCTGTAGGGCCGTGGAGTGCCCGAGATCTTTTTCCATTAGTTAGAGTGGAAGCAGAACTGAGGAGAAAATGCACTGGCGTGTAGTAGTAGGGCAGTGTAGTATCCTGTCATTTTGGCCACAGCTACGCAGCACTACAACCGCGGACGTGCCGCAGTAGGGCTATAGACTGTCCGCCATCTTTAGCCACTGATTTAAGCGGAAGCCCTACTGAGGAGTAAAGGAAATGGCGTGTCGTAGTAGGGCAGTGTAGAGTCCGATATTTTGGGGCAACGCAACGCGACACTACAGCCGCGCGCTTGCCGCAGTAGGGCCATGGAGGGTCCGCCATATTTGGCCTCTGATTTAAGCGGAAGCGCAACTGAGAACTTAAGTCTTTGGTAGAGTCTAGTAGGGCAGTGTAGTGTCCGACATTTCGGGCCACCGCAACGCGGCACAACAGCCTATTACGTGCCGCAGTAGGGCCGTGGAGTGTCCGCCATTTTTGGCCACTGATTAGAGCGGAAGCCGAACTGAGGAGTAAAGGCACTGGCGTGTCGTAGTCGGACAGTGTTGCGTCCGACATGTTGGGCCACTGCAACGCGGCACTTCAGCAGCGCACGTCCGCCGAAGGGCCATGGAGTGTCCGACTTCGTTTTCCACTATTTAGAGCGGAAGCAGATCTGAGGAGAAAAGGCACTGGCGTGTAGTAGTAGGGCAGTGTAGAGTCCGACATTTTGGGGCACTGCATCGCGGCACTACAGCCGCGGACGTGCTGCAGTAGGGCCATGGAGGGTCCGCTATATTTAACCACTGATTTAAGCGAAAGCCGAACTGAGGAGTAAAGGAACAGGCGTGTCGTAGTAGGGCAGTGAAGTGTCCGCCATTTTGGGCCACCGCAACACGGCACTACAGCCGTGATGTGCCGCATTAGGGCCGGGGAGTGTTCGCCATCTTTGGCCAGGGATTAGAGCGGAAGCCGAACTGAGGAGTAAAGGCACTGACGTGTAGTAGTAGGGCAGAGTAGAGTCTGATATTTTGGGGCAACACAACGTGGCACTTCAGCTTACACCTGCCGCAAAAGGGCCATGGAGTGTCCGCCATGTTTTTCCATTAGTTAGATTGGAAGCCGAACTGAGGAGAAAAGGCACTGGCGTGTAGTAGTAGGGCAGTGTAGTATCCTGCCATTTTAGCCACCACTGCTCAGCATTACAGCCGCGGACGTGCCGCAGTAGGGCAATAGACTGTCCGCCATCTTTAGCCACTGATTTAAGCGGAAGCCCAACTGAGGAGTAAAGGAACAGGCGTGTCGCAGTAGGGCAGTGTAGAGTCCGCTATTTTGGGGCACCGCAACACGGCACTACAGCCGCGGACGTGCCGCAATAGGGCTATGGAATGTCCGTCATCTTTGGTAACGGATAAGAGCAGAAGCTCAACTGAGGAGTAAAGGCACAGGCGTGTCGTAGTAGGGCAGTGTAGAGTCTTCCATTTTAGGGCACCGCAACGCGACACTACTGCCGCGGACGTGACGCAGAAGGGCTATAGACTGTCCGCCATCTTTGGCCACTAATATGAGCGGAAGCCGAACTGAAGAGTAAAGGCGCTGGCGTGTAGTAGTAGGGCAGTGTATAGTCCGACATTTTGAGCCACCGCAACGCGGCACTACAGTCGCGGACGTGCTGCTGTAGGGCTATGGAGTGTCCGCCATATTAGGCCACTGATTTAAGCGGAAGCGCAACTGAGAACTTAAGTCTCTGGTAGAGTCTAGTAGGGCAGTGTAGAGTCTGACATTTTGGGGCACCGCAACGCGGCACTACAGCCGCGGACGTGCCGCAGAAGGTCTATAGACTATTCGCCATCTTTGGCCACTGATTTGAGCAGGAGTTGAATTAAGTTGTAAAGGCACTGACGTGTCGTCGTAGGGCAGTGTAGAGTCCGATATTTTTGGCCATCGCAACATGGCACTACTGCCGTGCACGTGCCGCATTAGGGCCGGGGAGTGTTCATCTTCTTTGGACACGGATTAGAGCGGAAGCCCTACTGAGGAGTAAAGCCACAGGCGTGTCGTAGTAGGGCAGTGTAGAGTCCGCCATTTTAAGGCACCGCAACGCGACACTACTGCCGCGGACGTGCCGCAGTAGGGCTATAGACTGTCCGCCATCTTTAGCCACTGATTTAAGCGGAAGCCCAACTGAGGAGAAAAGGAATAGGCGTGTCGCAGTAGGGCAGTGTAGAGTCCGCTATTTTGGGGCACCGCAACACGGCACTACAGCCGCGGACGTGCCGCAGTAGGGCTATGGAATGTCCGCCATCTTTGGAAAACGGATAAGAGCGGAAGCTCAACTGAGGAGTAAAGGCACAGGCGTGTCGTAGTAGGGCAGAGTAGAGTCCGATATTTTGGGCCGCCGCAACGTGACACTACAGCCGTGCATGTGCCGCGGTAAGGCTATGGATTGTCCGCCAACTTTGGCCACAAATTAGAGCGGAAGCCGAACTGAAGAGTAAAGGCACTTGCGTGTCGTGGTAGGGCAGTGTATAGTCCGACATTTTGGGCCACCGCACCGCGGCACTACAGTCGCGGACGTGCTGCTGTATGGCCATAGACTGTTCGCCATCTTTGGCCACGGAGTGGTGCGGAAGCCCAACTGAGGAGTAAAGGCACTGTCGTGTCGTAGTTGGGCAGTGCAGAATCCGACATTTTGGACTACCGCAAAGCGGCACTACAGCCGCGCACGTGCCGCAGAAATAGAGTGTCCGCCTTCTTTGGTCACAGATTAGATTGGAAGCCGAACTGAGGAGTAAAGGCACAGGCGTGTGGTAGTAGGGCTGGGAAGAGTCCGACATGTTGGTCCACGGAAACGCGGCGCTACAGCCGTGCACGTGTCGCTGAAGGACCATGGAGTGTCTGCCATCTTTTTCCACTATTTAGAGCGGAAGCCGAACAGAGGAGTAAAGGCACTGGTGTGTCGTAGTAGGGCAGTGTAGAGTCCGACATTTTGGGCCACCGCAACGCGGCACTACAGTCGCGCATCTGCCGCAATAGGGCCATGGAGTGTCCGCCTTCTTTGGTCACTAATTTGAGCGGAAGTCGAAATGAGGAGTGAAGGCACTGGCGTGTAGAAATAGGGCAGTGTAGTTTCCTGCCATTTTGGCCACCGCAACGCGGCACTACAGCCGTGCACGTGCAGCAGAAATGCCATAGAGTGTCCGCCTTTTTTGGTCACAGATTAGAGCGGAAGCCGAACTGAGGAGTAAAGGCACAGGCGTGTCGTAGTAGGGCAGTGTAGAGTCCGACATTTTGGGCCACCGCAACGCGGCACTACAGCCGCGGACCTGCCGCACTAGGGCCATAGACTGTTCGCCATCTTTGGCCACGGAGTGGTGCGGAAGCCCAACTTAGGAGTAAAGGCACTGTCGTGTCGTAGTTGGGCAGTGCAGAATCCGACATTATGGACTACCGCAAAGCGGCACTACAGCCGCTCAGGTGCCGCAGAAATGCCATAGAGTGTCCGCCTTCTTTGGTCACAGATTAGAGCGGAAGCCGAACTGAGGAGTAAAGGCACAGGCGTGTGGTAGTAGGGCTGGGAAGAGTCCGACATGTTGGTCCACCGAAACACGGCGCTACAGCCGTGCACGTGCCGCTGAAGGGCCATGGAGTGTCTGCCATCTTTTTCCACTATTTAGAGCGGAAGCCGAACAGAGGAGTAAAGGCACTGGCGTGTAGTAGTTGGGCAGTGCAGTTTCCTGCCATTTTCGCCACTGCAACGCGGCGCTACAGCCGTGCACGTGCGGCATTAGGGGGCGGGAGTATTCGCCATCTTTGGCCACGGATTAGAGCGGAAGCCCAACTAAGGAGTAAAGACACTGGCGAGTCGTAGTAGTACAGTGTAATTTCCTGCCATTTTGGCCCCCGCAACGCGGCTATAAAGCCGCACATGTGCCGCAGTAGGGCCATGGAGGGTCCGCCATATTTGGCCACTGATTAGGGCGGAAGCCGACCTGAGGAGTAAAGGCACTCGCGTGCCGTAGTAGAGCAGTGTAGTTTCCGCCATTATGGCCACTGCAACGCGGCACTACAGCCGCGGACGTGCCGAATTTGAGCTATGGAGTGTCCGCCATCTTTGGCAACGGATTAGAGCGAAAGCCCAACTGAGGAATAAAGGCACTGGTGTGCTGTAGTAGGGCAGTGTAGTTTCCTGCCATTCTGGCCTCCGCAACGCGGCGCTACAGCCGTGCTCGTGCCGCTGAAGGGCCTTGGAGTGTCCGCCATCTTTTTCCACTATTTATAGCGGAAGCCGAACTGAGGAGTAAAGGTACTGGTGTGTCGTAGTAGGGCAGTGTAGAGTCCGACATTTCGGGAAACCGCAACGCGGCACTACAGCATCGCATGTGCCGCAATAGGGCCATTGAGTGTCCGCCTTCTATGGTCACTAATTTGAACGGAAGTCGAACTGAGGAGTAAAGGCTAGGCGTGTAGAAATAGGGCAGTGTAGTTTCCAGCCATTTTGGCCACCGCAACGCGGCTTTACAGCCGTGCACTTGCAGCATTAGAGCTATGGAGTGTCCGCCATCTCTGGCAAATGATAGGGCGGAAGCCGACCTGAGGAATAAAGGCACTCGCGTGTCGTAGTAGGGCAGTGTAGTTTCCACCATTTTGGCCACTGCAACCTGGCACTTCAGCTACGCACAAACCGCAATAGGACCGTGGAGTGTCCGCAATCTTTGGCAACGGATTAGAGCGAAAGCCCAACTGAGAGGTTAAGGGACTGGCGTGTCGTAGTAGGACAGCGAAGTGTCCGACAATTTGGGCCACCGCAACAAGGCACTACAGCCGCCGACGTGCCGCATTAGAGCTATGGAGTGTCCGCCATCTTTGGTCAATGACTAGAGGGGAAGCGCAATTGAGAGCTTAAGTCTTTGGTAGGGTCATGAAGGGCAGTGTAGTGACCGCTATTTTGGGCCACCACAACGCGGCACTTCAGTTGCGCATGTGCCGCAGTTGGACCATGGAGTGTCCGAAATCTTTGGACAGTGATTAGAGTGGAAGCCCAACTGAGGAGTAAAGGCACTGGCTTGTCGTAGTAGGGCAGTGTAGAGTCCGACATTTTGGGCCACCGCAACGCGGCACTACAGCCGCGGACCTGCCGCACTAGGGCCATAGACTGTTCGCCTTCTTTGGCCACGGAGTGGTGCGGAAGCCCAACTGAGGAGTAAAGGCACTGTCGTGTCGTAGTTGGGCAGTGCAGAATCCGACATTTTGGACTACCGCAAAGCGGCGCTACAGCCGCGCACGTGCCGCAGAAATGCCATAGAGTGTCCGCCTTCTTTGGTCACAGATTAGAGCGGAAGCCGAACTGAGGAGTAAAGGAACTGGTGTGTAGGAAAAGAGCAGGGTAGTTTCCTGCCATTTTGGCCACCACAACGCGGCACTACAGCCGTGCACGTGCCGCTGAAGGGCCATGGAGTGTCCGCCGTCTTTTTCCACTATTTAGAGCGGAAGCCGAACAGAGGAGTAAAGGCACTGGTGTGTCGTAGTAGGGCAGCGTAGAGTCTGACATTTTGGGCCACCGCAATGCGGCACTACAACCGCGAACGTGCCGCAGTAGAGCTATGGAGTGTCCGCCATCTTTGGCCACTGATTAGAGCGGAAGCCGAACTGTGGAGTAAAGGCACTGGCGTGTTGTAGTCGGGCAGTGTAGAGTCCACCATTTTGGTTCACCGCAACCCGGCACCACAGCCGAGCATGTGCCGCGGAAAGTCCATGGAGAGTCCGCCATCTTTGGTCACTGATTAGGGCGGAAGCCGACCTGAGGAGTAAAGACACTCGCGTGTCGTAGTAGGGCAGTGTAATTTCCACCATTTTGGCCACTGCAACGCGGCACTTCAGCTACGCACAAACCGCAATAGGACCGTGGAGTGTCCGCAATCTTTGGCTACGGATTAGAGCGAAAGCCCAATTGAGGGGTTAAGGGACTGGCGTGTCGTAGTAGGACAGCGAAGAGTCCGACAATTTGGCGGACGCAACGTGGCTGTAAAGCCGCACACTTGGCGCAGTAGGGCCATGGAGGCTCCGCCAACTTTGGCCACGGATTAGAGCGGAAGCGAAACTGAGGAGTGAAGGCACAGGCGTGTCGTAGTAGGGCTGTGAAGAGTCCGCCATTTTGGGGCTCCGAATCGCGGAACTACAACCGCAGACGTGCCGCAGAACGGCTATAGACTGTCCGCCATATTTTTCCACTATTTAGAGAGGAAGCCGAACTGAGGAGTAATGGCACTGGCGTGTAGTAGTTGGGCAGTGTAGTTTCCTGCCATTTCCGCCACTGCAACGCGGCACTACAGCAGTGCACGTGCGGCATTAGGGGGCGGTAGTGTTCGCCATCTTTGGCCACGGATTAGAGCGGAAGCCCTACTGAGGAGTAAAGGCACTGGCGTGTCGTAGTAGGGCAGTGTAATTTCCTGCCATTTTGGCCCTCGCAACGCGGCTGTAACTCCGCACACGTGCCGAAGAAGGGCCATGGAGGGTCCGCCATATTTGGCCACTGATTAGAGCGGAAGCGCTACTAAGAACTTAAGTCTTTGGTAGGGTCTCGAAGGGCAGTGTAGTGTCCACCATTTTGGGCAATCGCAACTTGGCACATTCAGCCGTGGACGTGCCGCAAAAGGGCTATAGACTGTCCGCCATCTTTGGCTCCTGATTAGAGCGGAAGCAGAACTGTGGAGTAAAAGCACTGGCGTGTTGTAGTCGGGCAGTGTAGCGACCGACAAGTTGGACAACCGCAACGCGGCACTAAAGTCGTGCACGTGCCGCAGAAGTGCCAAGGAGGGTCCGCCATCTTTGGTCACTGATTAGGGCGGAAGCCGACCTGAGGAGTAAAGGCTCCTGCGTGTCGTAGTAGGGCAGAGTAGTTTCCGCCATTTTGGCCACTGCAACGCGGCACTACAGCTGCGCACAAGCCGCAATAGGGTCGTGGAGTGTCCGCAATCTTTGGCAACGGATAAGAGCGTTATCCCAAATGAGGGGTTATGGGACTGGCGTGTCGTAGTAGGGCAGCGAAGAGTTCGACAATTTGGGCTACCGCAACGCTGCACTACATCCGCGGACGTGCCGCATTAGAGCTGTGGAGTGTCCGCCTATTTTTGGCCAATGCTTAGAGTGGAAGCGCAATTGAGAGCTTAAGTCTTTGGTAGGGTCATGAAGGGCAGTGTAGTGACCGCTATTTTGGGCCACCACAACGCGGCACTTCAGTTGCGCATGTGCCGCAGTTGGACCATGGAGTGTCCGAAATCTTTGGACAGTGATTAGAGTGGAAGCCCAACTGAGGAGTAAAGGCACTGGCTTGTCGTAGTAGGGCAGTGTAGAGTCCGACATTTTGGGCCACCGCAACGCGGCACTACAGCCGCGGACCTGCCGCACTAGGGCCATAGACTGTTCGCCTTCTTTGGCCACGGAGTGGTGCGGAAGCCCAACTGAGGAGTAAAGGCACTGTCGTGTCGTAGTTGGGCAGTGCAGAATCCGACATTTTGGACTACCGCAAAGCGGCACTACAGCCGCGCACGTGCCGCAGAAATGCCATAGAGTGTCCGCCTTCTTTGGTCACAGATTAGAGCGGAAGCCGAACTGAGGAGTAAAGGAACTGGTGTGTAGGAAAAGAGCAGGGTAGTTTCCTGCCATTTTGGCCACCACAACGCGGCACTACAGCCGTGCACGTGCCGCTGAAGGGCCATGGAGTGTCCGCCGTCTTTTTCCACTATTTAGAGCGGAAGCCGAACAGAGGAGTAAAGGCACTGGTGTGTCGTAGTAGGGCAGCGTAGAGTCTGACATTTTGGGCCACCGCAATGCGGCACTACAACCGCGAACGTGCCGCAGTAGAGCTATGGAGTGTCCGCCATCTTTGGCCACTGATTAGAGCGGAAGCCGAACTGTGGAGTAAAGGCACTGGCGTGTTGTAGTCGGGCAGTGTAGAGTCCACCATTTTGGTTCACCGCAACCCGGCACCACAGCCGAGCATGTGCCGCGGAAAGTCCATGGAGAGTCCGCCATCTTTGGTCACTGATTAGGGCGGAAGCCGACCTGAGGAGTAAAGACACTCGCGTGTCGTAGTAGGGCAGTGTAATTTCCACCATTTTGGCCACTGCAACGCGGCACTTCAGCTACGCACAAACCGCAATAGGACCGTGGAGTGTCCGCAATCTTTGGCTACGGATTAGAGCGAAAGCCCAATTGAGGGGTTAAGGGACTGGCGTGTCGTAGTAGGACAGCGAAGAGTCCGACAATTTGGCGGACGCAACGTGGCTGTAAAGCCGCACACTTGGCGCAGTAGGGCCATGGAGGCTCCGCCAACTTTGGCCACGGATTAGAGCGGAAGCGAAACTGAGGAGTGAAGGCACAGGCGTGTCGTAGTAGGGCTGTGAAGAGTCCGCCATTTTGGGGCTCCGAATCGCGGAACTACAACCGCAGACGTGCCGCAGAACGGCTATAGACTGTCCGCCATATTTTTCCACTATTTAGAGAGGAAGCCGAACTGAGGAGTAATGGCACTGGCGTGTAGTAGTTGGGCAGTGTAGTTTCCTGCCATTTCCGCCACTGCAACGCGGCACTACAGCAGTGCACGTGCGGCATTAGGGGGCGGTAGTGTTCGCCATCTTTGGCCACGGATTAGAGCGGAAGCCCTACTGAGGAGTAAAGGCACTGGCGTGTCGTAGTAGGGCAGTGTAATTTCCTGCCATTTTGGCCCTCGCAACGCGGCTGTAACTCCGCACACGTGCCGAAGAAGGGCCATGGAGGGTCCGCCATATTTGGCCACTGATTAGAGCGGAAGCGCTACTAAGAACTTAAGTCTTTGGTAGGGTCTCGAAGGGCAGTGTAGTGTCCACCATTTTGGGCAATCGCAACTTGGCACATTCAGCCGTGGACGTGCCGCAAAAGGGCTATAGACTGTCCGCCATCTTTGGCTCCTGATTAGAGCGGAAGCAGAACTGTGGAGTAAAAGCACTGGCGTGTTGTAGTCGGGCAGTGTAGCGACCGACAAGTTGGACAACCGCAACGCGGCACTAAAGTCGTGCACGTGCCGCAGAAGTGCCAAGGAGGGTCCGCCATCTTTGGTCACTGATTAGGGCGGAAGCCGACCTGAGGAGTAAAGGCTCCTGCGTGTCGTAGTAGGGCAGAGTAGTTTCCGCCATTTTGGCCACTGCAACGCGGCACTACAGCTGCGCACAAGCCGCAATAGGGTCGTGGAGTGTCCGCAATCTTTGGCAACGGATAAGAGCGTTATCCCAAATGAGGGGTTATGGGACTGGCGTGTCGTAGTAGGGCAGCGAAGAGTTCGACAATTTGGGCTACCGCAACGCTGCACTACATCCGCGGACGTGCCGCATTAGAGCTGTGGAGTGTCCGCCTATTTTTGGCCAATGCTTAGAGTGGAAGCGCAATTGAGAACTTATGTCTTTGGTAGGGAAATGTAGGGCGGTGTAGTGTCCGCTATTTTGGGCCACCACAACGCGGCACTACAGTTGCGCATGTGCCGCAGTTGGACCATGGAGTGTCCGCCTTCTTTGGTCACAGATTAGAGCGGAAGCCCAACTGAGCAGTAAAGGCACTGGTGTGTAGAAATAGGGCAGTGTAGTTTCCTGCCATTTTGGCCACCGCTACGAGGCACTAAAGCCGTGCACGTACCGCAGAAATGCCATAGAGTGTCCGCCATATTTTCCCGCTATTTAGAGTGGAAGCCGAACTGAGGAGTAATGGCACTGGCGTGTAGTAGTTGGGCAGTGTAGTTTCCTGCCATTTTCGCCACTGCAACGCGGCACTACAGCCGTGCACGTGCAGCATTAGGGTCTTGGAGTGTTCGCCATGTTTTAGCCTGGGATTAGAGCGGAAGACCAACTGAGGAGTAAAGGCACTGGCGTGTCGTAGTAGGGCAGTGTAGAGTCCGACATTTTGGGCCACCGCAACGCGGCACTACAGCCGCGGACGTGCCACACTAGGGCTATAGACTGTTCGCCATCTTTGCCCACGGAGTGGAGCGGAAGCCCAACTGAGGAGTAAAGGCACTGTCGTGTCGCAGTTGGGCAGTGCTGAATCCGACAATTTGGGCTACCGCTACGCGGCACTACAGCCGCGCACGTGCCTCAGAAATGCTATAGAGTGTCCGCCTTCTTTGGTCAAAGATTAGAGCGGAAGTCGAACTGAGGAGTAAAGGCACAGGCGTGTGGTAGTAGGGCTGGGAAGAGTCCGACATGTTGGGCCACCGAAACGCGGCTCTACAGCCGCGCGAGTGCCGCTGAAGGGCCATGGAGTGTCCGCCATCTTTTTCCACTATTTAGAGCGGAAGCCGAACTGAGGAGTAAAGGCAGTGGCGTGTAGTAGTTGGGCAGTGTAGTTTCCTGCCATTTTCGCCACTGCAACGCGGCACTACAGCCGTGCACGTGCGGCATTAGGGGGCGGTAGTGTTCGCCATCTTTGGCCACGGATTAGAGCGGAAGCCCAACTGAGGAGTAAAGGCACTGGCGTGTCGTAGTAGGGCAGTGTAATTTCCTGCCATTTTGGCCCCCGCAACGCGGCTACAAAGCCGCACACGTGCCGCAGTAGGGCCATTGAGGGTCCGCCATATTTGGCCACTGTATAGAGCGGAAGCGCTACTGAGAACTTAAGTCTTTGGTAGGGTCTAGAAGGGCAGTGTAGTGTCCACCATTTTGGGCAATCGCAACTTGGCACATTCAGCCGTGGACCTGCCGCAGAAGGGCTATAGACTGTCCGCCATCTTTGACTCCTGATTAGAGCGTAAGCAGAACTGTGGAGTAAAGGCACTGGCGTGTTGTATTCAGGCAGTGTAGCGACCGAAAAGTTGTGCCACCGCAACGCGGCACTTCAGTCGTGCACGTGCCGCAGAAGGGCCACAGAGAGTCCGCCATCTTTGGTCACTGATTAGGGCGGAAGCCGACCTGAGGATTAAAGGCACTCGCGTGTCGTAGTAGGGCAGTGTAAGTTCTTGCCATTTTGGCCCCCGCAACGCAGCTATAAAGCCGCACACGTGCCGCAGTAGGGCCATGGAGGGTCCGCAATCTTTGGCAAAGGATAAGAGCGGAAGCCCTACTGAGGGGTTATGGGACTGGCGTTTAGTAGTAGGACAGCGATGAGTTCGACAATTTGGGCAACCGCAACGCGGCACTACAGCCGCGGAAGTGCCGCATTAGAGCTATGGAGTGTCCGCCATCTTTGGCCAATGCTTAGTGTGGAAGCGCAATTGAGAACTTATGTCTTTGGTAGGGTCATGTAGGGCGGTGAAGTGTCCGCTATTTTGGGCCACCACAACGCGGCACTACAGTTGCGCATGTGCCGCAGTTGGACCATGGAGTGTCCGAAATCTTTGACCAGTGATTAGAGTTGAAGCCCAACTGAGGTGTAAAGTCAATGGCTTGTCGTTGTAGGGCAGTGTAGTTTCCTGCCATTTTGGCCACCACAACGCGGCACTACAGCCGTGCACTTGCCGCATTAGGGCCTTGGAGTGTTCGCCATTTTTTGGCCACGGATTAGAGCGGAAGCCCAACTGAGGAATAAAGGCACTTTCGTGTCGTAGTAGGGCAGTGTAGTTTCCTGCCATTTTGGCCCCCGCAACGCGGCGCTACAGCCGTGCACGTGCCACTGAAGGGCCATGGAGTGTCCGCCATCTTTTTCCACTATTTAGAGCGGAAGCCGAACAGAGGAGTAAAGGCACTGGTGTGTCGTAGTAGGGCAGTGTAGAGTCCGACAATTTAGGCCACCGCAACGCGACACTACAGCCGCGCATGTGCCGCAATAGGGCCATAGAGTGTCCGCCTTCTTTGTTCACTAATTTGAGCGGAAGTCGAACTGAGGAGTAAAGGCACTGGCGTGTAGAAATAGGGCAGTGTAGTTTCCTGCCATTTTGGCCACCGCAACGCGGTAATACAGCCGTGCACGTGCAGCATTAGGACCGTGGAGTGTCCGCAATCCTTGGCTACGGATTAGAGCGGAAACCCAACAGAGGGGTAAAGGGACTGGCGTGTCGTAGTAGGGCAGTGTAGCGATTGAAAAGTTAGGCCACCGCAACGCGGCAATACAGTCGTGCACGTGCCGCAGAAGGGCCACGGAGAGTCCGCCATCTTTGGTCACTGATTAGGGCGGAAGCCGACCTGAGGAGTAAAGGCATTCGCGTGTCGTAGTAGGGGAGTGTAATTTCCTGTCATTTTGGTCCCCGCAACGCAGCTATAAAGCCGCACACGTGCCGCAGTAGGGCCATGGAGGGTCCGCAGTCTTTGGCAACGGATAAGAGCGGAAGCCCAACTGAGGGGTTAAGGGACTGGCGTTTAGTAGAAGGACAGCGATGAGTTCGACAATTTGGGCAACCGCAACGCGGCACTACAGCCGCGGACGAGCCGCATTAGAGCTATGGAGTGTCCGCCATCTTTGGCCAATGCTTAGTGTGGAAGCGCAATTGAGAACTTATGTCTTTGGTAGGGTCATGTAGGGCGGTGTAGTGTCCGCTATTTTGGGCCACCACAACGCGGCACTACAGTTGCGCATGTGCCGCAGTTGGACCATGGAGTGTCCGAAATCTTTGACCAGTGATTAGAGTGGAAGCCCAACTGAGGTGTAAAGTCAATGGCTTGTCGTTGTAGGGCAGTGTAGTTTCCTGCCATTTTGGCCACCACAACGCGGCACTACAGCCGTGCACTTGCCGCATTAGGGCCTTGGAGTGTTCGCCATTTTTTGGCCACGGATTAGAGCGGAAGCCCAACTGAGGAATAAAGGCACTTTCGTGTCGTAGTAGGGCAGTGTAGTTTCCTGCCATTTTGGCCCCCGCAACGCGGCGCTACAGCCGTGCACGTGCCACTGAAGGGCCATGGAGTGTCCGCCATCTTTTTCCACTATTTAGAGCAGAAGCCGAACAGAGGAGTAAAGGCACTGGTGTGTCGTAGTAGGGCAGTGTAGAGTCCGACAATTTAGGCCACCGCAACGCGACACTACAGCCGCGCATGTGCCGCAATAGGGCCATAGAGTGTCCGCCTTCTTTGTTCACTAATTTGAGCGGAAGTCGAACTGAGGAGTAAAGGCACTGGCGTGTAGAAATAGGGCAGTGTAGTTTCCTGCCATTTTGGCCACCGCAACGCGGTAATACAGCCGTGCACGTGCAGCATTAGGGCCGTGGAGTGTCCGCAATCCTTGGCTACGGATTAGAGCGGAAACCCAACAGAGGGGTAAAGGGACTTTCGTGTCGTAGTAGGGCAGTGTAGCGATTGAAAAGTTAGGCCACCGCAACGCGGCAATACAGTCGTGCACGTGCCGCAGAAGGGCCACGGAGAGTCCGCTATCTTTGGTCACTGATTAGGGCGGAAGCCGACCTGAGGAGTAAAGGCATTCGCGTGTCGTAGTAGGGAGTGTAATTTCCTGTCATTTTGGTCCCCGCAACGCAGCTATAAAGCCGCACACGTGCCGCAGTTGGACCATGGAGTGTCCGAAATCTTTGGCCAGTGATTAGAGTGGAAGCCCAACTGAGGTGTAAAGGCACTGGCTTTTCGTTGTAGGGCAGTGTAGTTTCCTGCCATTTTAGCCACCACAACGCGGCACTACAGCCGTGCACGTGCCGCATTAGGGCCTTGGAGTGTTCGCCATTTTTTGGCCATGGATTAGAGCGGAAGCCCAACTGAGGAATAAAGGCACTTTCGTGTCGTAGTCGGGCAGTGTAGTTTCCTGCCATTTTGGCAACCGCAACGCGGCGCTACAGCCATGCACGTGCCGCTGAAGGGCCATGGAGTGTCCGCCATCTTTTTCCACTATTTAGAGCGGAAGCCGAACTGAGGAGTAAAGGCACTGGTGTGTAGTAGTTGGACAGTGTAGTTTCCTGTCATTTTCGCCACTGCAACGCGGCACTACAGCCGTGCACGTGCGGCATTAGGGGGCGTTAGTGTTCGCCATCTTTGGCCACGGATTAGAGCGGAAGCCCAACTGAGGAGTAAAGGCACTGGCGTGTCGTAGTAGGGCAGTGTAATTTCCTGCCATTTTGGCCCCCGCAACGCGGCTATAAAGCCGCACACGTGCCGCAGTAGGGCCATGGAGGGTCCGCCATATTTGGCCACTGTTTAGAGCGGAAGCGCTACTGAGAACTTAAGTCTTTGGTAGGGTCTTGTAGGGCAGTGTAGAGTCCCACATTTTGGACCCCGCATTGTGGCACTACAGCCGCTGACGTGCCACACTGGGGCTATAGACTGTTCGCCATCTTTGACCACTATTTAGAGCGGAATCCGAGCTGAGGAGTAAAGACACTGGCGTGCAGTAGTAGGGCAGTGTAGTTTCCTGCCATTTTCGATACTGCAACACGGCACTACAGCCGTGCACGTGCCGCATTAGGGAGCGGGAGTGTTCGCCATCTTTGGCCACGGATTAGAGCGGTAGCCCAACTGAGGAGTAACGGCTCTGGCGTGTCGTAGTTGGGCAGTGTAGCTTCCTGACATTTTGGCCTACGCAACGTGGCTATAAAGCCGCACACGTGGCGCAGTAGGGCTATAAAGTGTCCGCCTTCCTTGGACACTAATTATAGCGGAAGCCGAACTGAAGAGTAAAGGCACTGGTGTGTAAAAATAGGGCAGTGTAGTTTCCTGCCATTTTGGCCACCGCAACGCAGCACTACAGCCGTGCACGTGCCGCAGAAATGCCATAGAGTATCTGCCTTCTTTGGTCACAGATTAGAGCGGAAGCCGAACTGAGGAGTAAAGGCACAGGCGTGTCGTAGTAGGGCAGTGTAGAGTCCGACATTTTGGGCCACCGCAACGCGGCACTACAGCCGCGGACCTGCTGCTCTAGGGCCATAGACTGTTCGCCATCTTTGGCCACGGAGTGGTGCGGAAGCCCAACTGAGGGGTAAAGGCACTGTCGTGCCGTAGTTCGGCAGTGCAGAATCCGACATTTTGGACTACCGCAAAGCGGCACTACAGCCGCGCACGTGCCGCAGAAATGCCTTAGAGTGTCCGCCTTCTTTCGTCAAAGATTAGAGCGGAAGCCGAACTGAGGAGTAAAGGCACCGGCGTGTGGTAGTAGGGCAGGGAAGAGTCCGACATGTTGGTCCACCGAAACGCGGCACTACAGCCGTGCGAGTGCCGCTGAAGGGCCATGGAGTGTCCGCCATATTTGGCCACGGAGTGGTGCGGAAGCCCAACTGAGGAGTAAAGGCACCGTCTTGTCGTAGTTGGGCAGTGCAGAATCCGACATTTTGGACTACCGCAAAGCGGCACTACAGCCGCGCACGTGCCGCAGAAATGCCATAGAGTGTCCGCCTTCTTTCGTCACAGATTAGAGCGGAAGCCGAACGGAGGAGTAATGGCACTGGCGTGTAGTAGTTGGGCAGTATTGTTTCCTGCCATTTTGGCCACCGCAACGCGGTAATACAGCCGCTGACGTGCCACACTAGGGCTATAGACTGTTCGCCATCTTTGGCCACTATTTAGAGCGGAATCCGAGCTGAGGAGAAAAGGCACTGGCGTGCAGTAGTAGGGCAGTGTAGCTTCCTGACATTTTGGCCTACGCTACGTGGCTATAAAGCCGCACACGTGGCGCAGTAGGGCCATAGAGGCTCCGCCAACTTTGGCCACGGATTAGAGCGGAAGCGCAACTGAGGAGTGAAGGCACAGGCGTTACGCAACTGAGAACTTAAGTCTTTGGTAGGGTCTTGTAGGGCGGTGTAGTTTCCTGCCATTTTGGCCATCGCAACGCGGTGCTACAGCCGTGCACGTTCAGCATTAGGACAGTGGAGCGTCCGCCATCTTTTTCCACTATTTAGAGCGGAAGCCGAACGGAGGAGTAAAGGCACTGGTGTGTCGTAGTAGAGCAGTGAAGAGTCCGACATTTTGGGCCAAAGCAACGCGGCACTACTGCCGCGCATGTGCCGCAATAGGGCCATAAAGTGTCCGCCTTCCTTGGACACTAATTATAGCGGAAGCCGAACTGAGGAGTAAAGGCACTGGTGTGTAGAAATAGGGCAGTGTAGTTTCCTGCCATTTTGGCCACCGAAACGCGGCACTACAGCCGTGCGAGTGCCGCTGAAGGGCCATGGAGTGTCCGCCATATTTGGCCACGGAGTGGTGCGGAAGCCCAACTGAGGAGTAAAGGCACTGTCGTGTCGTAGTTGGGCAGTGCAGAATCCGACATTTTGGACTACCGCAAAGCGGCACTACAGCCACGCACGTGCCGCAGAAATGCCATAGAGTGTCCGCCTTCTTTCGTCACAGATTAGAGCGGAAGCCGAACTGAGGAGTAAAGGCACCGGCGTGAGGTAGTAGGGCTGGGAAGAGTCCGACATGTTGGGCCACTGCAACGCGGCACTTCAGCAGCGCACGTGCCGCCGAAGGGCCATGGAGTGTCCGCCATATTTTCCCACTATTTAGAGCGGAAGCCGAACGGAGGAGTAATGGCACTGGCGTGTAGTAGTTGGGCAGTGTAGAGTCCGAAATTTTGGGCCACTGCAACGCGACACAATAGCCGTGCATGTGCCGCAATAGGGCTATAGACTGTTCGCCAATTTTGGCCACTGATTAGAGCGGAAGCCCAACTGAGGAGCAAAGGCACTGGCGTGTCGTAGTAGGGCAGTGTAGAGTCCGACATTTTGGGCCACCGCAACGCGGCACTACTGCCGCAGAGGTGCCGCACTAGGGCTATAGACTGTTCGCCAATTTTGGCCACTGATTAGAGCGGAAGCCCAACTGAGGAGCAAAGGCACTGGCGTGTCGTAGTAGGGCAGAGTAGAGTCTGACAATTTGGGCCACCGCAACGCGGTACTACAGCCGCGGGCGTGCCGCTCTAGAGCTATAGACTGCTCGCCATCTTTGGCCACTGATTAGAGCGGAAGCCGAACTGAGGAGTAAAGGCACAGGCGTGTGGTAGTAGGGCTGGGAAGTGTCCAACATGTTGGGCCACCGCAACGCGGCACTACAGCCGCGCGAGTGCCGCTGAAGGGCCATGGAGGGTCCGCTATATTTGGCCACTGATTAGAGCGGAAGCGCTACTGAGAACTTAAGTCTTTGGTAGGGTCTAGAAGGGCAGTGTTGTGTCCGCCATTTTGGGCAATCGCAACTTGGCACATTCAGCCGTGGACGTGCTGCAGAAGGGCTATAGACTGTTTCGCCATCTTTGGCCACTGATTAGAGCGGAAGCCGAACTGTGGAGTAAATGTAATGGCGTCTAGCAGTGGGGCAGTGTAGTTTCCTGCCTTTCTCGCCACTGCAACGCAGCACTACAGCCGTGCACGTGCCGCAGTAGGGCTATAGACAGTCCGCAATCTTTGGTCACTGATTAGAGCAGAAGTCGAATTGAGGAGTAAAGTCACTGGCGTGTCGTAGTCGGGCAGTGTAGCGTCCGACATGTTGGGCCACCGCAACGCGTCACTAAAGCCGCGCACGTGCCGCAGTAGGACGATGGTGTGCCCGCCATATTTTTCCACTATTTAGAGCGGAAGCCGAACTGAGGAGTGAAGGCACTGGCGTGTCGCAGTCGGGCAGTGTAGCGTCAGACATGTTAGGCCACCGCATCGCGTCACTACAGCCGCGCACGAGCCGCAGGAGGACCATGGAGTGTCCGCTATATTTTTCCACTATTTAGAGCGGAAGCCGAACTGAGGAGTAAATTCACTGGCGTGTCGTAGTAGGTCCGTGTAGATTCCACCATTTCGGTTCACCGCAACGCGGCACTACAGCCGCGCATGTGCCGCAATAGGGCCATGAGTGTCCGCCTTCTTTGGACACAGATTGGAGCGGATGCCCTACTGAGGAGTAAAGGCACTGGTGTGTAGAAATTGGACAGTGTAGTTTCCTGCCATTTTGGCCACCGCAACGCGGCACTAAAGCCGTGCACGTGCCGCAGAAATAACATAGAATGTCCGCCATATTTTCCCACTATTTAGAGCGGAAGCCGAACTGAGGAGTAATGGCACTGGCGTGTAGTAGTTGGGCAGTGTAGTTTCCTGCCATTTTCGCCACTGCAACGCGGCACTACAGCCGTGCACGTGCAGCTTTAGGGCCTTGGAGTGTTCGCCATTCTTTGGCCACGGAGTGGAGTGGAAGCCCAACTGAGGAGTAAAGGCACAGTCGTGTCGTAGTTGGGCAGTGCAGAATCCGACAATTTGAGCTACAGCAACGCGGCACTACAGCCGCGCACGTGCCGCTGAAGGGCCATGGAGTGTCCGCCATATTTTTCCACTATTTATAGCGGATGCCGAACTGAGGAGTAAAGGCACTGGTGTGTAGAAATAGGGCAGTGTAATTTCCTGCCATTTAGGCCACCGCAACGCGGCACTACAGCCGTGCACGTGCAGCATTAGGGCCTTGGAGTGTTCGCCATTTTTTAGCCTGGGATTAGAGCGGAAGCCCAACTGTGGAGTAAAGGCACTGGCGTGTCGAAGTAGGTATGTGTAGAGTCCACCATTTTGGTTCACCGCAACCCGGCACTACAGCCGCACATGTGCCGCAATAGGGCCATAGAGTGTCCGCCTGCTTTGTTCACTAATTAGAGCGGAATCCGAACTGAGGAGTAAAGGCACTGGTGTGTAGAAACAGGACAGTGTAATTTCCTGCCATTTCGGCCACCGCAACGCGGCACTACTGCCGCGGACGTGCCACACTAGGGCTATAGACAGTTCGCCATCTTTGGCCACGGAGTGGAGCGGAAGCCCAACTGAGGAGTAAAGGCACTGTCGTGTCGCATTTGGGCAGTGCTGAATCCGACAATTTGGGCTACCGCTACGCGGCACTACAGCCGCGCACGTGCCGCAGAAATGACATAGAGTGTCCGCCTTCTTTGGCCACGGATTAGAGGGGTAGCCCAACTGAGGAGTAAAGGCACTGGCGTGTCGTAGTAGGGCAGTGTAGCTTCCAGACATTTTTAACACCGCAACGCGGCACTACAGCCGTGCACGTGCAGAATTAGGACCGTGGAGTGTCCGCAATCTTTGGCAACGGATGAGAGTGGAAGTCCAACTGAGGAGTAAAGTCACTGGAGTGTCGTAGTTGGGCAGTGTAGAGTCCGACATTTTGGACACCGCAACGCGGCACTGCAGCCGCGGACGTGCCGCACAAGGGCTATAAACTGTTCGCCATCTTTGGCCACTGATTAGAGCTGAAGCCCAACTGTGGAGTAAAGGCACTGGCGTTTTGTAGTCGGACTGTGTAGCGTCCAACAAGTTGGGCCACCTCAACGCGGCACTACAGCCGTGCACGTGCCGCAGAAGGGCCATAGAGTGTCCGCCTTCTTTGGTCACTAAAGAGAGCGGAGGCAGAACTGAGGAGTAAATGCACTGGTGTGTAGAAATTGGGCACTGTAGTTTCCTGCCAATTTGGCCACCGTGACGCGGCACTACAGCCGTGCACGTGCAGCGTTAGGGCCTTGGAGAGTTCGCCATTTTTTAGCCTGGGATTAGAGCGGAAGCCCAACTGAGTAGTAAGGGCACTGGCGTGTCGTAGTAGGGCGGTGTAGAGTCTGACATTTTGGGCCACCGCAACGCGGCACTACAGCCGCGGGCGTGCCGCTCTAGGGCTATAGACTGTTCGCCATCTTTGGCCACGGAGTGGAGCGGAAGCCCAACTGAGGAGTAAAGGCACTGGCGTGTCGTAGTAGGGCAGTGCAGAATCCGACATTTTGGGCTACCGCAACGCGGCACTACAGCCTCGCACGTGCCGCAGTATTGCCATAGAGTGTCTGCCTTCTTTGGTCACAGATTAGAGCGGAAGCCGAACTGAGGAGTAAAGGCACTGGTGTGTATAAATAGGGCAATGTAGTTTCCTGCCATTTTGGCCACCGCAACGCGGCACTAAAGCCGTGCATATGCCGCAGAAATGCCATAGAGTGCCCGCCATATTTTTCCACTATTTAGAGCGGAAGCCGAACTGAGGAGTAAAGGCACTGGCGTGTAGTAGTTGGGCAGTGTAGTTTTCTACCATTTTCGCCACTGCAGCGCAGCACTACAGCCGTGCACGTGCGGCATTAGGGGGCGGTAGTGTTCGCCATCTTTGGCCACGGATTAGAGCGGAAGCCCAACTGAGGAGTAAAGGCACTGGCGTGTCGTAGTAGGGCAGTGTAATTTCCTGCCATTTTGGCCCCCGCAACGCGGCTATAAAGCCGCACACGTGCTGCAGTAGGGCTATAAACAGTCCGCAATCTTTGGCCACTGATTAGAGCGGAAGCCGAACTGAGGAGTAAAGGCACAGGCGTGCCGTAGTCGGGCAGTGTAGCGTC
This sequence comes from Parasteatoda tepidariorum, assembly GCF_982258835.1. NCBI lineage: Eukaryota > Metazoa > Arthropoda > Arachnida > Araneae > Theridiidae > Parasteatoda > Parasteatoda tepidariorum. The sequence continues at coordinate 24,624 of NW_028257406.1, read as the reverse complement.
CGACATGTTGGGCCACCGCAACGCGTCACTAAAGCCGCGCACGTGCCGCAGTAGGACCATGGAGTGCCCGCCATATTTTTCCACTATTTAGAGCGGAAGCCGAACTGAGGAGTGAAGGCACTGGCGTGTCGTAGTCGGGCAGTGTAGCGTCAGACATGCTGGGCCACCGCATCGCCTGACTACAGCCACGTACGAGCCGCAGGAGGACCATGGAGTGTCCACCATTTTGGGGCACCGCAACGCGGAGCTACAACAGCGGACGTGCCGCAGAATGGCTATAGACAGTCCGCCATCTTTGGCTACTAATTTGAGCGGAAGTCGAACTGAGGAGAAAAGGCACTAGCGTGTAGAAATAGGGCAGTGTAGTTTCCTGCCATTTTGGCCACCGCAACGCGGCACTACAGCCGTGCACGTGCAGAATTAGGACCGTGGAGTGTCCGCAATCTTTGGCAACGGATGAGAGTGGAAGTCCAACTGAGGAGTAAAGTCACTGGAGTGTCGTAGTTGGGCAGTGTAGAGTCCGACATTTTGGACACCGCAACGCGGCACTGCAGCCGCGGACGTGCCGCACTAGGGCTATAAACTGTTCGCCATCTTTAGCCACTGATTAGAGCTGAAGCCCAACTGTGGAGTAAAGGCACTGGCGTTTTGTAGTCGGACTGTGTAGCGTCCAACAAGTTGGGCCACCTCAACGCGGCACTACAGCCGTGCACGTGCCGCTGAAGGGCCATAGAGTGTCCGCCTTCTTTGGTCACTAAAGAGAGCGGAGGCAGAACTGAGGAGTAAATGCACTGGTGTGTAGAAATTGGGCACTGTAGTTTCCTGCCAATTTGGCCACCGTGACGCGGCACTACAGCCGTGCACGTGCAGCATTAGGGCCTTGGAGAGTTCGCCATTTTTTGCAGAATGCATTTTAGAACGCTTATTTCTTCATTTTAAGCTTCTCAGAACACTCTATTTCGCATAGGCATACATAGTAAAATTTAGGGTCACGCTGTGTACCCCCTAAATGACCTATAATTATTTCCTGTGGTAGGGTACACTATCACCCTGTAATATAATACGTGGTCCAATTTAAAAATTTTAGGTCAATATTAAGGTCCGATACCGTGCCGTTAGTTAACATAGAAAAGACTCTTCGAATTTCCTTGTTTTAATGTACTTTTTAAAATATACATAGTGTACCCCCTAATTGACCTATAATTATTTCCTGTGGTAGGGTACACTATTACCCTGTAATATTTATACCTGGTCCATTTTAAATATTATGGGTCAATATTAAGGTCTGATGTTGCGCCTAGCGTTAGTTAACCTTTGAAAGATGTCTTTGAATTTTTAAAGCATTTTAGAACGCTTATTTCTTCATTTTAAGATTCTCAGAACACTCTATTTCGCATAGGCATACATAGTAAACTTTAGGGTCACGCTGTGTACCCCCTAATTGACCTATAATTATTTCCTGTGGTAGGGTACACTATTACCCTATAATATAATACGTGGTCCAATTTAAAAATTATAGGTCAATATTAAGGTCCGATACCGTGCCGTTAGTTAACATAGAAAAGTGTCTTTGAATTTTTAAAGCATTTTAGAACGCTTATTTCCTCATTTTAAGCTTCTCAGAACAGTTTATTTCCCATAGGCATACATAGTAAACTTTAGGGTCACACTGTGTATCCCCTAATTGACCTATAATTATTTCCTGTGGTAGGGTACACGATTACCCTGTAATATAATACGTGGTCAAATTTAAAAATTATAGGTCAATATTAAGGTCCGATACCGTGCCGTTAGTTAACATAGGAAAGTGTCTTCGTATTTCCTTGTTTTAATGCACTATTTAAAATATACATAGTGTACCCCCTAATTGACCTATAATTATTTCCTGCGGTAGGGTACACTATTACCCTGTAATATAATACCTGGTCCAACTTAAATATTATGGGTCAATATTAAGGTCTGATATTGCGCCTTGCGCTAGTTAACCATTGAAAGATGTCTTTGAATTTTTAAAGCATTTTAGAACGCTTATTTCTTCATTTTAAGCTTCTCAGAACACTCTATTTCGCATAGGCATACATAGTAAAATTTAGGGTCACGCTGTGTACCCCCTAAATGACCTATAATTATTTCCTGTGGTAGGGTACACTATCACCCTGTAATATAATACGTGGTCCAATTTAAAAAATTTAGGTCAATATTAAGGTCCGATACCGTGCCGTTAGTTAACATAGAAAAGAGTCTTCGAATTTCCTTGTTTTAATGTACTTTTTAAAATATACATAGTGTACCCCCTAATTGACCTATATTTAATTCCTGTGGTAGGGTACACTATTACCCTGTAATATAATACCTGGTCCAATTTAAATATTATGGGTCAATATTAAGGTCTGATATTGCGCCTTGCGCTAGTTAACCATTGAAAGATGTCTTTGAATTTTTAAAGCATTTTAGAACGCTTATTTCTTCATTTTAAGCTTCTCAGAACACTCTATTTCGCATAGGCATACATAGTAAAATTTAGGGTCACGCTGTGTACCCCCTAAATGACCTATAATTATTTCCTGTGGTAGGGTACACTATTACCCTGTAATATAATACGTGGTCCAATTTAAAAATTATAGGTCAATATTAAGGTCCGATACCGTGCCGTTAGTTAACATTGAAAAATGTCTTTGAATTTTTAAAGCATTTTAGAACGCTTATTTCCTCATTTTAAGCTTCTCAGAACACTTTATTTCGCATAGGCATACATAGTAATCTTTAGGGTCACGCTGTGTACCCCCTAATTGACATATAATTATTTCCTGTGGTAGGATACACTATAACCCTGTAATATAATACGTGGTCCAATTTAAAAATTATAGGTCAATATTAAGGTCCGATACCGTGCCGTTAGTTAACATAGAAAAGTGTCTTCGAATTTCCTTGTTTTAATGCGCTATTTAAAATATACATAGTGTACCCCTTAATTGACCTATAATAATTTCCTGTGGTAGGGTAAACTATTACCCTGTAATATAATACGTGGTCCAAATTAAAAATTATAGGTCAATATTAAGGTCCGATACCGTGCCGTTAGTTAACATTGAAAAATGTCTTTGAATTTTTAAAGCATTTTAGAACGCTTATTTCTTCATTTTAAGCTTCTCAGAACACTCTATTTCGCACAGGCATGCATAGTAAAATTTAGGGTCACGCTGTGTACCCCCTAAATGATCTATAATTATTTCCTGTAGTAGGATACACTATAACCCTGTAATATAATACGTGGTCCAATTTAAAAATTATAGGTCAATATTAAGGTCCGATACCGTGCCGTTAGTTAACATAGAAAAGTGTCTTCGAATTTCCTTGTTTTAATGCACTATTTAAAATATACATAGTGTACCCCTAATTGACCTATAATTATTTCCTGTGGTAGGGTACACTATTACCCTGTAATATAATACGTGGTCCAATTTAAAAATTATAGGTCAATATTAAGGTCCGATACCGTGCCGTTAGTTAACATAGAAAAGTGTCTTCGTATTTCCTTGTTTTAATGCACTATTTAAAATATATATAGTGTACCCCCTAATTGACCTATAATTATTTCCTGTGGTAGGGTACACTATTACCCTGTAATATAATACCTGGTCCAATTTAAATATTATGGGTCAACATTAAGGTCTGATATTGCGCCTTGCGCTAGTTAACCATTGAAAGATGTCTTTGAATTTTTAAAGCATTTTAGAACGCTTATTTCCTCATTTTAAGCTTCTCAGAACACTTTATTTCGCATAGGCATACATAGTAAACTTTAGGGTCACGCTGTGTACCCCCTAATTGACCTATAATTATTTCCTGTGGTAGGATACACTATAACCCTGTAATATAATACGTGGTCCAATTTAAAAATTATAGGTCAATATTAAGGTCCGACACCGTGCCGTTAGTTAACATAGAAAAGTGTCTTCGAATTTCCATGTTTTAATGCACTATTTAAAATATACATAGTGTACCCCCTAATTGACCTATAATTATATCCTGTGGTAGGGTACACTATTACCCTGTAATATAATACGTGGTCCAATTTAAAAATTATAGGTCAATATTAAGGTCCGATACCGTGCCGTTAGTTAACATTGAAAAATGTCTTTGAATTTTTAAAGCATTTTAGAACGCTTATTTCCTCATTTTAAGCTTCTCAGAACACTTTATTTCGCATAGGCATACATAGTAAACTTTAGGGTCACGCTGTGTACCCCCTAATTGACCTATAATTATTTCCTGTGGTAGGATACACCATAACTCTGTAATATAATACGTGGTCCAATTTAAAAATTATAGGTCAATATTAAGGTCCGATACCGTGCCGTTAGTTAACATAGAAAAGTGACTTCGAATTTCCTTGTTTTAATGCACTATTTAAAATATACATAGTGTACCCCCTAATTGACCTATAATTATTTCCTGTGGTAGGGTACACTATTACCCTGTAATATAATACCTGGTCCAATTTAAATATTATGGGTCAATATTAAGGTCTGATATTGCGCCTTGCGTTAGTTAATAATTGAAAGATGACTTTGAATTTATAAAGCATTTTAGAACGCTTATTTCTTAATTTTAAGCTTCTCAGAACACTCTATTTCGCATAGGCATACATAGTAAACTTTAGGGTCACGCTGTGTACCCCCTAAATGACCTATAATTATTTCCTGAGGTAGGGTACACTATTACCCTGTAATATAATACGTGGTCCAATTTAAAAATTATAGGTCAATATTAAGGTCCGATACCGTGCCGTTAGTTAACATTGAAAAATGTCTTTGAATTTTTAAAGCATTTTAGAACGCTTATTTCCTCATTTTAAGCTTCTCAGAACACTTTATTTCGCATAGGCATACATAGTAAACTTTAGGGTCACGCTGTGTACCCCTAATTGACCTATAATTATTTCCTGTGGTAGGACACACTATAACCCTGTAATATAATACGTGGTCCAATTTAAAAATTATAAGTCAATATTAAGGTCCGATACGGTGCCGTTAGTTAACATAGAAAAGTGTCTACGAATTTCCTTGTTTTAATGCACTATTTAAAATATACATAGTGTACCCCCTAGTTGACCTATAATTATTTCCTGTGGTAGGGTACACTATTACCCTGTAATATAATACGTGGTCCAATTTAAAAATTATAGGTCAATATTAAGGTCCGATACCGTGCCGTTAGTTAACATTGAAAAACGTCTTTGAATTTTTAAAGCATTTTAGAACGCTTATTTCCTCATTTTAAGCTTCTCAGAACACTTTATTTCGCATAGGCATACTTAGTAAACTTTAGGGTCACGCTGTGTACCCCCTAATTGACCTATAATTATTTCCTGTGGTAGGATACACCATAACCCTGTAATATAATACGTGGTCCATTTTAAAAATTATAGGTCAATATTAAGGTCCGATACCGTGCCGTTAGTTAACATAGAAAAGTGTCTTCGAATTTCCTTGTTTAATGCACTATTTAAAATATACATAGTGTACCCCCTAATTGACCTATAACTATTTCCTGTGGTAGGGTACACTATTACCCTGTAATATAATACCTGGTCCAATTTAAATATTATGGGTCAATATTAAGGTCTGATATTGCGCCTTGCGTTAGTTAATAATTGAAAGATGACTTTGAATTTTTAAAGCATTTTAGAACGCTTATTTCTTAATTTTAAGCTTCTCAGAACACTCTATTTCGCATAGGCATACATAGTAAATTTTAGGGTCACGCTGTGTACCCCCTAAATGACCTATAATTATTTCCTGTGGTAGGGTATACTATTACCCTGTAATATAACACGTGGTCCAATTTAAAATTATAGGTCAATATTAAGGTCCGATACCGTGCAGTTAGTTAACATTGAAAAATATCTTTGAATTTTAAAGCATTTTAGAACGCTAATTTCTTCATTTTAAGCTTCTCAGAACACTTTATTTCGCATAGGCATACATAGTAAATTTTAGGGTCCCGCTGTGTACCCCTAATTGACCTATAATTATTTTCTGTTTTAGGGTACACTATCACCCTGTAATATAATACGTGGTCCAATTTAAAAATTATAGGTCAATATTAAGGTCCGATACCGGGCCGTTAGTTAACATAGAAGAGTGTCTTCGTATTTCCTTGTTTTAATGCACTATTTAAAATATACATAGTGTACCCCTAATTGACCTATAATTATTTCCTGTGGCAGGGTACACTCTTACCCTGTAATATAATACCTGGACCAATTTAAATATTATGGGTCAATATTAAGGTCTGATATTGCGCCTAGCGTTAGTTAACCATTGAAAGATGTCTTTGAATTTCTAAAGCATTTTAGAACGGTTATTTCTTCATTTTAAGCTTCTCAGAACACTTTATTTCGCTTAGGCATAGATAGTAAACTTTAGGGTCACGCTGTGTACCCCCTAATTGTTCTATAATTATTTCCTGTGGTAGGATACACTATAACCCTGTAATATAATACGTGGTCCAATTTAAAAATTATAGGTCAATATTAAGGTCCGATACCGTGCCGTTAGTTAACATAGAAAAGTGTCTTCGAATTTCCTTGTTTTAATGCACTATTTAAAATATACATAGTGTACCCCTAATTGACCTATAATTATTTCCTGTGGTAGGGTACACTATTACCCTGTAATATAATACCTGGTCCAATTTAAATTTTATGGGTCAATATTAAGGTCTGATACTGCGCCTTGCGTTAGTTAATAATTGAAAGATGACTTTGAATTTTTAAAGCATTTTACAACGCTTATTTCCTCATTCTAAGCTTCTCAGAACACTTTTTTCGCATAGGCATACATAGTAAACTTTAGGGTCACGCTGTGTACCCCCTAATTGACCTATAATTATTTCCTGTGGTAGGATACACTATAACCCTGTAATATAATACGTGGTCCAATTTAAAAATTATAGGTCAATATTAAGGTCCGATACCGTGCCGTTAGTTAACATAGAAAAGTGTCTTCGAATTTCCTTGTTTTAATGCACTATTTAAAATATACATAGTGTACCCCCTAATTGACCTATAATTATTTCCTGTGGTAGGGTACACTATTACCCTGTAATATAATACGTGGTCCAATTTAAAAATTATAGGTCAATATTAAGGTCCGATACCGTGCCGTTAGTTAACATTGAAAAATGTCTTTGAATTTTTAAAGCATTTTAGAACGCTTATTTCCTCATTTTAAGCTTCTCAGAACACTTTATTTCGCATAGGCATACATAGTAAATTTTAGGGTCACGCTGTGTACCCCCTAATTGACCTATAATTATTTCCTGTGGTAGGATAAGCCATAACCCTGTAATTTAATACGTGGTCCAATTTAAAAATTATAGGTCAATATTAAGGTCCGACACCGTGCCGTTAGTTAACATAGAAAAGTGTCTTCGAATTTCCTTGTTTTAATGCACTATTTAAAATAAACATAGTGTACCCCCTAATTGACCTATAATTATTTCCTGTGGCAGGGTACACTCTTACCCTGTAATATAATACCTGGACCAATTTAAATATTATGGGTCAATATTAAGGTCTGATATTGCGCCTAGCGTTAGTTAACCATTGAAAGATGTCTTTGAATTTCTAAAGCATTTTAGAACGGTTATTTCTTCATTTTAAGCTTCTCAGAACACTTTATTTCGCATAGGCATACATAGTAAACTTTAGGGTCACACTGTGTACCCCCTAATTGACCTATAATTATTTCCTGTAGTAGGGTACACTATTACCATGTAATATAATACGTGGTCCAATTTAAAAATTATAGGTCAATATTAAGGTCCGATACCGGGCCGTTAGTTAACATAGAAAAGAGTCTTCGAATTTCCTTGTTTTAATGTACTATTTAAAATATACATAGTGTACCCCCTAATTGACCTATATTTAATTCCTGTGGTAGGGTACACTATTACCCTGTAATATAATACCTGGTCCAATTTAAATATTATGGTTCCATATTAAGGTCTGATATCGCGCCTTGCGTTAGTTAACCATTGGAAGATGTCTTTGAGTTTTTAAAGCATTTTAGAACGCTTATTTCTTCATTTTAAGCTTCTCAGAACACTCTATTTCGCATAGGCATACATAGTAAACTTTAGGGTCACGCTGTGTACCCCCTAATTGACCTATAATTATTTCCTGTGGTAGGGCACACTATTACCATGTAATATAATACGTGGTCCAATTGACAAATTATAGGTCAATATTAAGGTCCGATACCGTGCCGTTAGTTAACATAGCAAAGTGTCTTCGTATTTCCTTGTTTTAATGCACTATTTAAAATATACATAGTGTACCCCCAAATTGACCTATAATTATTTCCTGTGGTAGGGTACACTATTACCCTGTAATATAATACCTGGTCCAATTTAAATATTATGGTTCCTTATTAAGGTCTGATATCGCGCCTTGCGTTAGTTAACCATTGAAAGATGTCTTTGAATTTTTAAAGCATTTTAGAACGCTTATTTCTTCATTTTAAGCTTCTCAGAACACTCTATTTCGCATAGGCATACATAGTAAACTTTAGGGTCACGCTGTGTACCCCCTAATTGACCTATAATTATTTCCTGTGGTAGGGTACACTATGACCCTGTAATATAATACGAGGTCCAATTTAAAAATTATAGATCAATATTAAGGTTCGATACCGTGCCGTTAGTTAACATAGAAAAGTGTCTTCGTATTTCCTTGTTTTAATGCACTATTTAAAATATACATAGTGTACCCCCTAATTGACCTATAATTATTTCCTGTGGCAGGGTACACTATTGTCCTGTAATATAATACCTGGTCCAATTTAAATATTATGGTCAATATTAAGGTCTGATATTGCGCCTAGCGTTAGTTAACCATTGAAAGATGTCTTTGAATTTTTAAAGCATTTTAGAACGCTTATTTCTTCATTTTAAGCTTCTCAGAACACTCTATTTCGCATAGGCATACATAGTAAACTTTAGGGTCACACTGTGTACCCCCTAATTGACCTATAATTATTTCTTGTGGTAGGGTACACTATTACCCTATAATATAATACGTGGTCCAATTTAAAATTATTGGTCAATATCAAGGTCCGATACCGGGCCGTTAGTTAACATAGAAAAGAGTCTTCGAATTTCCTTGTTTTAATGTACTATTTAAAATATACATAGTGTACCCCCTAATTGACCTATATTTAATTCCTGTGGTAAGGTACACTATTACCCTGTAATATAATACCTGGTCCAATTTAAATATTATGGTTCCATATTAAGGTCTGATACCGCGCCTTGCGTTAGTTAACCATTGAAAGATGTCTTTGAATTTTTAAAGCATTTAGAACGCTTATTTCTTCATTTTAAGCTTCTCAGAACACTCTATTTCGCATAGGCATACATAGTAAACTTTAGGGTCACGCTGTGTACCCCCTAATTGACCTATAATTATTTCCTGTGGTAGGGTACACTATTACCCTGTAATATAATACGAGGTCCAATTTAAGAATTATAGGTCAATATTAAGGTTCGATACCGTGCCGTTTGTTAACATAGAAAAGTGTCTTCGTATTTCCTTGTTTTAATGCACTATTTAAAATATACATAGTGTACCCCCTAATTGACCTATAATTATTTCCTGTGGCAGGGTACACTATTACCCTGTAATATAATACCTGGTCCAATTTAAATATTATGGGTCAATATTAAGGTCTGATATTGCGCCTAGCGTTAGTTAACCATTGAAAGATGTCTTTGAATTTTTAAAGCATTTTAGAACGCTTATTTCTTCATTTTAAGCTTCTCAGAACACTCTATTTCGCATAGGCATACATAGTAAACTTTAGGGTCACACTGTGTACCCCCTAATTGACCTATAATTATTTCTTGTGGTAGGGTACACTATTGTCCTATAATATAATACGTGGTCCAATTTAAAAATTATAGGTCAATATCAAGATCCGATACCGGGCCGTTAGTTAACATAGAAAAGTGTCTTCGTATTTCCTTGTTTTAATGCACTATTTAAAATATACATAGTGTACCCCCTAATTGAACTATAATTATTTCCTGTGGCAGGGTACACTCATACCCTGTAATATAATACCTGGTCCAATTTAAATACTATGGGTCAATATTAAGGTCCAATATTGCGCTTAGCGTTAGTTAACCATTGAAAGATGTCTTTGAATTTCTAAAGCATTTTAGAACGCTTATTTCTTCATTTTAAGCTTCTCAGAACACTTTATTTCGCATAGGCATACATAGTAAACTTTAGGGTCACACTGTGTACCCCCTAATTGACCTATAATTATTTCCTGTGGTAGGGTACACTATTACCATGTAATATAATACGTGGTCCAATTTAAAAATTATAGGTCAATATTAAGGTCCGATACCGGGCCGTTAGTTAACATAGAAAAGTGTCTTCGTATTTCCTTGTTTTAATGCACTATTTAAAATATACATAGTGTACCCCCTAATGGACCTATAATTATTTCCTGTGGTAGGGAACACTATTACCCTGTAATATAATACCTGGTCCAATTCAAATATTATGGGTCAATATTAAGGTCTGATATTGCGCCTTGCGTTAGTTAACCATTGACAGATGTCTTTGAATTTTTAAAGCATTTTAGAACGCTTATTTCTTCATTTTAAGCTTCTCAGAACACTTTATTTCACATAGGCATACATAGTAAACTTTAAGGTCACGCTGTGTACCCGCTAATTGACCTATAATTATTTCCTGTTTTAGGATACACTATAACCCTGTAATATAATACGTGGTCCAATTTAAAAATTATAGGTCAATATTAAGGTCCGATACCGTGCCGTTAGTTAACATAGAAAAATGTCTTTGAATTTTTAAAGCATTTTAGAACACTTATTTCCTCTTTTTAAGCTTCTCAGAACACTTTATTTCGCATAGGCATACATAGTAAACTTTAGGGTCACTCTGTGTACCCCCTAATTGACCTATAATTATTTCCTGTGGTAGGGTACACTATAACCCTGTAATATAATACGTGGTCCAATTTAAAAATTATAGGTCAATATTAAGGTCCGATACCGTGCCGTTAGTTAACATAGAAAAGTGTCTTCGAATTTCCTTGTTTTAATGCACTATTTAAAATATACATAGTGTACCCCCTAATTGACCTATAATTATTTCCTGTGGTAGGGTACACTATAACCCTGTGATATAATACCTGGTTCAAGTTAAATATTATGGGTCAATATTAAGGTCTGATATTGCGCCTTGCGTTAGTTAACCATTGAAAGATGTCTTTGAATTTTTAAAGCATTTTAGAACGCTTATTTCTTCATTTTAAACATCTCAGAACACTCTATTTCGCATATGCATACATAGTAAAATTTAGGGTCACGCTGTGTACCCCTAAATGACCTATAAGTATTTCCTGTGGTAGGGTACACTATTACCCTGTAATATAATACGTGGTCCAATTTAAAAATTATAGGTCAATATTAAGGTCCGATACCGGGCCGTTAGTTAACATAGAAAAGTGTCTTCGTATTTCCTTGTTTTAATGCACTATTTAAAATATACATAGTGTACCCCCTAATGGACCTATAATTATTTCCTGTGGTAGGGAACACTATTACCCTGTAATATAATACCTGGTCCAATTCAAATATTATGGGTCAATATTAAGGTCTGATATTGCGCCTTGCGTTAGTTAACCATTGACAGATGTCTTTGAATTTTTAAAGCATTTTAGAACGCTTATTTCTTCATTTTAAGCTTCTCAGAACACTTTATTTCACATAGGCATACATAGTAAACTTTAAGGTCACGCTGTGTACCCGCTAATTGACCTATAATTATTTCCTGTTTTAGGATACACTATAACCCTGTAATATAATACGTGGTCCAATTTAAAAATTATAGGTCAATATTAAGGTCCGATACCGTGCCGTTAGTTAACATAGAAAAATGTCTTTGAATTTTTAAAGCATTTTAGAACGCTTATTTCCTCTTTTTAAGCTTCTCAGAACACTTTATTTCGCATAGGCATACATAGTAAACTTTAGGGTCACTCTGTGTACCCCCTAATTGACCTATAATTATTTCCTGTGGTAGGGTACACTATAACCCTGTAATATAATACGTGGTCCAATTTAAAAATTATAGGTCAATATTAAGGTCCGATACCGTGCCGTTAGTTAACATAGAAAAGTGTCTTCGAATTTCCTTGTTTTAATGCACTATTTAAAATATACATAGTGTACCCCCTAATTGACCTATAATTATTTCCTGTGGTAGGGTACACTATAACCCTGTGATATAATACCTGGTTCAAGTTAAATATTATGGGTCAATATTAAGGTCTGATATTGCGCTTGCGTTAGTTAACCATTGAAAGATGTCTTTGAATTTTTAAAGCATTTTAGAACGCTTATTTCTTCATTTTAAACATCTCAGAACACTCTATTTCGCATATGCATACATAGTAAAATTTAGGGTCACGCTGTGTACCCCCTAAATGACTATAAGTATTTCCTGTGGTAGGGTACACTATTACCCTGTAATATAATACGTGGTCCAATTTAAAAATTATAGGTCAATATTAAGGTCCGATACCGTGCCGTTAGTTAACATAGAAAAATGTCTTGGAATTTTTAAAGCATTTTAGAACGCTTATTTCCTCATATTAAGCTTCTCAGAACACTTTATTTCGCATAGGCATACATAGTAAACTTTAGGGTCACGCTGTGTACCCCCTAATTGACCTATAATTATTTCCTTTGGAAGGGTACACTATTACCCTGTAATACAATACCTGGTTCAATTTAAATATTATGGGTCAATATTAAGGTTTGATATTGCGCCTTGCGTTAGTTAACCATTGAAAGATGTCTTTGAATTTTTAAAGCATTTTAGAACGCTTATTTCTTCATTTTAAGCTTCTCAGAACACTTTATTTCGCATAGGCATACATAGTAAACTTTAGGGTCACGCTGTGTACCCCCTAATTGACCTATAATTATTTCCTGTGGGTAGGGTACACTATTACCCTGTAATATAATAGGTGGTCCAATTTAAAAATTATAGGTCAATATTAAGGTCTGATACCGTGCCGTTAGTTAGCATAGAAAAATGTCTTTGAATTTTTAAAGCATTTTAGAACGCTTATTTCCTCATTTTAAGCTTCTCAGAACACTTTATTTCGCATAGGCATACATAGTAAACTTTAGGGTCACTCTGCGTACCCCCTAATTGACCTATAATTATTTCCTGTGGTAGGGTACACTATAACCCTGTAATATAATACGTGGTCCAATTTACAAATTATAGGTCAATATTAAGGTCCGATACCGTGCCGTTAGTTAACATAGAAAAGTGTCTTCGTATTTCCTTGTTTTAATGTACTATTTAAAATATACATAGTGTACCCCCTAATTGACCTATAATTATTTCCTGTGGTAGGGTACACTATTACCCTGTAATACAATACCTTGTTCAATTTAAATATTATGGGTCAATATTAAGGTTTGATATTGCGCCTTGCGTTAGTTAACCATTGAAAGATGTCTTTGAATTTTTAAAGCATTTTAGAACGCTTATTTCTTCATTTTAAGCTTCTCAGAACACTTTATTTCGCATAGGCATACATAGTAAACTTTAGGGTCACGCTGTGTACCCCCTAATTGACCTATAATTATTTCCTGTGGTAGGGTACACTATTACCCTGTAATATAATAGGTGGTCCAATTTAAAAATTATAGGTCAATATTAAGGTCCGATACCGTGCCGTTAGTTAGCATAGAAAAATGTCTTTGAATTTTTAAGCATTTTAGAACGCTTAGTTCCTCATTTTAAGCTTCTCAGAACACTTTATTTCGCATAGGCATACATAGTAAACTTTAGGGTCACGCTGTGTACCCGCTAATTGACCTATAATTATTTCCTGTGGTAGGATACACTATAACCCTGTAATATAATACGTGGTCCAATTTAAAAATTATAGGTCAATATTAAGGTCCGATACCGTGCCGTTAGTTAACATAGAAAAGTGTCGTCGAATTTCCTTGTTTTAATGCACTATTTAAAATATAAATAGTGTACCCCCTAATTGACCTATAATTATTTCCTGTGGTAGGGTACACTATTACCCTGTGATATAATACGTGGTCCAATTTAAAAATTATAGGTCAATATTAAGGTCCGATACCGTGCCGTTAGTTAACATAGAAAAGTGTCTTCGAATTTCCTTGTTTTAATGCACTATTTAAAATATACATAGTGTACCCCCTAATTGACCTATAATTATTTCCTGTTGTAGGGTACACTATTTCCCTGTAATATAATACCTGGTCTAATTGAAATATTATGGTTCCATATTAAGGTCTGATATCGCGCCTTGCGTTAGTTAACCATTGAAAGATGTCTTTGAATTTTTAAAGCATTTTAGAACGCTTATTTCTTCATTTTAAGCTTCTCAGAACACTCTATTTCGCATAGGCATACATAGTAGACTTTAGGGTCACGCTGTGTACCACCTAATTGACCTATAATTATTTCTGTGGTCAGGTACACTATTACCCTGTAATATAATACGTGGTGCAATTTAAAAATTATAGGTCAATAATAAGGTCCGATACCGTGCCGTTAGCTAAAATAGAAAAGTGTCTTCGTATTTCCTTGTTTTAATGCACTATTTAAAATATACATAGTGTACCCCCTAAATGACCTATAATTATTTCCTGTGGTAGGGTACACTATTACCCTGTAATATAATACCTGGTCCAATTTAAATATTATGGGTCAATATTAAGGTCTGATATTGCGCCTAGCGTTAGTTAAACATTGAAAGATGTCTTTGAATTTTTAAAGCATTTTAGAACGCTTATTTCTTCATTTTAAGCTTCTCAGAACACTCTATTTCGCAGAGGCATACATAGAGAACTTTAGGGTCACGCTGTGTACTCCCTAATTGACCTATAATTATTTCTTGTGGTAGGGTACACTAATACCCTATAATATAATACGTGGTCCAATTTAAAAATTATAGGTCAATATTAAGGTCCGATACCGGGCCGTTAGTTAACATAGAAAAGTGTCTTCGTATTTCCTTGTTTTAATACACTATTTAAAATATACATAGTGTACCCCCTAATTGACCTATAATTATTTCCTGTGACAGGGTACACTATTACCCTGTAATATAATACCTAGTCCAATTTAAATATTATGGGTCAATATTAAGGTCTGATATTGCGCCTAGCGTTAGTTAACCATTGAAAAATGTCTTTGAATTTTTAAAGCATTTTAGAACGCTTATTTCTTCATTTTAAGCATCTCAGAACACTCTATTTCGCATAGGCATACATAGTAAAATTTAGGGTCACGCTGTGTACCCCCTAAATGACCTATAATTATTTCCTGTGGTAGGGTACACTATTACCCTGTAATATAATACGTGGTCCAATTTAAAATTATAGGTCAATATTAAGGTCCGATACCGTGCCGTTAGTTAACATAGAAAAATGTCTTTGAATTTTTAAAGCATTTTAGAACGCTTATTTCCTCATTTCAAGCTTCTCAGAACACTTTATTTCGCATAGGCATACATAGTAAACTTTAGGGTCACTCTGTGTACCCCCTTATTGACCTATAATTATTTCCTGTGGTAGGGTACACTATAACCCTGTAATATAATGCGTGGTCCAATTTAAAAATTATAGGTCAATATTAAGGTCCGATACCGTGCCGTTAGTTAACATAGAAAAGTGTCTTCGAATTTCCTTGTTTTAATGCACTATTTAAAATATACATAGTGTACCCCCTAATTGACCTATAATTATTTCCTGTGGCAGGGTACACTATTACCCTGTAATATAATACCTGGTCCAATTTAAATATTATGGGTCAATATTAAGGTCTGATATTGCGCCTAGCGTTAGTTAACCATTGAAAGATGTCTTTGAATTTTTAAAGCATTTTAGAACGCTTATTTCTTCATTTTAAGCTTCTCAGAACACTTTATTTCGCATAGGCATACATAGTAAACTTTAGGGTCACGCTGTGTACCCCCTAATTGACCTATAATTATTTCCTTTGGAAGGGTACACTATTACCCTGTAATACAATACCTGGTTCAATTTAAATATTATGGGTCAATATTAAGGTTTGATATTGCGCCTTGCGTTAGTTAACCATTGAAAGATGTCTTTGAATTTTTAAAGCATTTTAGAACGCTTATTTCTTCATTTTAAGCTTCTCAGAACACTTTATTTCGCATAGGCATACATAGTAAACTTTAGGGTCACGCTGTGTACCCCCTAATTGACCTATAATTATTTCCTGTGGTAGGGTACACTATTACCCTGTAATATAATAGGTGGTCCAATTTAAAAATTATAGGTCAATATTAAGGTCTGATACCGTGCCGTTAGTTAGCATAGAAAAATGTCTTTGAATTTTTAAAGCATTTTAGAACGCTTATTTCCTCATTTTAAGCTTCTCAGAACACTTTATTTCGCATAGGCATACATAGTAAACTTTAGGGTCACTCTGCGTACCCCCTAATTGACCTATAATTATTTCCTGTGGTAGGGTACACTATAACCCTGTAATATAATACGTGGTCCAATTTACAAATTATAGGTCAATATTAAGGTCCGATACCGTGCCGTTAGTTAACATAGAAAAGTGTCTTCGTATTTCCTTGTTTTAATGTACTATTTAAAATATACATAGTGTACCCCCTAATTGACCTATAATTATTTCCTGTGGTAGGGTACACTATTACCCTGTAATACAATACCTTGTTCAATTTAAATATTATGGGTCAATATTAAGGTTTGATATTGCGCCTTGCGTTAGTTAACCATTGAAAGATGTCTTTGAATTTTTAAAGCATTTAGAACGCTTATTTCTTCATTTTAAGCTTCTCAGAACACTTTATTTCGCATAGGCATACATAGTAAACTTTAGGGTCACGCTGTGTACCCCCTAATTGACCTATAATTATTTCCTGTGGTAGGGTACACTATTACCCTGTAATATAATAGGTGGTCCAATTTAAAAATTATAGGTCAATATTAAGGTCCGATACCGTGCCGTTAGTTAGCATAGAAAAATGTCTTTGAATTTTTAAAGCATTTTAGAACGCTTAGTTCCTCATTTTAAGCTTCTCAGAACACTTTATTTCGCATAGGCATACATAGTAAACTTTAGGGTCACGCTGTGTACCCGCTAATTGACCTATAATTATTTCCTGTGGTAGGATACACTATAACCCTGTAATATAATACGTGGTCCAATTTAAAAATTATAGGTCAATATTAAGGTCCGATACCGTGCCGTTAGTTAACATAGAAAAGTGTCGTCGAATTTCCTTGTTTTAATGCACTATTTAAAATATAAATAGTGTACCCCCTAATTGACCTATAATTATTTCCTGTGGTAGGGTACACTATTACCCTGTGATATAATACGTGGTCCATTTAAAAATTATAGGTCAATATTAAGGTCCGATACCGTGCCGTTAGTTAACATAGAAAAGTGTCTTCGAATTTCCTTGTTTTAATGCACTATTTAAAATATACATAGTGTACCCCCTAATTGACCTATAATTATTTCCTGTTGTAGGGTACACTATTTCCCTGTAATATAATACCTGGTCTAATTGAAATATTATGGTTCCATATTAAGGTCTGATATCGCGCCTTGCGTTAGTTAACCATTGAAAGATGTCTTTGAATTTTTAAAGCATTTTAGAACGCTTATTTCTTCATTTTAAGCTTCTCAGAACACTCTATTTCGCATAGGCATACATAGTAGACTTTAGGGTCACGCTGTGTACCACCTAATTGACCTATAATTATTTCCTGTGGTCAGGTACACTATTACCCTGTAATATAATACGTGGTGCAATTTAAAAATTATAGGTCAATAATAAGGTCCGATACCGTGCCGTTAGCTAAAATAGAAAAGTGTCTTCGTATTTCCTTGTTTTAATGCACTATTTAAAATATACATAGTGTACCCCCTAAATGACCTATAATTATTTCCTGTGGTAGGGTACACTATTACCCTGTAATATAATACCTGGTCCAATTTAAATATTATGGGTCAATATTAAGGTCTGATATTGCGCCTAGCGTTAGTTAAACATTGAAAGATGTCTTTGAATTTTTAAAGCATTTTAGAACGCTTATTTCTTCATTTTAAGCTTCTCAGAACACTCTATTTCGCAGAGGCATACATAGAGAACTTTAGGGTCACGCTGTGTACTCCCTAATTGACCTATAATTATTTCTTGTGGTAGGGTACACTAATACCCTATAATATAATACGTGGTCCAATTTAAAAATTATAGGTCAATATTAAGGTCCGATACCGGGCCGTTAGTTAACATAGAAAAGTGTCTTCGTATTTCCTTGTTTTAATACACTATTTAAAATATACATAGTGTACCCCCTAATTGACCTATAATTATTTCCTGTGACAGGGTACACTATTACCCTGTAATATAATACCTAGTCCAATTTAAATATTATGGGTCAATATTAAGGTCTGATATTGCGCCTAGCGTTAGTTAACCATTGAAAAATGTCTTTGAATTTTTAAAGCATTTTAGAACGCTTATTTCTTCATTTTAAGCATCTCAGAACACTCTATTTCGCATAGGCATACATAGTAAAATTTAGGGTCACGCTGTGTACCCCCTAAATGACCTATAATTATTTCCTGTGGTAGGGTACACTATTACCCTGTAATATAATACGTGGTCCAATTTAAAAATTATAGGTCAATATTAAGGTCCGATACCGTGCCGTTAGTTAACATAGAAAAATGTCTTTGAATTTTTAAAGCATTTTAGAACGCTTATTTCCTCATTTTAAGCTTCTCAGAACACTTTATTTCGCATAGGCATACATAGTAAACTTTAGGGTCACTCTGTGTACCCCCTTATTGACCTATAATTATTTCCTGTGGTAGGGTACACTATAACCCTGTAATATAATGCGTGGTCCAATTTAAAAATTATAGGTCAATATTAAGGTCCGATACCGTGCCGTTAGTTAACATAGAAAAGTGTCTTCGAATTTCCTTGTTTTAATGCACTATTTAAAATATACATAGTGTACCCCCTAATTGACCTATAATTATTTCCTGTGGCAGGGTACACTATTACCCTGTAATATAATACCTGGTCCAATTTAAATATTATGGGTCAATATTAAGGTCTGATATTGCGCCTAGCGTTAGTTAACCATTGAAAGATGTCTTTGAATTTTTAAAGCATTTTAGAACGCTTATTTCTTCATTTTAAGCTTCTCAGAACACTTTATTTCGCATAGGCATACATAGTAAACTTTAGGGTCACGCTGTGTACCCCCTAATTGACCTATAATTATTTCCTGTGGTAGGATACACCATAACCCTGTAATATAATACGTGGTCCAATTTAAAAATTATAGGTCAATATTAAGGTCCGATACCGGGCCGTTAGTTAACATAGAAAAGTGTCTTCGTATTTCCTTGTTTTAATACACTATTTAAAATATACATAGTGTACCCCCTAATTGACCTATAATTATTTCCTGTGGCAGGGTACACTATTACCCTGTAATATAATACCTGGTCCAATTTAAATATTATGGGTCAATATTAAGGTCTGATATGGCGCCTAGCGTTAGTTAACCATTGAAAGAATTCTTTGAATTTTTAAAGCATTTTAGAACGCTTATTTCTTTATTTTAAGCTTCTCAGAACACTCTATTTCGCAGAGGCATACATAGAGAACTTTAGGGTCACGCTGTGTACTCCCTAATTGACCTATATTTATTTCTTGTGGTAGGGTACACTATTACCCTATAATATAATACGTGGTCCAATTTAAAAATTATGGGTCAATATTAAGGTCCGATACCGGGCCGTTAGTTAACATAGAAAAGTGTCTTCGTATTTCCTTGTTTTAATACACTATTTAAAATATACACAGTGTACCCCCTAATTGACCTATAATTATTTCCTGTGGCAGGGTACACTATTACCCTGTAATATAATACCTGGTCCAATTTAAATATTATGGGTCAATATTAAGGTCTGATATTGCGCCTAGCGTTAGTTAACCATTGAAAGATGTCTTTGAATTTTTAAAGCATTTTAGAACGCTTATTTCTTCATTTTAAGCTTCTCAGAACACTTTATTTCGCATAGGCATACATAGTAAACTTTAGGGTCACGCTGTGTACCCCCTAATTGACCTATAATTATTTCCTGTGGTAGTATACACCATAACCCTGTAATATAATACGTGGTCCAATTTAAAAATTATAGGTCAATATTAAGGTCCGATACCGGGCCGTTAGTTAACATAGAAATGTGTCTTCGTATTTCCTTGTTTTAATACACTATTTAAAATATACATAGTGTACCCCCTAATTGACCTATAATTATTTCCTGTGGCAGGGTACACTATTACCCTGTAATATAATACCTGGTCCAATTTAAATATTATGGGTCAATATAAAGGTCTGATATTGCGCCTAGCGTTAGTTAACCATTGAAAGATGTCTTTGAATTTTTAAAGCATTTTAGAACGCTTATTTCTTCATTTTAAGCATCTCAGAACACTCTATTTCGCATAGGCATACATAGTAAAATTTAGGGTCACGCTGTGTACCCCCTAAATGACCTATAATTATTTCCTGTGGTAGGGTACACTATTACCCTGTAATATAATACGTGGTCCAATTTAAAAATTATAGGTCAATATTAAGGTCCGATACCGTGCCGTTAGTTAACATAGAAAAATGTCTTTGAATTTTTAAAGCATTTTAGAACGCTTATTTCCTCATTTTAAGCTTCTCAGAACACTTTATTTCGCATAGGCATACATAGTAAACTTTAGGGTCACTCTGTGTACCCCCTAATTGACCTATAATTATTTCCTGTGGTAGGGTACACTATAACCCTGTAATATAATACGTGGTCCAATTTAAAAATTATAGGTCAATATTAAGGTCCGATACCGTGCCGTTAGTTAACATAGAAAAGTGTCTTCGAATTTCCTTGTTTTAATGCACTATTTAAAATATACATAGTGTACCCCCTAATTGACCTATAATTATTTCCTGTGGTAGGGTACACTATTACCCTGTGATATAATACCTGGTTCAAGTTAAATATTATGGGTCAATATTAAGGTCTGATATTGCGCCTTGCGTTAGTTAACCATTGAAAGATGTCTTTGAATTTTTAAAGCATTTTAGAACGCTTATTTCTTCATTTTAAGCATCTCAGAACACTCTATTTCGCATAGGCATACATAGTAAAATTTAGGGTCACGCTGTGTACCCCCTAAATGACCTATAAGTATTTCCTGTGGTAGGGTACACTATTACCCTGTAATATAATACGTGGTCCAATTTAAAAATTATAGGTCAATACTAAGGTCCGATACCGTGCCGTTAGTTAACATAGAAAAATGTCTTTGAATTTTTAAAGCATTTTAGAACGCTTATTTCCTCATATTAAGCTTCTCAGAACACTTTATTTCGCATAGGCATACATAGTAAACTTTAGGGTCACGCTGTGTACCCCCTAATTGACCTATAATTATTTCCTTTGGAAGGGTACACTATTACCCTGTAATATAATACCTGGTCCAATTTAAATATTATGGGTCAATATTAAGGTCTGATATTGCGCCTTGCGTTATTTAACCATTGAAAGATGTCTTTGAATTTTTTAAGGATTTTTGAACGCTTATTTCTTCATTTTAAGCATCTCAGAACACTCTATTTCGCATAGGCATACATAGTAAAATTAGGGTCACGCTGTGTACCCCCTAAATGACCTATAATTATTTCCTGTGGTAGGGTACATTATTACCCTGTAATATAATACGTGGTCCAATTTAAAAATTATAGGTCAATATTAAGGTCCCTTACCGTGCCGTTAGTTAGCATAGAAAAATGTCTTTGAATTTTTAAAGCATTTTAGAACGCTTATTTCCTCATTTTAAGCTTCTCAGAACACTTTATTTCGCATAGGCATACATAGTAAACTTTAGGGTCACGCTGTGTACCCGCTAATTGACCTATAATTATTTCCTGTGGTAGGATACACTATAACCCTGTAATATAATACGTGGTCCAATTTAAAAATTATAGGTCAATATTAAGGTCCGATACCGTGCCGTTAGTTAACATAGAAAAGTGTCTTCGAATTTCCTTGTTTTAATGCACTATTTAAAATATAAATAGTGTACCCCCTAATTGACCTATAATTATTTCCTGTGGTAGGGTACACTATTACCCTGTGATATAATACCTGGTTCAAGTTAAATATTATGGGTCAATATTAAGGTCTGATATTGCGCCTTGCGTTAGTTAACCATTGAAAGATGTCTTTGAATTTTTAAAGCATTTTAGAATGCTTATTTCTTCATTTTAAGCATCTCAGAACACTCTATTTCGCATAGGCATACATAGTAAAATTTAGGGTCACGCTGTGTACCCCCTAAATGACCTATAATTATTTCCTGTGGTAGGGTACACTATTACCCTGTAATATAATACGTGGTCCAATTTAAAAATTATAGGTCAATATTAAGGTCCGATACCGTGCCGTTAGTTAACATAGAAAAATGTCTTTGAATTTTTAAAGCATTTTAGAACGCTTATTTCCACATTTTAAGCTTCTCAGAACACTTTATTTCGCATAGGCATACATAGTAAACTTTAGGGTCACTCTGTGTACCCCCTAATTGACCTATAATTATTTCCTGTGGTAGGGTACACTATAACCCTGTAATATAATACGTGGTCCAATTTAAAAATTATAGGTCAATATTAAGGTCCGATACCGTGCCGTTAGTTAACATAGAAAAGTGTCTTCGAATTTCCTTGTTTTAATGCACTATTTAAAATATACATAGTGTACCCCCTAATTGACCTATAATTATTTCCTGTGGTAGGGTACACTATTACCCTGTGATATAATACCTGGTTCAAGTTAAATATTATGGGTCAATATTAAGGTCTGATATTGCGCCTTGCGTTAGTTAACCATTGAAAGATGTCTTTGAATTTTTAAAGCATTTTAGAACGCTTATTTCTTCATTTTAAGCATCTCAGAACACTCTATTTCGCATAGGCATACATAGTAAAATTTAGGGTCACGCTGTGTACCCCCTAAATGACCTATAATTATTTCCTGTGGTAGGGTACACTATTACCCTGTAATATAATACGTGGTCCAATTTAAAAATTATAGGTCAATATTAAGGTCCGATACCGTGCCGTTAGTTAACATAGAAAAATGTCTTTGAATTTTTAAAGCATTTTAGAACGCTTATTTCCTCATATTAAGCTTCTCAGAACACTTTATTTCGCATAGGCATACATAGTAAACTTTAGGGTCACTCTGTGTACCCCCTAATTGACCTATAATTATTTCCTGTGGCAGGGTACACTATAACCCTGTAATATAATACGTGGTCCAATTTAAAAATTATAGGTCAATATTAAGGTCCGATACCGTGCCGTTAGTTAACATAGAAAAGTGTCTTCGTATTTTCTTGTTTTAATGCACTATTTAAAATATACATAGTGTACCCCCTAATTGACCTATAATTATTTCCTGTTGTAGGGTACACTATTTCCCTGTAATATAATACCTGGTCTAATTGAAATATTATGGTTCCATATTAAGGTCTGATATCGCGCCTTGCGTTAGTTAACCATTGAAAGATGTCTTTGAATTTTTAAAGCATTTTAGAACGCTTATTTCTTCATTTTAAGCTTCTCAGAACACTCTATTTCGCATAGGCATACATAGTAAAATTTAGGGTCACGCTGTGTACCCCCTAAATGACCTATAATTATTTCCTGTGGTAGGGTACACTATTACCCTGTAATATAATACGTGGTCCAATTTAAAAATTATAGGTCAATATTAAGGTCCGATACCGTGCCGTTAGTTAACATAGAAAAATGTCTTTGAATTTTTAAAGCATTTTAGAACACTTATTTCCTCATTTTAAGCTTCTCAGAACACTTTATTTCGCATAGGCATACATAGTAAACTTTAGGGTCACTCTGTGTACCCCCTAATTGACCTATAATTATTTCCTGTGGTAGGGTACACTATAAACCTGTAATATAATACGTGGTCCAATTTAAAAATTATAGGTCAATATTAAGGTCCGATACCGTGCCGTTAGTTAACATAGAAAAGTGTCTTCGAATTTCCTTGTTTTAATGCACTATTTAAAATATACATAGTGTACCCCCTAATTGACCTATAATTATTTCCTGTGGTAGGGTACACTATTACCCTGTGATATAATACCTGGTCTAATTGAAATATTATGGTTCCATATTAAGGTCTGATATCGCGCCTTGCGTTAGTTAACCATTGAAAGATGTCTTTGAATTTTTAAAGCATTTTAGAACGCTTATTTCTTCATTTTAAGCTTCTCAGAACACTCTATTTCGCATAGGCATACATAGTAAAATTTAGGGTCACGCTGTGTACCCCCTAAATGACCTATAATTATTTCCTGTGGTAGGGTACACTATTACCCTGTAATATAATAGGTGGTCCAATTTAAAATT